>NC_083574.1:7905045-8233170 GCF_027579695.1 Neoarius graeffei
ACACAAGTAGCGAGACACAGCCCTGATCAGACGCCAACAGTAGGTCGTTTACTACTTTAACCAGTGCTGTCTCTGTGCTATGATGAGGTCTAAATCCTGACTGATACATTTCATGGATGTTATTCCTATGTAAATATGAGCATAACTGCTGTGCCACAGCTTTTTCAAGGATCTTGGAGATAAAGGGGAGGTTTGATATTGGCCGATAATTGGACAGCTGACAGGGATCAAGGTCAGGTTTTTTAATCAGGGGTTTGATAACTGCTAGTTTAAAGGATTTGGGTACATAGCCAATCATAAGAGAAGAATTTATTATTTTTAGAAGCGGTTCAATTACTCCAGGCATCATCTGTTTGAATAGATGTGTCGGTAAGGGATCTAGTACGCAAGTTGAGGCTTTTGATGTAGAGATTAATGAAAGTAATTCAGTTTCTTTTAGGGGAGTAAAACATTCTAACTGATGATCTGATACAGTTATATTGTTAACTACAAGGTCACTTTCATTGTCTAACCTTAAATTAGTAGTTTGAATTTTTTGTCGGATATTCTCAATTTTGTCATTAAAAAAATTCATGAAGTCGTTGCTACTACATACTGCAGGTGTGCATGTGTTGATAGTGGACTTATTCCTGGTTAATTTTGCTACAGTATTAAATAGGAATCTAGGATTATTTTTGTTATCTTCTATTAGGGAGGAGAAATATGTTGATCTAGCAGCACTAAGAGCTTTTCTATACTTCAGGAAGCTCTCCTTCCACGCCAATTTGAACACTACCAATTTTGTTTGACGCCATTTACGTTCCAATTTTCGAGTGGTCTGTTTTAATGTGCGAGTGTCATCATTATACCAGGGTGCTAATTTTTTCTCTCTAATCATTTTCCTTTTTAGAGGAGCTACATTATCTAAAGTATGGCGGAATGTTGACTCTAAGCATTCAGTTGCCTGATCGAGTTCTGCAGGGGCTGACAGTGACCCAATCAAAGTTGACAGCTCTGGGAGATCATTTATAAAGCTCTGTGCAGTAGTTGACGTGAAAGTACGTTTAATACAGTAGCGTGGTGAGGTGCATATATTATTACTCAGACATATTTTGAATGAGATGAGACAATGATCTGAGATAACTTCAGACTGTGGAAGTATGACTATATTGTCTACGTTTAATCTGAATGTTAGTATTAGATCAAGGGTGTGACCACCATTATGGGTCGGTCCTATGACATTCTGCTTAATCCCGACTGAATCTAAGATGGACACAAACGCTGTTTTTAAAGGGTCTTCTGGGTTATCAAAGTGAATATTAAAATCTCCGACAACTAAAGCTTTGTCTAAGGAAATAACCAGATCTGAGATAAAATCTGCAAATTCAGAAAGAAACTCAGAATATGGCCCCGGGGGCCTGTAAATAATAAGCAATGGAATTAACTGGGTAGACTTATTTTTCGAGGCTACATACATTATATGAGTATGAAGAACTTCAAATGTATTAAATTTATGACCAGGTTTGTGTGTTACACCTAGATAATCGTTATAAATAACCGCGACGCCTCCTCCTCTGCCAGTTAGACGAGGCTGGTGTATATAACTGTATCCAGGAGGACTTGCTTCATTTAATGCTATATATTCATTTGGCTTAATCCATGTTTCTGTTAAACACAGTACACTAAACTCCTGATCAGTAATGAGTTCATTAACCATTAGCGCTTTAGATGTAAGAGATCTAATATTTAATAGCCCCACCTTTAGATCAAAGGTGCTGGCAGCAGCTGTACAGTCAGTCTGATCTAATTTTATATTGATTAGGTTACTGGAACAAACTCTCTGAAAATTTCTACCTTTTTGTTGAGCTCGGGGAGCTCAACAAAATCATGAAGGCAGAGACAAAAAACAACAAAACACTTTTTGGTTTTGAAAGAAGGACAGCTCGATGAAGGACACTATTGCATGTGATTGCATCAGTAAAGTGACTTTTTTTTTTTTTTAAGTGTGCCACATAAGAGACACACTCTTTAATCTGATCATTTATTTATTTTTATTTGACATGCATAATTTATGTTATCATGATAGAGTAGCTAATGTAATGTCTTAATAATAGGCTACAAAAATGCAAATAATGACTGACAGGAAATGAAGAGGAATATGACCAGGAACACTGGACTAGCTGTATTTGAATGTTTAGTGTAAATAATATTGGTTGTAAACATTTGTATGCATGAATAATACATGATTATGTTATTATTATTTACATTTATGTGAACAAGAGGGAAATGACAAACTAGAGCACTTGTGTGAAAGTCATACAAGTAAACAAGTTCTACAAACAAATAGATTTCTTTAAAAAAACAACGTGTGAGCTCCACAGACTCCATCAGTGCTGGAGAAGTTCGGATACAGTAGCCAGGAGAAATGTTCCAAACCTCTATCAACTTCCTATACAGGTGCACTCCGTACTCTGTGGAAAGAGAGGGCTGTCGCGCCCTATCTAGTGCCCTACGTGTCGGTTTGGAATGCGGCCCCTCGCATCGTCCTCTTTTTAACCTCGCGCAGCTGCGCTGGAGCAGTGAGAGGAAGATGGCGGCGGTTAGCTGTAGCGGGCGCGCGCGGTCCCTCCTGCGCCTCTTCCTGTGGCAGTGTGTGTTTGCGGCGGCGGCGCTCGGCGTCAAACCCGGAGCCAACGGCAACTTCCATCCTCCGCCTCCTCCGGCCGTGGTGCCTGTGAACCGGCAGCTGAAGCTGGGCGCGGGGAGCCCGGTGAATGTCGGCGGCGGCGGGGTGTCGCGGAGGGCGGGCGGCTGGAAGCTGGCGGAGGAGGCGGCCTGCAGAGACGACGCGAACCGCCTGTGCCCCAAACACAGCTGGAGCAACAACCTGGCAGTGCTGGAGTGCCTACAGGACAGAAAGGAGGTGAGGGGACACCCGGGGGGCTCTCAGCCCTCAGGCTCAGTGGAGCTTTAAACTAACAGGACTCCGGGGTTCATCATTAACTTAGCTGTAAAGACAGAATCACTTCCTGTTGCGTTAATATTTATTTCTTACCCTGAGCCCTCAGTGCTCTCTCTGAGTTGTGAATTTTGTCTGAATCTCAAGAGTTATCCAATTCCCTGTCACCTCAGATTAGGACTGGGGCATTTGGACCGACACATCGAAATTGTGCCATTAGAATTGGCATCATGAGAATTGGGGTCCGTAGAAATGGTATCATGGGATTTGGTGCCACTAGATGTCTATAGAATTGGCATCATGAAAATTGGCGTTGTTAGATGTCGAGAATTGACGTCTGTAGGATTGGTGTCGTTAGATGTCTGTGGAGTTGGCATCATGAGAATTGGTGTCATTAGACATCTGGAGAATTTGTATCGTTAGAATTGGCATCTAGAATTGGCGTTAGATGTCTAGAATTGACGTCTGTAGAATTGGTGTCGTTAGATGTCCATGGAGTTGGCATTATGAGAATTGGTGTCATTAGACATCTGTAGAATTGGTAACATTTTAGAATTGGCATCTGTGGAATTGGCGTCATTAGACGTCTATAGAATTGGCGTTAGATGTCTAGAATTGGTGTTGGATGTCTAGAATTGGCATCTGTAGAATTGGTGTCATTAGATGTCTGTAGAATTGGTGTTAGATGTCTATGGAGTTGGCATCATGAGAATTGGTGTCATTAGACATCTGGAGAATTGGCGTCATTAGACGTCTATAGAATCTGGCGTTAGATGTCTAGAATTGACGTTTGTAGAATTGGTGTCATTAGATGTCTATGGAGTTGACATGAGAATTGGTGTCATTAGACATCTGTAGAATTGGTCACATCTATAGAATTGGCGTCATTAGATGTCTATAGAATTGGCGTTAGATGTCTAGAATTGGTGTCTATAGAATTGGTGTTGGATGTCTAGAATTGGCATCTGTAGAATTGGTGTCGTTAGATGTCTATGGAGTTGGCATCATGAGAATTGGTGCCATTAGACATCTATGGAATTGGAATTGGTGTCATTAGACATCTGTAGAATTGGTGTCTATAGAATTGGTGTTAGATGTCTAGAATTGGTGTCTATAGAATTGGTGTCATTAGATGTCTGTAGAATTGATGTCATTAGATGTCTATGGAGCTGGCATCATGAGAATTGGTGCCATTAGACATCTATGGAATTGGCGTCTATAGAATTGGCGTCATAAGACATCTATAGAATTGGCATCTATTGAATTGGTGTTGGATGTCTAGAATTGGCATCTGTAGAATTGGTGTCGTTAGATGCCTGTAGAATTGGTGTTAGATGTCTATGGAGTTTGCATCATGAGAATTGGTGCCATTAGACATCTATGGTATTGGTGGAATTGGAATTAGTGTCATTAGACATCTGTAGAATTGGTGTCTATAGAATTGGTGTTATGTCTAGAACTGGCGTCTATAGAATTGGCGTCATTAGATGTCTGTAGAATTGGTGTTAGATGTCTATGGAGTTGGCATCATGAGAATTGGTGCCATTAGACGTCTATAGAATTGGCGTCATTAGGCGTCTATAGAATTGGCGTCTATAGACTTGACATGAGAATTGGTGTCAGACGTCTATGGAATTGGTGTCTATAGAATTGGTGTCATTAGACATTTATAGAAATGGTGTCATGAGATTTGGTGTCTATAGAAATGGCATCGTCAGAAACGATATCCAGGGTGGTACAGTTTGATCTCTTGACTGTATAACAGGAACTTTTTGTGTGAAATTTATCCCTCGTGCTCTCTTGGCATAAAAATGAGCCAAATGAAGTGAAGGTTGTCACCTGCTTCCTCCGAGACCCGTGAATCCAGCTGTCCTTTCAAACTGGTGCACGTGATCAAGTGTCCCGGGGCAGCGTAACGCACTCTGTGGAGAGCAAGAGCGCTATCTGCCCTCTTCTGCATACATGATCTCAGACAGCTGTGATTGTGATTGACCGGGGAGTGTGAGAGTGCGCCTCCCCCTCCTACCCTCAGAGTCCAGCTCACTTTGCTCTCTTGGACTCCTGGGCACGGATGGCTGCGGAATCCTCGGGATTTGTCCTCGTGACGATGGGGCGAACGGTGTAAATGCTGAACTCAAAGTTCTGCGTAGCTCTGAGATGCAGCAGACACCTGATTGGGTTGGTGATTTACGTGATGATGAGGGTGGTATTAGCGTGAACGCTGAAGCTTTGGAAGCTGAAGGGTAATTTGCATAAATGCCATTCAGCAGCGGAATTTATTATTATAAAAACATTTTGCACAGCTGAAGATCACATGTTGATTGAAAATATTGGTATGGACGTCACTTGCGGTGAACATTTCCTTGAAAGTTGAACCATAACTTATTTTTTATTATAATATTTATATTCCACAGGCTGAAAGACTTTTTTTTTTTGGTAAATTGAAAACAAACTGGTGAATTCACTCGATCACGTGGGCCCCATGTCTCATTTGCATCGTGTCTGATTACACTCGGATACGAGTCGGTCCATTATCTGAGAAGCGCTTTTGTTTATATTTACTGTTCTCCAGAAACTGATGTGTTCAGGGTCGGTCATTTTTCAAATATTAGTTTCTGTCTCCGCTGCTAAGTCAGTATGACTCGAGAACACCGTACGGTGGTTAAAATGGAAAGGGACAAAAGTCTCACTGTTGAGAATGACTGACTGGCTTTTCCAGAACATCTCATGCACTGGGCCTCCATCAACCTTTTGTGTGGAAACTTAATTTGTTTGTAGACGCCAAACAAAACAAATTTCCGCGTGATTTACGAAAGGTTCGGAAATGCCGGTTCTCTTTTACAGAAACTCTGATTGTTTTGCAGGTCGGAAAAAAACAGGGGCCCATTTCTACAATGGGGGTCCCATTGATTTATCCTTCAGTTGAAGCCAACCTAGTGAATGAAGCGAGCCCAATGAATGGCTGGGGCAGCCCAGGGGTTGTTTTTTCCTTCTCAATTCTGTTTTTTTTTTTTTTCTTCGGTATTAGAAGCCATATGAAGCAATGTAGATGACAAAAATCAATGCTTCAACCAAATATATTGAGATATTGTTTAATCAGTGGCAATATTTTGGAATTCAACCACAGTCCACTATATATCACATCTATATTATCTCCTCCTTGTAAATTATAGCACAAGAATGGGTTTGTTTTTTGCATGCTGTGACGGTCTAATTCTGCTCGTCTCTAATCATCTACTCTACTTCTAATTTCATTAATTTATTTTATTAACTTGTTTTCAGTTTGGTATAGGTCTATAGTAGTAGTCATCAGTGGTAGTGGCAGTGGTGGTAGTAGTAGTGGTTGCTGTTGTAGTTGCTGTTGCAGTAGTAGTTGTTGTAAATCTAGTATGACTAATTAATTACCTTGGGTATCAGTTTTTTCAGGTGAATGTACTCTCTTTCTGCCGAAGAATGACAAAATAGAGGTATTTTTTTCTTATCCATGTTTTCTTGTCTCTTTCGAATATTCGTACATAGACTGTAAGACGCCACCTAGCGAAGGACTTGGATCAGGTTTTACTCGCTTGGGACGCTATAAACGGGGCGGCGTAAATACATGAACGGGTCCAACATATATTCAGTATGGCGGCAGTCAAAGCAAATTCATCCGATGCTGAAATCTGTTTAATATCCAGATAATTATGTTGGAAGTTGCATATTTGTGCAAGGTTTTCGATATTGAGACCATCAAGTCAAGTCATACGCCACGAAACGTTCCAAATAGGGTATAAAATGCTCGCATCCATATTGGCCCCTGCCCCTCTCGACAACGCGTTCATAATTCAAAATAGTGCGTCTTAGACGTGGGCACGCCAACAATCTGAGTCTCTGCTTTTATATGCGTATCTTAACCTTTTAAAGTGCAAATTGAATTCCTGACATGACTCATTTGCATATATTCACGCCCACAAACTTCCATAAAAAGTAAAGTGCACAGAGCTGGGAGCCTGAAATGAGCGATCAGGGTAAAGGATAGAAGTGGAATTTATTCTGACTCCATTCTATGGCAATAAAAAAAATTTATTTTTTTGTAATGATGACAATCGAGCACGAAGTCTGATCAGCGGAGTTGTTTGTTTACTTGTGCAGCCAGACCGAGCTGTCCTGTTCTGCACCGTTTTCCTTTTGTCATAACTGAATGATTTGTCTTTAATTTATGGCTTCGTTTTGGCTTGGTTTCTTTATTTTCTTTAATTGATATCAAACAAGTGGTTTTCATGACGCGTTCTCGGTGCTGCTTTTAGTCCCTGACTTGGCGAACGAGCATGAGGCTGTCTATAAAGCTCTTTTAGAAGTTGCGCTGGATAAGGACGTCTGGCTTAAAAATACAGTTTAAACTCGACGGTATATTCCAAATATAAAAGTGCAGTAATCCGTGTCATTGTTGCACTGCAAAAAATGATTTCTTGTTCAGAGGAAAGATCTTTAATATGGGTGGATTTTATTTAATCTTCTTTGATTTATTAGAACTCCAAATATGATTATTTAGCTTACTTTTAGATCTTTTTCCTCATTCCAAGCTTTAAATTTTCTTATTCTGTTGGCAGATAATTTTGCTAATTTTAAGCATTTTAATTCTAGAAAGAATCAAAGTGATCTGTCAATAGAATGAGAATTTCAAGCTTGAAATGAGGAAAAGTGTCTAAGGGGAATAATTTTTTTTTTCCACACACACGGTCCGATTTCCGTCAAATCCTGCACTCTGATTGGCTGGCGACCGGGTCCGGTTACGGACCTCTGGCGGCTCACTCGTTCACAACAACAAACATCGTAGCAATTTTTGTCAACATTTATTATTTTTGCATTTCTCAGTGTAATAGCATTAATTTTACAGCATGGATAGCGATAACGACTGTTCACAGTGAAAGCGAGTTTTAGTACCCTGAGGAAGAAGAAATAAAACGTTTCAGGAGAAAGCTAAAAACCTCTAACTGTTGCTAACGCCGAGCAAAAACATGGCTGAATCCTGAATGACTCAATTTTGTATAAATAGGGGACTACATAGGTGGCAAAATGTAGTTTTGTTTTTTTTTCCCCTGCCATGGAAGTGCACTTATATACCGAGGAGGAAGCAATTTGCATTACAGCCGTGAATGAGGATTCAAAATGGCGGCTCACCTCGGCTTGGTTTTCCCTTTCGGGCGCTCTCGTTTTCTGTTAGAATTTGGTAAAGAAAAAAAACAGGTGGGTACTTTCAAGACCTCGGTCACGGTATTTCATGATACGGACCTCCCAGTTGGTAAATAACACAAATTTGAGTTCGAAGAGGAATTATCTAACTTTCTTTTTCAGTGTATGATTTGAATTCATTCAGTTTTAGGTTTGCATTAGTTGGCTGTCTTGTGCATAGATTTACACGCAGTCAGGAGAACGAATATGATTCGATTTTGTTTTTCCAGGATTTTCACGAATACCAGATTTCTTGTATAAACGCTTACAGGAGCAATGTACAAAATTCCTTTCGTATCCAGTTTGAGGAACGAGGCCCAATGTCAGTATTTATCAAGTCATTATAAGGTGAGCAACTAGGTACTAAAACATAAACTACAACTAGCATGCGAGTGTGCGTTGGTGCTTAGCCATAAAAAAAAAAGGAACGTTGTTTGGTTTTGATCTGCTCAGCAGTGCTGTGTTTGTTCTGCATGTTTGATCGCCGGTGTTTATGATAACGTTAGGAATGGTACCAGGAGTCCCAGCAGAGGTAGCAGTGTAACTTGTTGACAACTGTAGCAGATTAAACATCGCAGCAGCAGTACAGGCGTGTCTCCTGCGTAGAGAGACGGAAGTAGTGCGAAGTTCAGAAATCCAACCTCCACCTCTTTTGTGGAGGAAAAGCTGAAGTTAAAATAAATGTACGGGGAGACGGGAACAGACTGAGCTGTATTTTAGTCAAGATTGTACACTGTGACTAACAGTGACATCGTGACACTGGAACATCCCATAATTATGACCGTGACCTGCTGAGTTCATGCTGATCTCACAGACACCAAACTGAATTTCTGGACTGGTGCAGGAACTAAAGATGGACTGAAGTTCTCAAGCACGTCATGTGACCTGAAAGCTGATGGACAATACCTAAGATGTTGTGTTTTTTTTTTTTTTTCTTTCTCCTTTCATTTATTCTTCTGCGAATATACACACGAGCACGTCGGATCTGTAGCCCTGTCTGTCGAGCAGGGAAGGAAGTTCATGACGTTAAGATCACGTCACTAGGACGTGTTCTCGTGTTTCCTGATGCTGAGGATTCCATCACACGTTATCCCCAACCTCCTCTTCCTTATTTACCAGGTAGTGAGAAATCAAAATAAACCTGCAGTTGAGAATACAATATGTATGGTCACACAAGGTAGATCTACTGGATGGATATGCCACATCAACTGGACTACGCCTCAGCAAAACCAAGGTGCTGATGGCTAACGCCGAAAAATGGCGAGCCAGTGAAGATAAAAGGAAACGTCATGGAGGAAGTCGAGGATTTCACCAACCTCGGCAGCATCATAGACAGCACAGGAGGAACAGAAAAGGGTGGGAAAAGAAGCCTGGGCAACATCTGGAAGGCATGCAACATCTCAACTTCTGCAGAGTTGTGGATCTTCAACTCAAACGTGAAATTGGTTTTGTTGTATGGGGTAGAAACTTGGCGAACAACAAAAACACTCCTAAAAAAGATCCAGACCCCCCCCAACAGATGTCGGCGTTGGATCCTAAGGATATAGTGGCCAGAAAAGGTTACCAATGAAGAGTTGCTGAGACGAGCAAGAACAAAAGAAACACCCATGGTAACCCAAATACAGCGAATAAAATGGGGTGGATTGGCTATACCCGACAGAAACCTAGGAACATCACAAGACGGGCATTACGATGGAGCCCCCAGGAGAAAAAGTGAGGTCACCTCTGGAATACCTGGAGACGGAACATAACAGAGATCCAGACAACTGGCTACATCTGGAAGCAGTTGGAGAAAGCATGTCAGTGGCCTGCGTTCCTCTTTAGAACCACAGGCAAGTTAAGCAAGCTCATGTCTCCTGTTCGCTAGTGATGGTGTCGTCCACAAGAGCATTAGTGAGGTCTGGGGTGCAGCCGGTGTTCCAGTTCATCCCAACAGTGAGGAGTGTCCTGCACTGAGCCTTGATCTCAACCCTTGAGTTCTTTCGGTCTTTCCTTGGCAAACCGTCATCATGGACTCTTTGTGCACAGGAGCATTGTCGTGTTGGAACAAGTTTGGACCTGTTGGTTCCAGTGAAGGGGAAACTGTCAGGCTAGAGCATACAAGGACGTTTTTACACTTGTGTGCTTCTGAGTCTCAGGACGTGTCATGGTCAGGTGTCCATATACTTTTGGCCAGAGTGTGCGTTCAGAGCATCGTTATGACTTGTACAGGAATTTCTTTCACTCTCTGAGTTGAAGTGTGAACTGAAGTGATGAACTGCGCTGCTCCGTTGGAGGATGTGTCGAGTGTTTATTGATTTCCCTCCCGAGTGCCAAACACGCACTCCATTAACCCACTGTAATTCTTCTTCGAATGTTGAGGGGAAAATTTCGTCGCTGTTAACGCCATGATCTCATCAGTTTCCCGACAGAACCGTCCCTCTGTAATGCAAGAGTCGTTTGTGTCCTCTGTTCTGGATGGTTAAATCATTAATCAAGATTATTTTTAATAGTAAATCACAAGCAGGGGGAAAACGATTGATTTCACATTCCCGGTGTCGGAGCCGGTCGTTAAACCAGGGTTGAATTTGTCAGACATGATGATCATGACTGGACTGGATCACGTCTCGTGGTGTTACACCAGCTTTCATCAGCAAAACGTCTGAAGGACACAGATACGCTCGTATATCGGTTTTACGGCGGCAGATCGTTTGTCATTTGCCTTGCAGTATTTTTAAACCACACCAGAGAACTCGTGATATGATGTAATGTAGGAGGGTTAATGATTGGTCAGTGGTATTGTGAACAAGATTGGGTATGTTCAGTCGTGTCCCAAATCATCATCGTGACTTCATAAAAGCTCTGCAGGAACTCTTACCGAGGTTGTTTTCAGCCTTGTTAATGTATTCCACTTCTCGGTGTTTGTTCCAGACAGTTCTGTAATAATTAACCCGTTTACAGAGCTCATTGGGCACAGAGGTTGTAGAACGGCATTTTTAATTTTCAACTCGTTCCCCCCACCCCATCTGATTATGGATTTGTTCACGCACCACGCACTATTTACATTATCACGTGACCCCGTACATGTGTCTCGGTCCACCTGCATAAGGCACGTCCCACTTTTTCTGTGAAGCTTTATGAGGAAAAGTTCAAGTTTCTCACCACAAATTCCAGCATCTTCAAGTTCTACTGAATATTTAAGTTATTCCACGAAATCGAGTCGTACATGAGCTGATCGCCAACTCGGTGCTATGTGCCTCCTCGGCTATAAGCCGTGTACAGTGAGATTGAGTGGAATAACTGTTTTATTCTATCCACGTTCACTGGATTTTTTGAGAAATGGAGCATTTTTATTTTTTGCAAATTCAAGAAATAAAAATTTTATCCAAAACATCCAACAAAATTTCCACTTAGAATGCAAACAAACTGGCGAAATGACAGGAGCAGTTTGTGAAAAATGCAATAGTAATAATTGTTGGGGGGGGGGAAGAGATGTTCTTGCCATCAAATACTTTTTTTTTTTTTTTAATTCCAAATTTAGAATTTTTTTTTTATTCCAAACCGTTTAGAATTTTCTATATTTTTGCATAAATATGACCTAAAGCAGCATCAGATTTTCACACAAGTCCTAAAAGTAAATAAAGAGAACCCAGTTAAACAAATGAGACAAAAATATTATACTCGGTCATTTATTTATTGAGGAAGATGATCCAAAATTACATATCTGTGAGTGGCAAAAGTATGTGAACCTCTAGGATTAGCAGTTAATTTGAAGGTGAAATTAGAGTCAGGTGTTTTCAATCAATGGGATGACAATCAGGTGTGAGTGGGCACCCTGTTTTATTTAAAGAACAGGGATCTATCAAAGTCTGATCTTCACAACACGTTTGTGGAAGTGTATCATGGCACAAACAAAGGAGATTTCTGAGGACCTCAGAAAAAGCATTGTTGATGCTCGTCAGGCTGGAAAAGGTTACAAAACCATCTCTAAAGAGTTTGGACTCCACCAATCCACAGGCAGACAGATTGTGTACGAATGGAGGAAATTCAAGACCATTGTTACCCTCCCCAGGAGTGGTCGACCAACAAAGATCAGTCCAAGAGCAAGGCGTGTAATAGTCGGTGAGGTCACAAAGGACCCCAGGGTAACTTGTAAGCAACTGAAGGCCTCTCTCACATGAGTCCACCATCAGAACACTACTGAACAACAATGGTGTGCATGGCAGGGTTGCAAGGAGAAAGCCACTGCTCTCCAAAAAGAACATTAGCAAACCGCAGACGAGCAGCAAAGATCACGTGGACAAGCCAGAAGGCTATTGGGAAAAAATGTTTTGTGGACTGATGAGACCAAAATAGAACTTTTTGGTTTAACTGAGAAGCGTTATGTTTGGAGAAAGGAAAACACTGCATTCTAGCATAAGAACCTTATCCCATCTGTGAAACATGGTGGTGGTAGTATCATGGTTTGGGCCTGTTTTGCTTGCCATCATTGCTGGAACAATGAATTCTGAATTATACCAGCGAATTCTAAAGGAAAATGTCAGGACATCTGTCCATGAACTGAATCTCAAGAGAAGGTGGGTCATGCAGCAAGACAACGACCCTAAGCACACAAGTCATTCTACCAAAGAATGGTTAAAGAAGAATAAAGTTAATGTTTTGGAATGGCCAAGTCAAAGTCCTGACCTTAATCCAATGGAAGTGTTGTGGAAGGACCTGAAGCGAGCAGTTCATGTGAGGAAACCCACCAACATCCCAGAGTTGAAGCTGTTCTGTACGGAGGAATGGGCTAAAATTCCTCCAAGCCGGTGTGCAGGACTGATCAACAGTTACCGCAAATGTTTAGTTGCAGTTATTGCTGCACAAGGGGGTCACACCAGATACTGAAAGCAAAGGTTCAATTGGATCCTTACATGCTAGTAAAGAAGGATTTTTCCTGAGAGTTGGAAAACTTATCCATCTATTGAGTTCCCCAACATCTCAAACTACCTGGTGCTGCAGGCATCGTTCTACACGGACAAACGGATGAAAACCTGGAAGAGCATAGAGGTGTACAACTTTTTTTTATATGTGGTTAAAGATCCAGGGATCGGGACCCTATGAGAGAAATCCTGTATCGTTTTTTTCCCCGGGTAAGGAGGAATTCTTTGACTTGTTGCGATTGGTTGTTTTCTAGGACGCTACAAGTTTTAGTATGGGGTATAAACAAACCACAGCCACTCAATTCTCATTACTCCCTGCTCTTCTCTTCCAGGTGAATCATTCACAAAGATCCACTTAAAGACCTGGGTATTACGTGTTAGTTTACAATATGGCGAGCACAATCAAACGTGAAACAAAAATACCATCTGAGGACTTGAGTGTCTCCTGAACTTCAGAACATCACAAAATGGTGAGATTTTGTGAATCTGAGGACTTTTTACAAACCTTTCACGAAGTGATCACTGCAAACTCGAGTGTTCTTCGACGTCATTCCCTTCCATCACGGTGAAAGGTTCAAGAGCCAACTTTCTCGTCATCTTTTGCTCTTTCACCCTTTATCACTTCACAGGGAACCCGGAAGAAACCTTTTCAGCTTCATGGTTTGTTTGATTTTTGAAAAGCACAAACCAGTACAAGCGTAGGGCATTTTAATGACGATCAAGGTGCTCCAGTGATGGTAACGCTTTGTGAGCTCAGCTGACCACCACTTCATGTCTTGCGTATCCTAATGAGGCGGATGTGACCTCGGGTGCAACCCAGCAATTAGTGTCGCTTGCTCTAGAGTTCAGTGAGGGGGGGAAGACTCTAAGACTTCATTTAGTCCCCCAGTTGGTTCAACTAATCAACACATGAACCTGCAGTGATTCCAAGTTTGAGCACTTGGAAGCCCCGCCCATTCTTACATTGGTAATCGTCTTGATTTTCCCCACTTGCACTCGTTACATCTAGGTAAACGGAGAGAGTTCAGAGTTTGTTAATGTGTCATCTTTTAAAAAAACACCTTTTTTTTTTGCGCTGCTGCTCCAGTTTGAGCAATAAATCAAAAGAGGAAAATGTGGAACCATTTGACAACAGACATGAATCCAAATCCCACATCCTTCCCAGGACTGCTCGTTATACCTCTCGGAGTTCGTGTAAAGAGGCAAACATAACGCTTATTTTCGGACAGCTTTATTTTTAGGAATAGCTTCTATCGCTTATGCAGAGAGCTGTCCGTTACACATCATGACCGTCCATCACCATGTGTTCATGGCCTGTAAGGTTTCCAGCGGAGCAAACTGGGATTGTCTTGACTCTTCCTTTCAGGAGAAATGGTGTCTCTGTGCGCTTTTCACAGGACTCCTGACTATTTTTGAATATGACGCCCTACTACGTGTTGTGATATGATTTCGACCAAACCTGGGCAGAAATGGTGTTGCTCTGTCATGTTAAACAATGACAAAACTCCTACACCATTTGACCTTCACTTAAAATCTGACTTATGTTGGTACATCGCCCCAAATGCTAACAGATTTGCATCATGAAAAAGTTCCTGAATCATGTGTTTGGATGTTTTTGCTCTAAAGGGAGATGTTTGGCGTTATCTCTGGACACGGGGCTCCGCCTTAGGGATTTCTCAGCCAGAGGCCTGGCAGAAAAGGGCCTTAATGCACGCCAATTAACTTCCTTATTACTGTTATTTTCCTTTTAATTACCAAGTCCAAGTCTCTGACAGCTGGTCTTTGCCTTCCAGGCCTTGAAGATGAGCGCGGTGTTTACTGCTGCTCTTTTGGGTTCTTTGGTTAACCTGGGTTTGGGTTTAGACAGGGTTATCCACGTTTTTCTTCATTAAATTTGAGCTTTATTATTTTGAAGGCTCAGTGGATCATCTGATGCACAATAGCATGGCAGAACTGTGATAGAACTACAGGATCCCAGTTCGATCATGTTTTGTGTGGTGCTCTGCAGCGGACTAGAGGTTGTAGATCCGTTCTGCTAATTCTCACCGAGATGATGCTTCTCAATCATGCGACCACAATTAACCAAGAGCTTCCTCTGAAATCCGTGAAGCTGCCGCATCTTTTCACACACCCTGAGGAAGATGCCATCTGCCCTCTTCTGCATACAGAGGCACACGATTGGCTCGTGTCGCTGTGATTGACCAGGGAGAGGGGGTAATGCAATCCGTCCCACCCAGAGAGCACGGCCAGTTTTACTGCCGTCGTCCACAGGTGGCAGTGGATTCAAACTTGCGATCTTTCTTTCGCTGTAGCCAAGCAGTTTGGCTAGATCTGATAAATCCTGGTGGAATGCTGCAGAATAGTTCTTGTTCATCTGTAAGTTCTTGAGGCATCAAATGGCTTTAACCATTGCTTATCCAAGTTGATGCGTCACCCTTTTTGGTTTTTGACCAGTACACCAAACACGAAGCGACTTGAAAGAAATTCTTACGACTACTTCTGATCGAATCGGTTTAATTTTTATCCCCCGCTGGCCGGGATTATGTCGTGGCAATTTCTGTCCGTCCCAGAAAAGGTGCTCATCTTCTGAAATCAGCTCCTCTTATAATTTTTGGAGGAACTTCATGAAACTTGACAAGGCATTATGTCGATAGTACGCATATTTTGTTCAATTTGGTCGCTTTTTAGCGGAGTTGCAGCCCTTAATAAACTTGTACTTTCACAATTTCATGAAGGTTTGCCCGCCTTCTGACATCAACTCCCGTCTCTCAATTTTTGGACGAATTTCTCGAAGCTTGGCAAAAGATATGACGGTAATATGCATATTGTGATTTAATTTCGTTTGTGAAAATTTTTACCAGAGTTTTGACCTTTGATTAAATAACTTGGACAATTTCATGAGTGTACATTCTTCTGAAATCAACTCCTCTCTTAATTCGTGGAGGAATTTCACCAAATTTGACAGGATTCTTTGTCGGTAATACGCATATTGTAATTTAATTCATTCCCATTTTACCAGAGTTGTGGCATAGTTGCTAGCGGGGGATATTATGCTCTCAAAGCACTCTTGTTAATTTAAGGCTATTCTTACACTTGCATTTGAGGCCATTCAAGCCCCGAGGTTGGTACCATTTTAGTGAAGCGTGAACGCTGGCATTGATCCAGAGATCCGAATTTCTGGTCGTCTTGGAAAAACTGCATTTCACGTCACCTGAAACACAACATGGACTGTTACCCCTTTTCCACCAAATCAGTTCCAGGGCTGGTTCGGGGCCGGTGCTGGTTCACAACTCGTTCAACTTGCGAGCTAGCTGAGAACCAGTTTGCTTTTCCATAGCTCGGGGTGCTAAGGGAAGCCACGTCATTACGTCACTGTATACGTCAGTTACGTCGCTATGTTTGCAAAACCAACACGGAAGAAGCAGCAGCAACAACAATAATAATAATGGATGACTTCGCGTTTGTACAGCTGCTGCTTCTCCTCGCTTAAAAATGGTGATCTTTCGCGGTCTTATTGTTGTTGGTCTTAACAGCTCCGCCCCCCCGCTGACGTAAGCGGTTCTTTCCTCTGGCCCAGCAGAGAGTTGGTGCTAGCCTGGAACCGGTTTTTCTGGCCCAGAGCCAGTTCTTTGTCAGTGGAAACAGAAAACCCGGTTCCAAACTAAGCACTGGCCCTGGAACTGCTTTGGTGGAAAAGGGGCATATGTCAGGTGCGGAAGCTAAGTGTGCTTGGGGTCCCATGGCAAGTAATGTGATTTTTTTTTTTTTGGTTCAGTTTTTCACGTTGGTTTCTGTTTCTGCTTTTTGTGAAGCTGTGGAAATTTGGTTTGTATGTCAGGAACTATAAGAACGTTCATTGGACTAGCACATCTCCTATTTGTCTGCATACGAGAACTTCTTCTTGAGTCTAAGATTGGGTTCCACTCCTGCAGCCAAGAACAGCAATGTAGTGGTCTGCTGTTGCATGCTGAGATGCTTTTCTGCTCACCATGGTTGTAAAGAGTGATTTTTATAGGAGTTACTATAGGATCTCCTGGCAAAAAAAAAAAAAGCTCAAACCAATCGAACCATTTTCCTCTGACGACCTCGATCAACAAGGCATTTGTTTCCACCTACAGAACTGTCCCTCACTCAACTCAACTTGGTGTTGAAAATGACATGTCAAGCTCTGAATTCTCGATCCCAGTAAAACAATGTAATATTATTATTATTAAGTTCAGTTATTATCAACGGATAAACACGCAGTGCGGCTTGTGCAGTACACACAACTGTATTTGAATGTAATTAATAGGTCTTATGCCTGCGCTGCAGTATGTTATTGGTGTAATTTTGGTGCTAAATGGATTTATTCACTTCCTCGTTGCACAGTAGCTGTAGTTCTCCTTCACTGCTATATCGTGCTCTTTGTCGGGATGTCACAGAGTACGGCTTTAATTACTGCCATAATTACTTGGTCTGTGCGCAGCAGCTGTGGCCTTCTGAAGATCTAAATGGTGGCTATAAATCTCCTCCTTCTCCTCTCCCCTAGGCCAGGAGGACGAGGCGCCCCAGACACAGCTGCACTGCGTCCGTCGCTCATCGCACACACTGCGTTTCATTTGCATTTTGAGCAGGTCGTCGCTCATATGCGCGATGTAGATCACTCGCTGTGAAACAAAGACGGCTAGTGTGACCGATGAGATTTTTCCCGCAGGACTAACCCGAGGGTTCAGTCGAGTCCTAGCAGGAGGAGAAAGAGACGATTAGTCGATTTAATTGCGCGAAAGTATTACGATTCAAAATGCATGCAAGTATTTGAGTGTAATGCTAAACAGAAAGCGTGGACATGAGCAGTCGCGACGCTGCATATAATAAAAAATACAAGAAGTGAAACTGACTGTTTATTTTTGTAAATATTAAAACTTTGCCTGACACAAGTTTTGGACTTAGTCGTGTGTGTGTTTATTAACTGGTTTATCCTGGTCAAAGTCACAAAAGCTCCTCAGTCCATCCCAGGAACTTTGGGAGCAATGTGAGAATTCATCCCAACTGGGATACTCATCCATCTCGCACCTTTTACACCTCGGAATAATTTAATTCGGGGCGGTGGAAGGAAACCGGAGAATCCAGGGCAGAGACTCGGATTGTTGGCACGCCCCCGTCTAAGATGCACTATTTCGAATAATGAACGCATTGTCAAGAGGGGCAGGGGCTAATATGGACGCGAGGATTTTATACCCTATTTGGAACGTTTCGTGGCGTATTACAGACCCTCCAGGATTTCGCGATGTTGCGATTTGCAACTTCAACGCAAATTCAACCAATCCCCGCGAATTCAGGGCGGTGTTGCAATTATATCCAGTCACCGCAACTTTCCCACAAATTTGACCAATCGTTGGCGTCGTCTTGAGGTGACGTCGACAAACTACCTTCTGGCTTACTTCCAGTGTTGCCACATTGGGTGGTTTCCCGCCAAGTTGGGGGGTTTCAAGTGCATTTTGGCGGGTTTTGAACATATTTTGGGCTTGACAACGTCAGCAGTATCTGGTTTTTTTACTTAATACAATAAATTAATGGATGCCAGCATTTTTGCCAAAATGGTATTTTATTTTCCATTGTTTAGGCAGCTTCAGCATCATACTGTGAGATTCTGTTCAATTTTTTTTTTCTTCTATGAAGCCTGAGCCATTTATTTTATTAGTTTATAATTAATGTTTAATTTAGTCTTCAGGAGAGACTGCCTGCACGCAGTACTAGTATTAATAGTTTTTTTTTTCTTACATGAAAGCTGGGGCATTTTGATTATATTTTAAGGTAACTTCATGTTGTGCTGTGAGGTTCTCTGCACTTTAACTTTTGAACCAACAGGTGCATTTGGATAAGTAAAGCCTATTTTTCTGCATTTTTGTAGTCCTGGTAATCTTTTATATTGGTAAAGTTGTTTATAGGACCATTTCTCAGTGTCTGTTTTTTTTTTAATCAATAGTTTTTCAGTAATAACTTAATATTTAACATATCACTCAATTTTAATCACAAAAAGAGAAAATCGCAACTTTCACTTCCTCCCGCAATGTAATCGCAACAAAAACCTAAACACCACAACTTTCATCGCAATTTTTTGGAAAACCCCCTGCAACATCAGACATTTTAGCCCGCAACAATCACAAAAAAGGCCCGCGGAATCCTGGGGGGACTGATTATTACTTGACTTTATGGTCTCAATATCGAAAATCTTGCACAAATATGCAACTTCCAACATAATTAACTGGATATTCAACAGATTTCAGCATCGGATGAATTTGCTTTGACCGCCGCCATACTGAATATACTTCGGACCCGTTCGTGTATTTACGCCGCCCCGTTTGTAGCGTCCCAAGCGAGTAAAACCTGATCCAAGTCTTTCGCTAGGTGGTGTCTTATAGTCTATGTACGAATATTCGAAAGAGACAAGAAAACATGGATAAGGGAAAAAAAAGAAAAATACATCTATTTTGTCATTCTTCGGCAGAAAGAGAGTACATTCACCTGAAAAAACTGATACCCAAGGTAATTAGTCATGCTAGATTTACAACAACTACTACTGCAACAGCAACTACAACAGCAACCACTACTACTACCACCACTGCCACTGGTGACGACGACGACTACTCCTACTACTACTATAGACCTACACCAAACTGAAAACAAGCTAATAAAATAAATTATAATTTACAAGGAGGAGATAATATAGATGTGATATACTGTATAGTGGCCTGTGATTGAATTCCAAAATATTGCCACTGATTAAACAATATCTCAATATATTTAGTTGAAGCATTGATTTTTGTCATCTACATTTGCTTCATATGGCTTCTAATACCAAAAAAAAACTAAATTGAGAAGAAAAAAACAGCCCCTGGGCTGCCCCAGCTGTTCATTGGGCTCACTTTGCTCACTAGGTTCGCTTCAACTGAAGGATAAATCACTGGGCCCCCCATTGTAGAAATGGGCTCCTGTTTTTTCCCAGGAGGGGCCCTGTGGGCCCCTTGACCTGCAAAACAATGAGTCTCTGCCAGGGATAACATGCGTTATCAGGCACGGAGAGTCACCCAAGCTCAGGCTCGACCCAGGACCCTGGAGCTCTAAGGCTGTACAAACGTGACGGCTTTGTATTTTGTTCTTCGTGTACAACCACGTGACTCAAGCAGTGTGACGCATGTGTGAGGCACCTGCCGCCATGTTCGGTGATGTACAAATCCGGAATGCCGTCTTTTGATATTCAAATTTATTCTTGTTTTTATATTAACCAAACGAACCTTTCCTTTTCGTAAATGAAGTAATATTCTAATCAAAAGGAGCAATTGCTGGAGATGAATTACACAAGGCACAGCATACTTTGGCAAGTCTGTCAAGTTAAATCCGCTTCCACTAATATATAAAATATATTTTTTTCTTCTTAAGTTCTACCAATTCACAAGTCGTCTCGCTATTGCACTGTTCCATTTGAGATGTTTGTAATCCATTGAGTTCCCTCTGGCAACCACTTTCAGTGCTGGGAGGGTTTCAGGCCCAATTTCATCTGACTCTGGAACATCTGTTTGTTTTTTGTTTTTTTTTTTATAAAAGTGCATAAGTAAAACGAAGTTACTGCGTTACTGGAACGGCATCGCTAACCTCTCACCGGGCAAAGTTGACCCATGTGGTTCTCCTTGTGTATCCAAACTCGCTACGGTTTCTTGCGCTGCTTCTAATCTGGCTTTCTTGGCAGATCTTTTTCATCCTGTTGCTTCTCGATACTGCGAGATGAGTTTTTGTCTTGATCTTCATGTCCTAATTTGAATCTTGGTGCCCAATTTGGATTGGTTTTATCGCGTAGGTTTTGCCGGTTTCTCTTCTGTAAGGTGAGAAGCAGAGTGTTTTTTTGCGTTAAGGTTCAAAAGTTCAATTTAATCAGCAGAAAAGAGCCTTGATTTGCAGTGAACTCTTACCAGATATAAAGTGGTCACCACACGCATGTGGGTGTAATTAGCTTTTTCCTCAGTTAAGTCCCAACAATGTATGTTTTTGAACCACAGCGTATGCACGGCGTTCTCCGGACAGTTCATCGGTTTTGTTGCCGTTTTTAATTATTTTGGGAATTCTGAAGAACCGTTTCTCTTTGTCACGAGTAGCATTATTACCGCAATTATATCCTGCACACAAAGGAAGCATTGTCTTTTTTCAAAGGCAACAAAAGCAAAAGAAAATCACGAAGTGTCTGTTATCATCCAGCATGCACACGAAGAATTCATAGTGTTGGAGTCTGAATTTCATCAAAAGTAGCCAAGCATACACTTGCGCACAAAAGAATTTGCCTGTAAAAGCATCTTTATTTGCGTAAAACCATTCCACTAAACCTCCACTAATTTTTAAACTCCGTCCCACTACAAGGGACCCACCCTAGAACCTCCCCAAAACAAAGTGACCGCTCCTTTAAGAATCATTGTAAAAGGACACTTCTTTGTTTGAACACGGGTTTCTGATTGACTCGAGCATAACTTCCGCTGTATTTGAAACGAAGCGGAGCTGCTCATATTTCCCACCGTGTAACATCTTAAGGTTTTAACAGCACAGTGACTGTTTGGTGTTTTAGGCCCACTTTACACGGGGACGGTCTGAAACAAAAACGCAAAAGTCCGTTTTCGTTCTCACTTTTTTTTTTTTCCGCGTCTACACGACCGTTTTCAAGGAGGAAATCTGCGTCTATACGGTGACGCATAAATGTGTGGAATTCAATTGGATGTGCATGCCAGGCGGCTAGGTGGTGCTGTGAAAGACCTCTGCCATGTCTGCACGCATGCGCAACGTCTTCCGTCTTGTCTGATCTGCACATCTGCGCCGCGAAAACTTTGACTACTCTGGCTATAGTAAGTAAAAAAGTAAGAGCATACTATACCCGCCTCTGTTCATTAACGGTATATGTGCAGATTTGGTATAGATGTTCGAAGGACTCCTGGACGTTTATTAAAGCTGCCAGAGCAGCTTGAAGGTCCGTTGGATCGATGTAATCAGACATGCTCTTACTTTTTTACTTACTTTCTTACTTCCCGGGCTGGCATGTACAGTATATGACACATGTATGACGTAAACGCGTACCCGACGTGAGCAGATCCGAGCAGAGTTTGGCGTATTGGGTAGTTTAGACGGATATGCAACGGGGGCTGTTTTTAACTTATCCGCTCTGGAAGGCGTTTTCAATTTTTTCTGTTTTTCAGCCTCGGAAACGCCGTCCCCGTGTAGACGAAAGGCACTTCCGATAAAATATTTAGTCATTTTTACCCGACAGCCTCCTCGTGTAAACGGGCCCTTAAACACACTGTTTTTCCAATAATGACAATCAGTGGTGAAGAAACACAAGATGGTTTCTTCACCGCTGATTGCCATCATTGGAAAAACACTTGGGTGTCTAAAATTGTCTTTTTAAACTCTGTCCCACTACAAGAGACCCAATCTAGAACAGGTTCTTTGTTTAGTAATGACTACACAAATGTTGAGACAAATGAATTTCACAGAATTTTGCAGCTTGTGCTTAGGCCATTATTAAAAAATGTTCTGTTTCCGGTCCACCGGCCGGGTGAGTGCTGTTTGTGCGGTTGAAATTTTTTTTTTTTTAACGCCGTTTTTTTGAGACATTTTTTTCGGGTTCATAAATCTAAAATCGAACTTGACATTTCCGCATTCCCAGGGCTTTCCACTAAGGCTCATACTAGCCAGCCATGACAAATAAGTAGCCAGCTGGGGGGGTAAACACAAAATAAACTCCTGTGCACGCAGTTCCCAGGGTTAAAGGAAAAGGCAACTTTTGTACAGTGTGTGTAATAGGAGAAAAACATATACGTAATCAATTCCGTTAATTATTTCCATTATATATCGAACATGAAAAAATATTTTTAACTTTGAAATCATGAATTGACACAGAGGAGCCGAAGTTGGACGAGGCAGCCATTTTGAGATTGTGGGCAACTATAAACCAATCAGAATCTTTCGTTAATGCGCCTCCCTCTGATCTGTGACGTCACTGGGCCCATGAAAACAGTGTTTACAAGCAGATCACTGTGATTAGGAGTCCCGGCGGGTGGCTTGTATTCGATTCGTTTATATCCCGACCTTGTCAGCTGTCAGATTTATGTTCATGGACCCGGTAAGCTGGTAAATATTTATTAATTTTTTTTCTTTGCCAAATTCTAACAGAAAACGAGAGCGCCCGAAAGGGAAAACCGAGCCGAGCCGCTTCACGCATGCGCAGTAGGCTTGGTAGGACAAATCCAAATAGGAGTCATTCAGGATTCAGCCATGTTTTTGCTCCGTGTTTTTACTCAACCAAAGTTATACAGTATTATGAGCTTTAAGTTGCATAAATAAAACCATTTGGTGAAACTTTGAAGAAGCGATTGTACTGGTTTTTTACCTTATTACCATGAAGCACTGAAGAGTTCTTTTCAGTGGCGGGCCGCATGACGTCACGCAGTAGATCAATATGGCGGAACGCATCTTCGCTGAGCTCAGCGCAAGCCCATATTATTAAAAGTTAAAAGATACTGTTATGCGGTCTGTTCTTTCTCTATAAATTCCATGATCGATTACTTTATATATTTATTAGGGCTGTAACGATACGATTAGATTCGTATCGCAATTTTTGACCCACGATTCGATACGCCCACGATTTTTTTTAAAAATGTTTTTTTCAAGTAGTAAATTTGACTTATTAACATTTACTTACTTACATTAACTATTTAATAACAAATAATTCAGACCACTGCAGAGAATGAGTAATATGTATGCAAAAATGAACAAATGTATATCCAAAGATTGTTTTATTTCTCAAAATAATACTGTTGAGCCGGAAGCTCTGTTTTTTTCGTTTCTGAAAAAGTCATTTTTCCAAATCGTGTAAATCCGTTAAGATTTTTTTTGGGGGGTGGCTCTCTCACTGTCATAGGGCCAATGATTTTCTTTGATCGCGGAAAACAGATGGAAATTACGGAATTTTTATGGTGAAACATTGCTCGCGTGTCAAAAGGTAACTGCCGCAGAAGGCTTCCGCCCAAGCAGACATGCCTTCAGTGTTGCCAGATATTGCTAACGTTTTCCACCCCAAAATATGTTCAAAACCAGCCAAAAAGCACCTAAACCTGCCCAATCTGGCAACACTGCATGCCTTTCCGGTCAAGTGATTGTGATTGGCTTGTGGCACACCTAGCCAGCCAATGAGCTGCTTGTTTACAGATTCGCTCCCCGCGTCGCAACCAGAATGGCGACCGCTTAAAAGAAATGAATGCTCTGCCAGTGGCGAGTGTGGACGTTGCGTGACTCGAAGAAGATTGTCGCAGGTCGGCGAAAAAACGACTTACTAATAGATATAAAAAAAATAAAAGTAATTTAAGTAAGTTTAAAATGTAATTTAAATAAAAAGTAAAGTATTCATAAATTGAAGTTTGGAAGCGTCTCTGTTTTTGGGCTGAGGAGACGTTTGAAAGGGTGTACCGCGATTCTGCCTTCTTGTATCGCGATACGGATCGTGGCTCTGCGTATCGCGATTTCGATTTCGATACGCATATTGTTACAGCCCTAATATTTATCTATCTATTTGTGGTGATTTTGTACAAAAGTTGCTTTTTCCTTTAAATGTATTTTCCACAGACCATTTATTTATTCACTTTACTCAAATACAAAGTAAATTGGCAGTAAATCTTCTTTCTTTTCGTGCGTATTGCATCATGAGGCGTTCCTGGCTTGTAAATCTCTTATTTTCGGTGCATGACACATTCACGCAGCTGAGCATGCTATGAATTAACAATGACAACGGTCTGCAGTGGGGCAACACAATTAAACACTCAGCCAACATTTCTCCATTTGTGTATGAAAATACACTCCGACCACTCAGTTTGGGTTCATTTACAACCAACGGTGTCTTTTGATGCCAGCACGTAATTGAACGAGAGAAGACTGGTTTACCGGAGACAAAATAAGCGTCATCTCTGCTTCTGTTCCCTCCAACACACTCCTGCCTCCGCCGAGTGCGCGCGCGCGCGCGCACACCGCATGTCGGGGCCGCGGATGAGTTACTCTCCCCTGATCAACGAGTCCGCGGGGAATTTGTGGTTATTATCGGTACAAACAGCGCGAATCACAACTTAAATGAGTGCTTAATTAAATGTCTGCTTTTGTAATAAAGTACTGAAAGAAAAAGCAAACACAGCATTACGATTTCTTATCCATCCATATAGTAAAAAAAAAATCCCTCCCTCCCGACTGAAACTTGTTTTTTTTTGCTCACCCGGTGGACAGGAAACGGATTTTTTTTTAAGGATGGCCTTAAAATCATGGAATCTGCTCACCAGCCACTTTTAATAGGAACTTGTTCTTGGTGCTAAGATTCCTGTTCTTGGCTGCAGAACTGGAACCCAATGTGGTGTTCTGCTGTTGCATGCTGAGATGCTTTTCTGCTCACCACGGTTGTAAAGAGTTGCTAGGAGTTACTATGTCCTTCCTGGCAAAAAAAGCTCGACCCGATCTGTCCATTTTCCTCTCACCGTTCTTATCAACAAGGCATTTGTTTCCACCCACAGAACTGTCGCTCACTCAACTCAATGTTTTTTGTTTTTCGCATCATTCTGTGTAAACTCTCTAGAGACTGTTGCGTCTGAAAACCCCAGGAGATCGGCGGTCTCTGAAATACTCGAACCAGTCCATCTGGCTCAAACCAACACCCATGCCACAGTGAAAGAAAGTCGTCACACTTTGAGATCACAATTTTTCCCATTATGATGTCTGAACATTTTAATAACTGAAGCTCTTGATTTGTATCTGCATGATTTTATGCATCATGCTGCTGTCAAGCGATTTGACTGATTTTAGAGAACTGCAGAAAGCACCAGGTGGATGACGGGGTGTTCCTGATAAAGCGGCCGGTGAGTATGTAGCAAGATGACGTCAAGCTTGAAATTGGTGCATGGGGCCAGCGGTCTTTTTTGAAACGTATTGGCTGATTTTTGATGTTCGAGGCTAATCAGAACTGGGAGAAATTTGAGCGTGTTCGAGAGATTTTCACGTATTAAGGCGTTTCATGACTGGAAGATCATAACTTTGAACTCCTGACCTTCAACTAGGAAAAACCTTAAACGTCCGTCATAGTGACTCGCAGCAAGGAGGAAACAAAGGCCCAATCCCAATTCTAATTTCTACCCCTCCGCCTTCCCCTCCGCCTTCCCCTTGGCCCTTCCCCTTGAAACTGAGCTACAAGGGATAGGGCTTGAAATTCAACCCCTACGTATTGGGATAGCCCTTCAACGATCGCATACGTCATCGCGTACCTCCGTCAGCGTTTACGTTAGCAAAACGCGACCAAATGCGTCATTGGCTGCGACCAGCCGCTACAGTCAGAGCCAGAGATCTCTGCTGGCAGGGTGTGATTTGTTAACTAACACCACTGAATGGGATATCTTTGGCGCTTCGTGCACCACATCCGACAGAATGAGGTGTCAGAACACTCATGTAAACAATAAAAGCGAGAATAACAGAACAAAACGTACGCAGTCAAGCAACCGAAAACAATACTCACTCCCAAAGCTTTTTAGCAGCAGCTTGGATTTCAGAAATCGCTGCTCATTCTCAGCTCGAAAGCGAATCAAGCGTCGTGTTTCCTCTGGATAACAACTTAAAACACGTAAATAATGGAGAAAATACATTTATGACAATCTTTCGCCGCGGGAACCGCCATCTTTCTGAAATCCGCATGAAATCTCGCTGATATCCGCATGGCATTGTGGGAAATCACTCAAACCCCTTCGTTCGGAGTCAGCTCCAGGAAAATCTCCGTTTGGAGGGGTACAGAAGCCCTCCCCCTTCCCCTACCCCTCCGCGTTAACTGGGATTGGGATACCCCTACCCCTTCACGTGAACGCGCAAAATGGAGGGGAAGGGCCAAGGGGTTGGTCCAAGGGGTGAAATGGGATTCGGCCTAAGTCTTGCCTTTAAATGAGTTAAGATCACGTTTCAGATGAAAACAAAATGGCGGCTGTCTGTCTGGTGTTTCCTTCACTTCAGGTTCTGAGTGTATCAAATTAAAGGACCACGTTTTCCAAGATTCCTGGAGAATTGTATTTATTAGCAGACTTCCTTATAAATCTGCACTACAGCATACCTCAGAGAACAGGCGCTCTTTCAGAAACGAAGACTGATTGCAGCAAAGATTGACTTGGTTTTTATTTATTAATGTTCACTGTTGCACCTAAACCTCGGACAGTTCATCTCCACCTACACCAGCTGTTTGTTCCCACATGCAAAATTCTCTAATGAAGTCTCGGTCAAATTCTGCACCAATTAAACATAAGTCACTTGAACACTTTTTTTAATGAACACAAGTATACCCCCCCCCCCCCCCTTTTTTTTTTTCTCATCCTCCTACAGCGGGGGACTCGCAAGTCAGAAACACGAATCTTATTTGCCTGGTGAAAAAGCCAATTCACTTTAATGAGGAAGGATGTGGGATTGGAGGGGAAAAAAGAAGCTGCTTTTGGCAGCAATTAATTTTTCTTCATACCGAGTTCATTTAGATGAACGTTAAGGCAAAGTCGCGAGGCTGGAGAAACTGAGAAACACTCGGGCTGTCTGTGCTGTTCTTTAACACAATGACTAAAGTGGAGTCGGAGTGATGTGACGATTAAGTCGTGATCATGTCAGTTGTGTTTTTTTTTTTTTTTTTTTTTTTTCTGGCTCTCGTTTCTGAAAGTTGACTCTCTGCGGTCGTGAGCTTTGCCTGCGAAGCTTGACAGGTTTAGAATGAGTTGGTCATGTATTAGATAATTTTTTTTCCATCATTTAAGCATGATAAACATTGACGAACGTTATACTTTACACTTTCCTATGTGCCCACTGCCAAATATTATAGTTTTGAAATTACCTACATTAGATGAAACAGAACTTGTTGCCTAAAGCCTCGGTCACAACTAGGGATGGCGAAAACTAAAAAAAAAATCTTGGCCGACCACCGAGCCTCATTAGCCGGTTAAAGTCGGTTAACCTATGAGTTTTTAAAATTCTAGAATTGGAATTATTACAGGGATGCAAACGGCGCGCCTTTTGGCGGATGCCGCCCTCTCCACGGCTGAATCGTGCAGATCCGACCTTCCTTTCCCAAGCGGGGGCGTTGGAGCGTCCGACCACAAGTTCATCAAAGCAAATTCTGCATATAAGCAAATGCCACCACAGTCCACGAAACACAGGAAGTACAAGCACAAGAAGAAAACAGCAAATCAGAAAGCCACACGCCCACGCCGAAGCCGCGCAAAATTTAATGTACAGTTTAACAAACTGATTGCGCTGCTTCCGTGCAAACGCATGCAGCCCCCCGATCCACTGCCCTCCTCCCACACCCCCCATGCCTCATGGACTGCAACGGCACCCGCCTATTTCGTAATTTTAATACAGAATCCACCTTGAAATTACAATCAGACACACCAACGCACCCCCCCCCCCCCCAAAAAACAAACAAACAAACGGATCTGCGCGATTCAAAAAAAAAGTTGGCATCTGCGCCTTTAGTTTGTGTGGAGAGATATGATCTGCAGTAACATGCATTGTTGGCTACAGACCGAAACATACTTTCAGAATGCACTGGCCAAGGCAGGACTAAACTCGATGTGCCTTCTAATAATAATAAAAAAAAAAAACAGAATAGTAATTTGTAAGCTAAAAAGCCTGTGTCTACACTTTTCTTTCGCCGTGTGGCGGCAGCTGTGTTCAACTGGGGTGGGACATGACTGAATGGGTGTTTCTGATTTGTCAGCTGTCTTTAACTGGGGCTGGAGGGCGGGACATGACTGAATGGGTGTTTCTGATTTGTCAACTGTTGTCCTTACACCGTATGGCATGCCCCAAGCGTTTACAACATGGAATTCCAGGTTCTCCGCTCCAAAATCGGCAGCTTCAAAACGGTTGATTTTTTATTTTTTTTTAAACCGACAACCAAAAAAAATTAACCGGTTGACGTTGATTCGGTCAAACGGTCATCGGTTAACATCCCTAGTCACAACCGGCCGTACGTGCTCCTACGGCCGGTCTACATGCAAGAATCGCACAGAGGGCGCGCGTGTGACGTGCTGATTTTCGAGTCGCAGACTGGCCGTAGACTGGCCGCCGAGGTTCTTTGTCATGTCAAACAAACTCTCTACGGGCGCTTGCGTTTTTTCAGGTTGCAAGACAAACTTAAGGCCAACGTGCGTCTTTCTCCATGAAGAAAAAAACGCAGCGATTTGGGAAATGGCAAAAATCGCACGGCCAAAAAAAATCGTACGTCCGGTTGTGACCTAGGCTTTACTCAGTCATGCCGGAGTCGGAGCACTGAACTCCCGTTTACACGTTCATAAAAGACTATTCACATGGCAACGGCATGATAATCACTTTCGTTTTTGATTGGTTTCTCTTTCGCAGTGGAAACGCCCACCGTAAACAGGATAAAATCGGTCAGCCATAGTTTAGGCTATTTGGAGGTAAAACTTGTTTTGAGAGAGCGCGCGGATTTATGCGCGTCGGATGATTTCAGGACAGCAATTCAATCTTGAGAACCGCAACACTGAGTGTTGCCTTTTTTTTTTTTTTACTTTGACTTGATCCAGCCAAAGAGCAACTTGAGTAAGTGTAAATATTTCTTCTATTTATTATGAGCAGATCGGTTGAGATACAAGCGTTGTGGTGCATACGGAGGTAAAATGACTGAGCAATTTTTCCAGAGTTAAAAGTATTTTCCTCAAAAATAGTTAATTTTGCTCCATTTTGAGTTTAGAGAGTAAAAGTTGGAGTGGGAGCAAAATTAAAGTAATTGTGTAATAGAGTTGGTTGTGGCTTTGAGCTGAGTAAAACGGTACAAGAGTTAATTTCAAGACGCACTGAATAGTCAAATACCAGATAAATGAATGTTGTAAAAAGCAGTTTTCGAACCGTATTGGAATGTGTGAAAAACATGACCTTACCCATTATGATGAACCAGTTTGATCACTTTGACCTGATGGGATTAAAAGTTGGCAGTGGGAGAGGTGTTCACTCTTCTCATTGAATGGAATGGAAATTTTTACTCTTCTCATCGAATACTCCTTTATCCCCAAACAATAGGACATAACTTTTTTTTTTTTTTGGATGGCCAGTTAATTGTCCAAATCAATGGAGCAGATTTAAGTTTTTGCACTTGAGCCATTCCTCAGACTGAACAGTAGGACTGCTCGATTTATGGAAAAAATAATAATCACGATTATTTCAGTCAATATTGAAATCATGAATATTCAAACGATTTTTTGAAACAATGCATTTATTCAGCATTTCTCTTAAAACAAAAAAAACCTCTTTGCTATCGATCATTTACATTCACCTTTCTTTCAAACTGAAAATATAGTCTAGAAAAACTTAAGTTTGCGATGTATAAAACAAAATAAAAATTTTTTTTTGACATAAGACAGAGAAAAACAAATGTACATTCTATCCAGTTGTCCACAATCTCGAGAGGGCAGTGCATAACGTTTGTCAAACTCGTTTATCATTTTCTTAAAATCCCCACCCTCTACTGCATTCATAGGCTGCATGTCTTTGGCTAAATAATATCCGATGGATGCTGTGAGTGCGTTGTGCCTCTCCGAACTCGTGGCATACGGAGTGGCATTGTAGAGAGTGGCTGAAATGGATGGCTGCATTGTCTTGCTGGTGTGGTGGCATCGGCTTTATCTTTTTGTTTGTTTTTTATTGTTTCGTCGTGAATAACTTTATGGCTCAGTTTCAGGTGGTTGAAGAGGTTTGTAGCGTTGCCAAGAGGCGCAGATACTACCTTATTGCAAATCTTACACACGATGCGCTTCTGTTCCACGTCGGATTCTTCGAATCCAAAGTGATCCCATATTACAGACGTTTTTCGTCCCTTTTTGTCGACCAACCGATTCTGCCCTCCTTCTGTCATCTTGCGAGCCTACCTCGCGCCAAACAATTCACAATCTCTCCTCCTTTCAGCTGCGTGAGTGGAGAGCCATAGAGAGACACACACACTGCTTCCGCCGCGTGAGTGTTGTCGGCAAGTCTGCGCATGGGCCCGCGGGAAGGAAATGTATTGCGTGTGCACGTCCCCGACAAATGGCAAAATAATCGTTTCAAATCGATTATATGAATTTTGAGATCGTTTGACACAAAAATCGAAATCGTGATCAAAATTTGATTAATTGCACAGCACTACTGAACAGAATCACCTCAAGTGATCAAAATGGTTCGACAGAACAGGTAAGGTCATTTTTTTCACACATTCCAACACAGTTCTAAAACTGCTTTTTACAACTTTTTTTTTTTTTTTTTTTAAGTATAGTCATGACATACAGACTATGGAGATATTATTGTAGCTGAACTTGTGCTGAATACAAAAGTCATATGACTTTGAAAATACTGCTTAGATTTGTTGAAATTGACGACAAAATCAGAGCATGCCGAAATTATTACAGTGCCAGAAAATACCCTCGGACCCCAGAGGGTGAATTCGAGAAATGAAGTCTGAGGCATTTCATAGTCATGTTGCCACAAACTTGTACGTGATCGAAAGCATTTCTGATCATCGCATCCGGTTGTTTAATTATTCTCTTTCACTGATGCATTTCTTTTTCCATAGCGCACGTTAACACGTACATTGCTGACGTTACAAATGTGTTGGTGGATGAGATGCAAACGATTCCCACGCATGTTCAAGATGCAGAAATGTACATCAGACCTTTAGTTTATTGCATTAATGCTAGTTATTGACCGCAGTGTAATTAGTACACTGCAACCCCGCTATAACAACCCCTTTTTTTCTCCCTATCAACTTTCACATGTAACAAGCTAAGTTTGTTTTCACCGCTTTAAGTGACAGTCGGAGTCTTTAAAAAAAATCACTGAGCCATGCGCTCCTCTTCCCACCCGAGAGAAAACAATGCCATCAAGTCTGCAGTCAAATTAACAATACATGTTAATGCCATAAAACAAAGGCTTAACGAGCCTCGCTTAGGTGTCGATCACTAACAATTATCAAGAACGGTGATCTTAGACTTAAAAAATCCTTTAAAAGGACAAGCTAAAAACAGTTTTAGTCGAGTCTTTACTCTGTAAGCACTGTCGTCATGGCGACTCGTAAACGTAAGATACTCCTCCGTCTGTCAAAAAAACGCATGTAATCGCTGGAAGAGTTTCATGATAAAACGCGCTGGCCAACAGATCCAGATCAGAGTCAAGAAACAGACAGGATATCAAAGGCAAAATACAAAACCGCGTTGGAAACCAGAACATCAACACAGTGTTCCAAAAGGCTGGGTAACACAAGGCACAAAGTAGAGTGCTTGTACTTGGCAAAGTCCCTGTGTACTGCAAGGCCTTATAACTGTGTGCTGTGATTGCACTCTTTTCTGGAACAGGTGCGTGATGTAGCATGACATGCTTAAAAAGAATCCGTTCTTTGTGTTCTAAAGAGCAGGACAAGAAGAAATCTGATGGCTACGCTTTTTAATCCCCCGCTGGCCGAGAGGCCCGAAGGGGGATTATGTTGTGGCGATGTCCGTCCGTCCATCCCAGGAAAGGGTGCTCACCTTCTGAAATCGACTCCTTTCGCAATTTTTAGAGGAATTTCATGAAACTTGGAAACCTTGTTAAATACGGTCACATTTTACCAGAGTTACAGCCCTTGATTTAACAATTATAATTTGACAATTTCACAAGTGTGTTTTGCTTCTGAGATCAACTCCTCTCAATTTTTATCCCCTGCTGGCTGAAAGGCCCAAAGGGGGGATTATGTCCGTCCCGGGAAGGGTACTCGCCTTCTGGCAGATTCTACCGTAACTGGATCCATTAACCACTTGCCCACAAAATAAGAAATTTTTCTTGTCCTTTTTTCAGTGAGGTAATATTTTCAAGACTGAAAATATGGTATTTGGTCTTCTAAAACAGCACGTCATTTAAAAATACACTGAGTATATCAAGAAAAGATTTTTAAAGACTAAAGTTCTATTTCTTTGACATATCTGACAGACATAACTCCCATTTTAAAAATCACTTTCATTATCCCTGTTGCTATTGTCAGTGGATTTCTGTCAGATGACCTGACGATAGACTCGGCCATTATGGATCTTTGGTAGTTATCGTGTGGAAGCAGGCTTTATCATTTTTGGGTGTCAACAGATAGAGTTGAAATAGATTAACAGCGAAAAAAACTATTTCGTTCACGAGAGAAGCCCACAGTTATTTTTAAAAAAACGCTATCGTCAGTCTGTCAGTCAAATGCACCTGACGATAGCAAAATTCAGGCCCTCGCTACGCACATGTTGACTGACGCAAAGAGGAAATTCTACTGCGCATGATTTTTGTGACGGCAGACATTTACTTCTGGGCAAGACTTGGAGTTCTGACAGCTCGATTTCATCAAATAAATCAAGGTAAGATTTTCAGTCAGCTATCCTGACGATAGAAATTTTTGACGATAGAAACATTGAGAACATATTTGTGCATTCATATTTAAATTTTTCTGGAGGAAAACTATCGTAAGTTGAAATAAATCAGAGCCACTTGCGACCCTTTCAGCCGACAGGCCATTTCAATGTGTTATTTCCCCGCGAAAGTGACACAGTCGTGTCTATCGTCACTGTTCTGACAATTATTGTTGATATTTCAATTTTGAAAATAAATTTTAGCTTTTTTATTTCAATATTTTATTTTATTATTTGGTTCTAGTGATGAGGTATTTACAGTGGTGCTTGAAAGTTTGTGAACCCTTTTGAATTTTCTATATTTCTGCATAAATATGACCTAAACAACATCAGATTTTCACACAAGTTCTAAAAGTAGATAAAGAGAACCCAGTTAAACAAATGAGACAAAAATATTATACTTGGTTGTTTGTTTATTGAGGAAAATGATCCAATATTACATATCTGTGAGTGGCAAAAGTATGTGAACCTCTAGGATTAGCAGTTAATTTGAAGGTGAAATTAGTGTCAGGTGTTTTCAATCAATGGGATGACAATCAGGTGTGAGTGGGCACCCTGTTTTATTTAAAGAACAGGGATCTATCAAAGTCTGATCTTCACAACACATGTTTGTGGAAGTGTATCATGGCACGAACAAAGGAGATTTCTGAGGACCTCAGAAAAAGCGTTGTTGATGCTCATCAGGCTGGAAAAGGTTACAAAACCATCTCTAAAGAGTTTGGACTCCACCAATCCACAATCAGATAGATTGTGTACAAATGGAGGAAATTCAAGACCATTGTTACCCTCCCCAGGAGTGGTCGACCAACAAAGATCACTCCAAGAGCAAGGCGTGTAATAGTCGGCAAGGTCACAAAGGACCCCAGGGTAACTTCTAAGCAACTGAAGGCCTCTCTCACATTGGCTAATGTTCATGAGTCCACCATCAGGAGGACACTGAACAACAATGGTGTGCATAGCAGGGTTGCAAGGAGAAAGCCACTGCTCTCCAAAAAGAACATTGCTGCTCGTCTGCAGTTTGCTAAAGATCACGTGGACAAGCCAGAAGACTACTGGAAAAATGTTTTGTGGACGGACGAGACCAAAATAGAACTTTTTGGTTTAAATGAGAAGCATTATATTTGGAGAAAGGAAAACACTGCATTCCAACATAAGAACCTTATCCCATCTGTGAAACATGGTGGTGGTAGTATCATGGTTTGGGCCTGTTTTGCTGCATCTGGGCCAGGACGGCTTGCCATCATTGATGGAACAATGAATCCTGAATTATAGCAGCGAATTCTAAAGGAAAATGTCAGGACATCTGTCCATGAACTGAATCTCAAGAGAAGGTGGGTCATGCAGCAAGACAACGACCCGAAGCACACAAGTTGTTCTACCAAAGAATGGTTAAAGAAGAATAAAGTTAATGTTTTGGAATGGCCAAGTCAAAGTCCTGACCTTAATCCAATCGAACTGTTGTGGAAGGACCTGAAGCGAGCAGTTCATGTGAGGAAACCCACCAACATCCCAGAGTTGAAGCTGTTCTGTACGGAGGAACGGGCTAAAATTCCTCCAAGCTGGTGTGCACGACTGATCAACAATTACCGGAAATGTTTGGTTGCAGTTATTGCTGCACAAGGGGGTCACACCAGATACTGAAAGCAAAGGTTCACATACTTTTGCCCCTCTCAGATATGTAATATTGGATCATTTTCTTCAATAAATAAATGGCCAAGCATAATATTTTTTTTCTCATTTGTTTAACTGGGTTCTCTTTATCTACTTTTAGAACTTGTGTGAAAATCTGATGATGTTTTCGGTCCTATTTATGCAGAAATATAGAAAATTCTAAAGGGTTCACAAACTTTCAAGCACCACTGTAATATTATTACTAAATTTGTCAGATTAATAATGTAAGAAACCGTTTTGTTGCTATTGTCATCTAGAGTGTCTGTCAGAATATGATGGTAGACGTTAGTTTGTCTGTCAGATTTTGATGACAGAAACCGATGTGTTTCTATTGTCGTTTAGCATGTCTGTCATGTCAGGCTTTTATTAATTAGTTACCAGGACTCCTGTCCTAAAATTTACTGTGAATGTCCAAGACCCCAAATGCTACTCGAAAAACTTAATAGAATGATCAAAGTAATCAATTCAGCAATTTAAGGAGATGGGACTTAACTGGCCTCTGTTATGGTAGAATCTGCCTTCTGAAATCAACTCCTCGCTCAATTTTTGGAGGAATTTCACGAAACATGACTGGATTCTTTGTTAATATGTCGGTAATACGCATATTGCAATTTCGTTACATTCGGTCGCTTTTTACCAGAGTTATGGCCTAGTTGCCAGCGGGGGATATTATGCTCCCAGAGCACTCTTGTTTTTAGGTGTGAAAGATGTGCTCACTTCTTCTGTAAGATTCTTCCTTTCACTTCACATCAACCTTATCTAACTAGACTTCCATCCATCCGTTATCTATAGCCACTTATCGTGTTCTACAAGGTCGCAGGCTAACTAGACTTTGACCCGTGAGTTCATAATTGATTTATTACTGGCTTATCCACTGATTGTACGCTTTGTGGGGTTTTTTTTTCTTCCTGTCTACTAGGATTTTCTTTCAAGCATCTCTGATATCTTGCGCTCAAAAAAAAAAAAGCCGGAGCCTAAAATATGCAAAAGAACTTTTCATGTTTTAAAAAAAAAAAAAAAATTTCATCAGATGAATCCAGGCAGATCTTTTAACTATAACACATCAAGGCTTCAGTGGTGGTTCGTTTTAAAAAAAAAAAAAAAAGCAATGCATTGCAATATGATTTTTAATGTTCCTGTGCACTTTGGTAACAGTTTTGTTCTTGAGGAGCGGAAGCTGTAATTAAAGACGCACAGGATGCTGAACAGTCGTACCTTGGGGTTTTGTCAGGAAACCAGCTTTCATCCATGTTAATTAACTTTTTTTCTTTTCCTCTCCCTCTCTCAGTTCCATGTCTACGTCTCTGTTAAATCTCTCGGCTGGTCTGAGTGTTACAGGCCTCTTGGGAAAAAAAAAATTCATTTTAATTGTCATTAGTTTGTGTCTGAGCTCGTCGTTTTAATATGAGGAGTATGTTGCTGCGAGTCACGACCCAAATACACCTGAGAAAATCTTCATTATTCCCTGATTTCATTTTTAAATATACGAAACTGGAATGATTGACACGTGTTTTTGAACACACTGATGTGAACTTGATGCATCCTGGAAGCCCCGCCCCTTCCTTCCTTCCCTCCCTCCCTTTCCCCTGGCTCATGAGGCGCATGATAAGTTTGTTCTTCGTTAATGCAACTTTTTCTAATGAATAACGGAGTTAAGGTATTATATAACGTTTTTAAATACAAAACGCATCATACTGCTAATACATTTTATAATTAATGTTTAGGAATACAATTTCATATCACGGTTTTCAGTGGCAGTTTTACGATGCATTATGTAAATAGGCGCGCCTCGAAATTGCCAGTCGTGTTGCGTTAACGGAAAAAGAAACCGTTTGAGGTTTTGCGTAATGTTTAAACCCCCCCCCCCCCCCCCCCCCCCCATTTTAAATATCGTATCGGTGCCTTGCAGTCGGTTTGTTTCAAGAAAAAAGGATTTACCAACAATATCAGCTGTAATTTTATAATATTGCCCAACCCTAATGGAACATCCATTCAATAACTTGGTTTCTGTAATCGGGTACGTTATAGCAGCTATAGCAAGTTGTTCCTTCACCAACCAGTCAGTGTGTAACGATTTCGCTGAATTCACAATTCAATTTCCCCATGATGTTTTTGGAAAAATAAAAAATGAAGAAAAATTATTACCAAAAACAACCCACTTCCCCTCCCCCTCTAGTTTCTTAATAATAGAATACTGTGCAAAAGTCATAGGCACATGATGTAAAGAAATGTTGTCGACCAAAACTGGTTTAAAAAATGAAATGTTTCAACGTTTCAAGGTCCCCATGGCATGAAATTTTCACTTTCTGAGGTTTTTCAACGTTAAAATGAGTTCCTCTGACCTTCTTAAGTCACCCCAGTGGCTAGAAATTTCTTAAACCAAACTATGCCCAACATTTGAATGGCGCGTCAAAACGGCGCGTTGATAAGCTCTTCCCTTTACTACGTCAGCAAGGGAGATGATCCCCACGCCCCCCCTCTGGATTCCCACCCACTGTATGAATTGCCCGCCCAGTTGTAGTGAGGAGACCATAGAGGACGCATGGCATCGCCTAAACGAGCGAAACATGGAAGTTGCGCTGTACATGGATGTGACAACACAGAAAAGAGTCTGTTTTTACTGCCGACGGGAGAGCCCCTGAAGACGCAGTGGCTTAATTTTATTTACTCCAATAATACGCCGTCGAGTCTACCTAAGACGGTGTATGTTTGTCGGACGCATTTTCCTGATGAATGTTTCCACAACTTGGGACAGTACAGGGCAGGTTTTGCACATCAACTGTCACTGAAGCCTGGGTCCGTACCAAGCATCCCTGCCGCATCAGCAACAAACACCGAACAAGTAAGTGTATAACTGTTAAGTCGTTTTGCCGTGTTTTAAAATCGGTGCCACGTTAGCCTTGCAATGGCTACATTAGCTGTGCAGCTAACCGCTTCCTGCAGTTAGCCAGGTACTCTGCGCTACAAAACCAAAAAGCATGCAGCACGCTCTGTTATAATAGCCAATCAAAACAGTTTTTACAAAGACACCCACATTTTTTTTTTTTAAGTCACTCGTTCATTTTATTTGTTTGTTTGTTCAGTAAAAACCCAAACATTTGTTGTCACTGCCTCGCGCGTTTTATACGATTCGACTGAATAAATGACCACCAGAAATACAGACTGTACATTGACAACAAAAAGCGCACACACGTTGTTTCATCCGCCATATGTTCTCGGAAGGAAGTTACTCGGTAACCACAGAAACATTTCGCGCATGTGCATTTCAACTTCCGTGAAAGAAAACCGCAAACGTTTCTCGCTAGTGTGGACAGATGCACTAAACTGTACCGGTATACTTTGTATCGATACAGTTATACCACTTTCGTACCGGTATAAGTGTGAACACAGCATTTATGAAACCAAGTTAATATTTGGTGTGAGACGACCCTTTGCTTAATTTAAAAAAACAAAACAAAACCTGAAAGTGCTCTCTGTGCTGGAAAATTAACCTTTTGGAACTCTAAAGTGTTTTTGTACTGACTGACTCGATAATGTAGATGTCATAAAATAGAAATCTATAACAAAGTTTGTATGAAAAAAAAATGGGGGGCCTAAGACTTTTGCACAGGACTGTAAGTTACCCACATTTGTAAAGGTTGGAGTAAAGTATAATAACCTGTTGACTAAAATGTTCATTTTATTAAAAATGAATGCTAATAACCAGAGGTGGGACAAAGTCACTAATGTGCAAGTCACAAGTAAGACCCCGTCCACACGTAGCCGGGTATCTGCTAAATCGAAGATATTTTTCTACGTTTTGGCCTGTCATCCACATGAAAACACATCAAAAACGAATATTTAAAAAAACTCCGGGCAAAGTGAAGATTTTTGAAAACTCCGTGTATGCCTTTTCGTGTAGACAGAGATAACCGGAGGTTTGCGTTTTAGAACGTCACAATCTGCGCCAAAAAAATGACAACAAATCTGCCCTGACGTCAAACGTGCGACCTTTGTTTACTACAGAAGCCAGATTAAGCGGCGATCCACGCGGTACCAAACCGACCCATTTCAGAGCCGACTCCCGACAGGGCACGCACATATCCCCCGACTGTTGATGAGTGCAGTCGCGATTGAAGCGACACGTGACAACTTAATAGCTTTGTGATTGGCTATTGGATATAGTTACTGTTAAATCCAACACTTGAAGATGCTACAGGCTGAATTACAAATGACACAACATGGAATATGTAGCGCACTATCTAGGCTGCATGAGCTATTATTCCCAACCTTAAATAGTGCACTTATATAGGGGAGTTAAAGCGATTTGGAATTCAGCCACACAACTTGAGCAGAGTGGCTTTCCAGCCCACTGTGTCTATGGCTAAAGCTTCAGTCTATGGAATTACAGTATATACCTGCATTAGGTGCTACCAACACGTATTTCTCGCGCTAGAAATTGTGTTTAATGATGTCACGTGTTATATGCGAAAGATATGATTGGCTATTGCTAGCGACTCTCGCCGATCAGTCTGCCTCCCGATTAGTTTTTCGAATCGGCTGTGAGATGAGTCGGTACCATCGAAAACTAGTCTTTACGCCTGACTCGCGACTTCAGTTGGCTCGGTACGCTGAAAATCGGCGTAGTGTGCGGCTAGCTAAAGAGTAATGGATCGGAGTAGTGCCTTGAAAGCATTAATTATTGTGCAGGTGCTGTTTACTTGTTTAATTTTAGAAGCCCAACTACTGCTCCAAGAGCACAGGCGATGTGATTAGGGGGGAGGATTTGGGGAAATAATGCCATCTACAGGTTTGGAATGCTTATGAATGTGATTGAAAACGCAGATGTTCGGTTATGTGTGGAAGGGATTTTTTTCGAAGACGAGGTGGTGTGGATAAAACATTTTTATAAACGGAGGGGGGGAAAATGTTCGGTTTTAAAAATACCCGGCTACGTGTGTACATGGCAAAAGTCTCAAGTCCTACCACTCAAGTCCGAGTCAAGTCACAAGTCAAGGCACTTTTGACCAAGTCAAGTCCAAGTCCTACCCAAGCCAAGTCAAGTCCAAGTCTCATTTTTTTCCAAGTCCCTAACAAGTCACCATTTATTCTACAGGCAATCAACACATTTTTGATCACAAATGTATTACCTCTCCACACTGCAGTGTATGTCCTCCTTTGCCAGTCACCTTGGATAAAAATGTCTGCTAAATGTAATGTCAATGATTGATAGTCAGCACAAGTAACTCCAGTACACCCATTCTTTTCCGTTTTAAAATGTTTTAGAGCTTGTGCCCCAAGACAATCAAAGAATCTCAGAGGAGACAATGATTAGTTAGTTAACGTTAGTAAAGCATCCTAAATTTTCAGTGAGTTTAGTTTGAGTGAGTCAGTGTACATCTGAGGCTAAGGGTGTGAGAATGAGTGAAAGTACGACCATTTCCTTAAATTTTTTATTGGAAAATTAGTGAGAAATTAAAACAAAATTCTAAACAAGACTAGTACTGGTACTGTGTAACAAAAATCATTTTCTTTTCATTTCATTCATGTCATTTTTCACATAAAAATGCTTTTCATGTGCATTTTAAGACATGAAACTCAAAGTCCAAGCTAACAGATGATCTGTGTACTTTTAGAATCAAAGAATGGTTTTCCTTCTCAGGGTTCTCGCCAGCGCTTTATATGGTTGCGGCCCGCTACGCTAAAATTTCAGACCGCAACGGTAATTTCTCCCCGCTACGCTAAATTTTTAATATAGCGTAACGGTTGTTTTCAGTTGTTCATCACCATCGCCAAAAGTTTTTTTTTTTCCTGCGCACTTGAGCAGTTTTCAAGGTGTCAAAATCAGCCTACGTTTGTTAGGAAACCCATGCCTGGAAATCAGTTCCGAGAGAGAGAGAGAGAGAGAGAGATCCTGGCGATAACTTTCTCTTGAACTGGACTTCGGTGAATGACAATGGATGACGGACCCCCTTGCAAAAAAAGAGACATTCGCTCTTTCTTCACAGTTAGAAATGTAAGTGCACCACTTCTACAGGTTTTCCATCACGCTTGAAAACTTAACCCAAAGCCCTTTGATGAATGAAAACGTCTACTTTGTAAGCAGGTTTAGCAATATGACAGGGCGCACGTATCGGATGATTAGCGCTAATTTACTGGATCCCACTGTGGCTAACATTAACACACTGGTAATCTGCCTGCATGCCATCCATCGTTATATTTCTATAAGGAGACAGGCACAAGAGAGGTTGGAGGAGATGAAGGAAAGGACATAGGAGGCAGAGGAAAGGAGGTAGCAGATAAACGGGCAGAGGATGGAGGGAATGGCTAGGAGGAGATTAAATGTCATTTAATAGTTTTAGATTATATATTAATTATTTATTAAGGGGGCTGGGTGTATGTTATGCCTGAATGAAAATGCAATTTGTTTTTTTTTTATTTTTATGTGCTCAGGCATTTCTTAATTTCTTAATACAATAAAACATTCATTATCTCTTTGGTTGTGTCTGAGTTTACATATCTTTTGACAACACCCTTTGTAGTTCAGTGAAATACAACAGTAGGTAACACATTGCCAAGATCCAAAGATGTAACAATTTTCCATCAAGGATATACAACATAAAAAATGCAATTTATCCCCTCCAGGAACGTCAAATATGGCCAATTTTGGGCATGATTTTTCAAAATCTCCGCACCATCCCCCCGCTCGGTCGCTACGCTCCCTCGCCATAACCCATTACGCTAAAAAAAAATCCTGGTGAGAACCCTGCTTCTGAAGTTAGGCACTGTCCCAACATACAACATGACACGCCTTCAACACAATACAACGTGACTTGAGTACGTTTGTGTGTGTGAGAGAGACCGACTAACTGACAAAAAATTCCGGAAATATCTGTTCTCCACTACTGAGAGAGGGATGTTGCATCCAATGACCAAATCTGTTAGTATTGAATTTGTGATGGCTTTTTGTTGTGGGTGGGTAGCATTGTACTGTGTATCTTTTGCAGTAAGGAATCCAGAAATGGACGGCTGCTCTGTCTCACTTGGGATGATCTTGTTCTTCAGATATTCTGCAAATCTAAACAAGGAAAAAAAAAAATGTAAAACTAGACAGGGACACACTAACGAGTGCAAACCCCGCCTTTTCCCTATTAAAATACATTGGGCGAAAATTTCGAAGTTCTGCCATGACCTTGACCTTTGACCTCCAAAATTTAATGGTTTCCTTCCTGGGTGATTGGCAACACATGTACAAAATTTGGTCCAAATCAATCCATTGGTTCTTGAGATATCTTACAGACAGACAGACAGACAGATGCACACACAGACTGACGCAAGTGAAAATAATAACCCCTCCGACTACTGTCGGCGGGGTTAATTAGTAGGCCTACTTGTTTTCTGTTTTTAATCATGTAGACATTAACATGTTTTTATCATTTCCAATATCAAAGTCTGAGTTCATTTAATCTGAACATATTTGTTTATACACAGTATAATGTTTAATACAAGCCAGCCAGGATGTTCCCTGAAGCAGTTTAGCTAGACCACAATGCATTCACTAAACACTCGCTAAAATACCGGTAGCCTCAGTAAACACTAGGGGTGGCACGGTTCACAAAAGTCGCGGTTCGGTACGTATTGCGGTTTGAGGTCTGCGGTTCGGTACGTATTGCGTTTTTTTTTTTTTTTTTTTTTAAATCTTAAGTACCGTATTTTCCGGACTATACGTCGCTCCGGAGTTTAAGTCGCATCAGCCAAAAAATGCATTATGAAGACGAAAAAAACATATATACGTCGCACCGGACTATAAGTCGCACTTTTTTGAAGGGTTATTCTATCCATAGAATCTGTGATTGTATCTGATAAGCAGCGCGTGGTTACTGCGCGACTGCATTGCTTATTTAATAAACGAACAGCTGAGCAGTGATAACGCGCCCTTTGCCCTGTAAGTAGCCTAGTCTGATTATTTTAAATATCTACTACTATCTTTAATACTATCACTATCGTTATTACTAATAGCCTATATTATTATTATAACTAATATTAGTAGCCTATTACTGATGCATTAATCAGTTTGCTTTTAGAATATTTTTACCGGTAGGGCTTATCGCCCCATGGCTCTTTCATCTGTGTTATTAAAGCTGTAGTCATCATCGAGGAGAGTCATTCTTCATTTTTGTCGAATTTTATTTCATCAAATCAGAGGTCAAGTAGGCTATAGGTATATCATCTCCAAAGACAGGTACGGTAGTAAAAACAACCGTCTAGTGAAAAAAAAAAAACAACAACAACCGCTTTTAAATCCCCTACTTAAATCCTTAAAATGAGTCATTTAACTCATGTCTTGTGTGATCTGATCTCCAATGGTGAAATAAACCGGTTGTGATGAGTACAGTCTGTTATTTTAGAAGATAAATGTAATATATAATTTAATATATAGACTAATAAAAATTAATATTTTATAATATAATATCACGACATATTACTGTCTGTAACTGTTTGTCACTAAAGCGTTTTCTAAGATCATAATGTCTGATATTATTATTATTATTATTATTATTATTATTAGGGCCCGAGCCCTATAGGGCGAAGGCCCTATTGTTCTTGTAAGAGTTCACTATTATTATTCTTCCGTCTTCTTCTTCTTCTTCTTCTTCTTCTTTATTTTTCTCCGCTGTTGGGCCATTTTCGGGGCGCTTGCCATGGGCGAAAACGCACCAAATTTGGCACCAGTTCCGAGAATTGCCACCGCTACTCAGAACCAGAAGCCCAAACTTGGCCGGGGCTCAGGGCCTCTATAGCGCCCCCTAAGTCGTTGTGATTTTGGCCTCCCGCATTACGGTGCCTGGGTGCCATGTAGTTTGTAGTAGTGGCATGCCATTTGGTACGCATATGTATCTCACTAAGCCGGACAAAAATGTAATGCCAATGCATTAGCCACGCCCAACAGGAAGTGAGGTAATTTCACTTTTGTGCGAAATGCATGGCCACGAAGACGGCGCAACTCCTCCTGGACCGTTCATAGGAATGTCACCAAAATTGATACACATCATCTACAGACATGGCTGACAAAAGTTACTAAATACGTTTCACGTAGGATAAACCGTTCAGAAGTTATACGTCAATCAATTTTCGCTGCAAAATTTTACATGCTTAAAAATTCATAACAAATCTTCTGATTGCTCAAAACTGCTCATACTTCACACGCAAATCACTCATTGGGCTTCTGACATGTTACCCAATTTCTGTGCTATTTCGCCACTGGGGGCGCTATTTTTGGGCTAAAATTCCAATCTTTCCTCAAATTTGGTCAAACTTCACAGCCACCCTCTGACTACCTCCCATGTCATGTATACCACGTTTTGGAAATTTTCGTCCATGGGGGGCGCTGTTTTTGGCCGACGCACTTGCTCCAAAACGGGTTTTTGGTCAATAATTCCATAATGCTTTTCCTTCACACCACTACCTTGTGATAGTACGTTGCTGTTGTAGACACTTATTTTTCCAAATCATAATTGCTCATGTACAGCATAGCGCCACCTACTGACATGGGAAAAACCAAAAAATTTATTCTTCAAAAATCTATATCTCATCTTCTATTTACTCTATTGTCATCAAACTTCATACCCAAACTCTACATAGGTCACCTGACAAGTACGCCAAATTTTGTGCACTTTCGCCCCTGGGGGTGCTGGTTATGGCAAAAATGATATTGCAGCTTCTGATTTGTCAAACTTGCCAAGCAAACTCTTTACAAGACCCTTATTGGGGCGCTTGCCATGGTCGACAACGCACGAAATTTGGCTCCTTTTTCTTAGACTGCCACCGCTACTGAGAACCAGAAGCCCAGATCCAGGCGGGCCTCAGGGCCTCTATAGCGCCACCTAACTTGTTGTGATTTTGGCCTCCCGCATTAAGGTGCCTGGGTGCCATGTAGTTTGTAGTAGTGGCATGCCATTTGGTACGCATATGTATCTCACTAAGCCGGACAAAAATGTAATGCCAAGGCATTAGCCACGCCCAACAGGAAGTGAGGTAATTTCACTTTTGTGCGAAATGCATGGCCACGAAGACGGCACAACTCCTCCTAGACCGTTCATAGGAATGTCACCAAAATTGATACACATCATCTACAGACATGGCTGACAAAAGTTACTAAATAGGTTTCACGTAGGATAAACCGTTCAGAAGTTATACGTCAATCAATTTTCAATGCAAAATTTTACATTCTTAAAAATTCATAACAAATCTTCTACTTGCTCAAAACTGCTCATACTTCACCCGCAGATCACTCATTGGGCTTCTGACATGTTAACCACTTTCTGTGATATTTTGCCACTGGGGGCGCTATTTTTGGGCAAAAATTCCAATCTTTCCTCAAATTTGGTCAAACTTCACGGCCACCCTCTTACTACCTCCCATGTCATGTATACCACATTTTGGGAATTTTCGTCCATGGGGGGCGCTGTTTTTGTCCGACGCAATTGCTCCAAAACGGGTTTTTGGTAAATAATTCCATAATGCTTTTCCTTCACACCTCTACCTTGTGATAGTGCGTTGCTGTTGTAGACACTTATTTTTCCAACTCATAATCGCTCATGTACAGCATAGCGCCACCTACTGACATGGGAAAAACCAAAAATTTTATTCTTCAAAAATCTATATCTCATCTTCTATTTACTCAATTGTCATCAAACTTCATACGCAAACTCTTCATAGCTCACCTAACATGTACGCCAAATTTTGTGCACTTTCGCCCCTGGGGGTGCTGGTTATGGCAGAAATGATATTGCAGCTTCTGATTTGTCAAACTTGGCAAGCAAACTCTTTACAAGACCCTTATTGGGGCGCTATTATTATTAGGGCCCGAGGACCGTACAGTGTGAGACCCTATCGTTGCCATGTGTCCAATTCTGTGCTTTGTCGCCATTGCGGGAGTAATGTCTATTGCCGAAGAAGCTGTGGAAGGTATTTCGCGGGGACGCATGCCCCCGCCCCCCTTGGCCGCTGGCGCGAGGGCCCGTCGAGGCCGCTTGCGGCTTTATTCTTCCGTCGTCTTTATTTTTCTCCGCTGTTGGGCCATTTTCGGGGCACTTGCCATGGGCGAAAACGCACGAAATTTGGCACCAGTTCCGAGAATTGCCACCGCTACTCAGACCCAAAAGCCCAAACTTGGCCAGGGCTCAGGGCCTCTATAGCGCCCCCTAAGTCGTTGTGATTTTGGTCTCCCGCATTAAGGTGCCTGGTTGCCATGTAGTTTGTAGTAGTGGCATGCCATTTGGTACGCTTATGTAGCTCACTAAGCCGGACAAAAATGTATTGCCAATGCATTAGCCACGCCCAACAGGAAGTGAGGTAATTTCACTTTTGTGCGAAATGCATGGCCACGAAGACGGCGCAACTCCTCCTACACCGTTCATAGGAATGTCACCACAATTGAGACACATCATCTACAGACATGGCTGACAAAAGTTACTAAATACGTTTCACGTAGGATTAACCGTTCAGAAGTTATACGTCAATCAATTTACGATGCAAAATTTTACAGGCTTAAAAATTCATAACAAATCTTCTGATTGGTCAAAACTGCTCATACTTCACAGGCAAATCACTCATTGGGCTTCTGACAGGTTAGCCAATTTCTGTGATATTTCGCCACTGGGGGCGCTATTTTTGGGCACAAAATCCAATCTTTCCTCAAATTTGGTCAAACTTCACGGCCACCCTCTTACTACCTCCCATGTCATGTATACCACATTTTGGGAATTTTCGTCCATGGGGGGCGCTGTTTTTGGCCGACGCAATTGCTCCAAAACGGGTTTTTGGTAAATAATTCCATAATGCTTTTCCTTCACACCACTACCTTGTGATAGTGCATTGCTGTTGTAGACACTTATTTTTCCAACTCATAATCGCTCATGTACAGCATAGCGCCACCTACTGACATGGGAAAAACCAAAAAATTTATTCTTCAAAAATCTATATCTCATCTTCTATTTCCTCAATTGTCATCAAACTTCATACGCAAACTCTTCATAGCTCACCTGACGTCTCCGCCAAATTTTGTGCACTTTCGCCCCTGGGGGTGCTGGTTATGGCAAAAATGATATTGCAGCTTCTGATTTGTCAAACTTGCCAAGCAAACTCTTCACAGGACCCTTATTGGGGCGCTTGCCATGGTCGACAACGCACGAAATTTGGCTCCTTTTTCTTAGACTGCCACCACTACTGAGAACCAGAAGCCCAGATCCAGGCGGGCCTCAGGGCCTCTATAGCGCCCCCTAACTCGTTGTGATTTTGGCCTCCCGCATTAAGGTGACTGGTTGCCATGTAGTTTGTAGTAGTGGCATGCCATTTGGTACGCATATATATCTCACTAAGCCGGACAAAAATGTAATGCCAAGGCATTAGCCACGCCCAACAGGAAGTGAGGTAATTTCACTTTTGTGCGAAATGCATGGCCACGAAGACGGCGCAACTCCTCCTAGACCGTTCATAGGAATGTCACCAAAATTGATCCACATCATCTACAGACATGGTTGACAAATGGTGCTAAATACGTTTCACGTAGCATAAACCGTTCAGAAGTTATATGTCAATCAATTTTCAATGCAACATTTTACATGCTTAAAAATTCATAACAAATCTTCTACTTGCTCAAAACTGCTCATACTTCACCCGCAGATCACTCATTGGGCTTCTGACATGTTACCCACTTTCTGTGATATTTTGCCACTGGGGGCGCTATTTTTGGGCAAAAATTCCAATCTTTCCTCAAATTTGGTCAAACTTCACGGCCACCCTCTTACTACCTCCCATGTCATGTACACCACATTCTGGGAATTTTCGTCCGTGGGGGGCGCTGTTTTTGGCTGACGCAATTGCTCCAAAACGGGTTTTTGGTAAATAATTCCATAATGCTTTTCCTTCACGCCACTACCTTGTGATAGTGCGTTGCTGTTGTAGACACTTATTTTTCCAACTCATTATCGCTCATGTACAGCATAGTGCCACCTACTGCCATGGGAAAAACCAAAAATTTTATTCTTCAAAAATCTATATCTCATCTTCTATTTACTCAATTGTCATCAAACTTCATACGCAAACTCTTCATAGCTCACCTGACATGTACGCCTAATTTTGTGCACTTTCGCCCCTGGGGGTGCTGGTTATGGCAAAAATGATACTGCAGCTTCTGATTTGTCAAACTTGGCAAGCAAACTCTTTACAAGACCCTTATTAGGGCGCTATTATTATTCGGGCCCGAGCACCGTACAGTGCGAGACCCTATCGTTGCCATGTGTCCAATTCTGTTCTTTGTCGCCATTGCGGGAGTAATGTCTCTTGCCGTAGAAGCTGTGGAACGTATTTCGCGGGGACGCATGCCCCCGCCCCCCTTGGCCGCTGGCTCGAGGGCCTGTCGAGGCCGCTTGCGGCTTTAATTATTATTATTATTTTACACACACAATAAGCGCATGTGCTTTAAGTTATAGTAAACCATCCCCCGCCTTTTTTTTTTTTTTTTTTTGAGTCGCCGGACCCACCCACCTCCTGCGTTCCGGGACCTCCCACTTCACAAATTAAGCACTGCCTAAAATCACTACATAACTTATTTAAATAACTATAGGCCTATCATTTAATAATAAAACACAGGTCAATCAAGTTTATCAAGCTGATGATTTCACTCCAAATCAGCAAATCCATTGAATTCCTCATCCTCGGTGTCGCTTCTGAACAACTCTGCCTCCAGCGGCAGATGAAGCGCCGTTTCCTCTTCTTCTGCGTGGCTGTCGTCAGACTCAGCATCAGCTCCAGTTATTCCGCGGTGAAAAAAACAAACAAACATATATACGTCGCACCGGAGTATAAGTCGCATTGCCAGCCGAACCATGAAAAAAAGTGCGACTTATAGTCCGAAAAATACGGTACTCTGTATTTGGGCATATAGCCTACTATTTACCTTAAGTAAACATAGTTTAGGATACAGCATTTAAGAGAGGTTAAAATTATAGTTACAATGAAATAATCATGCACAAACTGAGTTTGAGTTGACATAAGCACATTTTATGAACAATCTCTGATGAAAAGCCAGGTAGTATTTTGAAACAGCAAGAGGGAAGACATGGATGATTTCAACAGCTTTTTTATTTACTACAGTATTTATACAAAGTGTCAGGAGTGTTTGCTGCCATGTTGTGGCATCTAGAGGAACCAGGTGTCTTTTGTCACATACAGAGTTTTCATAATTGGAAGAAATAAAAACGAGTTCTTAAAGCTTACTTTTGAACAGATGTGTGTGTTAAAACTTCAACTTTTATGTGGCGACCAACCAACCACCTATATACAAAAACCGAATCAAAAACTCTAATAATCCCTGAGAGTGAGGATGTATTTTTTCACTTGAAATTAAAGTGCAGTGTTTTGAAACGTATGGCTGGATTTCTTATCTAATCTTAAAGTGCCACTGTATTCTTAGAACGATTTATAACAAAATACACACACAGCCAATATAAATATTGCAATAAAACCAATCACTGCACTGTTTAAAACAAACCTCCCCTCCCCTCGCCGGAAAAAAAAAAAAATCTAGTTCGCCCATTATCCTGTGTCATTCTGAGATGCGCAGATACAGTAAAGGGAATTCCGAATTCCCTTTACTGTCTATCTGCGCATCTCAGAATGACACAGGATAATGGGCGAACTAGATTTTTTTTTTTTCCGGCGGCGCGGCGCCGGAACGCTATCACCCCTGTTCGCGCGAAAGAGAACCACGTGTTTTCATACGGGCATTAGGCTTTTTTTTTTTTTTGGCGAACGTCTTAAATAGGGGTACCGCGGTTTATACGCGTATTGCACCGCAACAGGCGTATCGTACGGTTCGGTTTTTTTCCCATAACCGTGCCAGGCCTAGTAAACACAGAACGTTGTGACGATGTAGCCAGAATCAGAGTCCTCTAGGGCTCTGGCCAGAATGTGAGAATGAAGCCTTGGCAACATTCTAGAGAGCCGTATAATAAAGTAGAATAAACAGTTGTTGTGAATTTCAGAATGTTCAGCGGAATCCTCCAGATCCAAGTTGCGTGCTTTTGGCGAATTTGGTTTCTCGCCAGAGACTAATAAATGCACTGGTAAAGCCACGCTATGTAGAGGCATTGTGTGCCCTGTTGTTTGGGTAAGACTGTGGGATAATGCTTCGCGTTGGAGTAGACTACACTCCAATCTGTCGGGATGTACTGCGCTATAAAACGTCAGCTGAGCTTACGTTTTACATAGCCCAAATGGCCCATTATTCACATTGCCTACATGACACCAGAGAGAGGAAGAGAATAGAATTGAATGTCTCTGATGACACGTAATCCCAGCACTAATAACACACATCGCACAGCGTCCACGACTTGGTGCAGTACGTAGCAAACAGTTAAATGCCTGGTTTAACTTGCATTGCTAGTCATCTCGTCTCAGTGGTTTAAATGCCTTTCATGACAAGCACTGACTTTCCCACTGCAAAGAGCGAACTTCTGTTTTACATACTTAGTTTGCAGCCTGGGTAACTGTTTATTTGATTCACGTTTTATCCTTTGCTGTCCGGTTCTTATCATAAGTCTGTGTCGTTCTGACCAGAGCCTTTATAACAATCTTGTAAACGTTCTCTGCTCTGACCAAATCACCACCTTCTGGCTATGCCTTCCCAATGTGTGTTAACTGGTAGCCTAGCCCACATAATCGAACACTAGACTGAACACAAAAGCAATCCAATAAAAAAAATCTACTTCACTATTTTACATTCAGCAAAGCAAAACAAATCCTTGACAGCGTTAATATATTAACACATTCCACTTCTAGCCACCAACTAGCCTGTACAGATTCTTGCTAGCTGTAGCCTAGCTTTGTTACTTACTTTTCCTTATGCAGCCTCAGGTGACAAACGAAGTTGGATGTGGTTGACTGGCTGTCCGAAATTGTGGCTCCACATGTTCTGCACGTAGCAATGCGTTTGCCATCTGTATTGGAGTATTCTTTAAATCCAAAGGAAATTACGCGGGGAATCATGTTTTTATCCGTCCGTTCATCATTCAGTGTCCTCGTTGCCCATCACCGTTTGGTTTTTCATTTGAACCAGTTGAAGTGCTTGAGTGACACCTAGTGCTAGTGGATTGAGCTGCCGTAGCCTAGGACAAGGAGCTACACCGCATTCAAATAATGAGTGTACTTGGATTCAAAAATCGAGGGGGGGGGAAGAATATTTATACCTGATACGCCAAGTCATTGCAAGCTAAAACTGTCAAGTCCAAGTCAAGTCTCGAGTCAACAGCGTGCAGGTCCAAGTCGAGTTGCAAGTCATTCCTCATCTAGGGATCTCAAGTCATCAAAATGGTGACTCGAGTCCACATGTCTGCTAATAACAGGTCTTTTCATAAAATTGTATGAACTTTTGTACGACTTGCTCTTTCCTGTTTTAGATCAGGGCTTTTTTTTTTTTTCTCATGGAATTAGAGCTGTGTTACTTCTACATACAGTGAAGTCATGGTGCGCATTTCTGCTGTTGTACGTTATTATGCCCTCTGTCCTCAACAGTGAAATTACAGCTTGGAAAAACTAAACATTACTCAGCCTGGTGATAGTCGTGATTTCATTTATTTCCTCTATTCAAATGGTTATAAATTTTGGATCGTGATTTCTCATCGCATGATCTTGTTACATACCTACCTACCAGTCGTTTTCTCTTCTTTCTTGAATTTAATCAAATCCTTTTCTATGCCACAAGGCACACCGGGGTGGTGCCAATCTATTTCTATAGCCCTCAGGTCTCAGCTATTACATAGCTAGGGTTACAGTAGGGGGCTGGTTCTCTGGTAACCACGCAAGTTTGACTCCCTTCTCACATCTGTATTGTGGCGCCTCACCAGATGGCAGTATTTTATTTATATGATGATTTGTTTTTGGTATGACCTGACCATGAGTAGGTCAAGAGGTGAGCATGCTAACCACTAGGCTAGCTCACGGTTCTTAAAAATGATGACCACACTTTTCATGTTCCTGAAGAACTACGGAAAACTTGCGGACTGTTAAAGGAGAACTGAAGGCAAATTTTTATTTAATTATTTTTTAAAAATCATAATTCTATTTATCTAATTTTATTAAATATCGGAATGCATTTTTGCTCTGTAATGTCATTCCATATGTCAAAGCAACGGCTGTAAACGAGATTCGTCGAGACCTGTGCGAGACATTGTAGGACGAAAGTAAAACGTACAGCGGAAATCAAAGTGACCGACATCTGCCAACGTTGTCAAGACGCGCACGCCCTCTTTCGAATGCTGATGTAATCAAGCCGGAAGTTTTGTGTGTTTTGATAGCAAGCAGGAAAGTTTGCAAAAAGTAGGCAGCAATAGTCATTGAAACTCATTTTTGTGCAATACTTCGTTTGGAAAACAGTTTTCAAAATGGCGGCACTGACACCTGGCGGACACTTCATGTTTCGAAGTCTCACAAGTCTCGTGAAGATCGCACGGATAAGCGACGCCTGCCGTGGACCAAACGAACTAAATTCAACACGGCTGAAAACCGAACAGGCCAATAAGTATAATATTTAATTGCAACTAGTTCCCAATACGAGTCACGATATAAGGTTACTAAAACCAAAAACGTAATTGAATAACACGTTAATTAAGAAATAATGCAAGTTTAAAAATGACCTCGGTTCTCCTTTAAAGCACCGACACTGGAGACTCCTTCCATAAGTGTTAAATAATTCTCCTTGTATAAAGATTGACCATATCAAGTTTATATACAATTTTACTGTTGATCTTTGCTTATGCAAAGCATCCGTCATGCTGTGAATGAACCGTTACTATAGTAACAGTTAGAACGAGTGCTTTTAATGTAAACCTGCGGTTTGGATTACAGCTGGAATTACTGTGGGTTACTGATTTTTATAGAAAACTTATCGACACACGTTCAGAAATGTACATTTGTGCGTTGTGAAGCTGAAAACGGTTCTTTCGAGTGGGTTATGGTGGAGTGAAACATACATTTTGAAGGTCTTCATTTTAGCAGACTGTGTGGATGTTTTTGACGTGGTTGAGTTATGGTAACGATGGAGGATATAGGATGCGTCCTTAAAACTGCAGTTATTTCCGGCTGCGGCCCTGGATAAAGATCTCCATCCGTGTTTGCAGCTGTCTTTAGTTAAGCCACAGGGAACATTCGCTATAAAGTGGAGCGTGACGTCTCAGTGTTTGTGGGTCTCCTATATTTACATCCTGGTGTTTGATTTCCCGAGAAGCTGTTGGCTGGGAGCAGGACAGCATTTGTTTACCTGCAGTGTTTGACAAAGATGAACAGAAGTTTTGTTTCAAGTAGTTTATCTTATTTTTGTGGTTGGGTGAATGACTGACTGCATTCGTATTCGCATTCCAGGAAATCAGGTGATCCATCTTCAGGCGTGTATAAAATGTCCAAACAAGGTCAGCAGTCGATATGAATATCTCCCAGGGCTTTTCCCAAGGCTCATCACTCTCTGCTTGACAAGACCGGATGTTTGGTTGGAATTTGGACTCCGTATGCGAATGATCGGTTTTCGAGACTGCTATGTGGAAGCAGATGGTTGATCTGGGTGTGGCTCTGGAGCTCGGATGGCTTCTGGATATTGGCAGCTCTTCGAACTCTATTTACGTTGAGAAGGGTGTGTTGAGTATCTCCTCCACTGCTGGAATGTCTCCCGTCGTCACTCTCTCCCGAGTGTCCTTCATGGAGTCGATCCGTTTCCTTTCCTCCTGCCGAATGTGGAGAGCTTTTTTTTTTTTTTGAGAAGCTTTTATACGGCACATATTCAATACCATAGAGTGACGTTCTTGTCTTCGCATATTCCAGGTGGTGAGGAAGTTGGAGTATACGTAGGTTCTGCAATAAACCTTGCTTAAGGTTCAAACGGGGCAGGTTGGCCGTGCTGGGGTTTGAACCCCCAAGCTTCTGGTCAGAACCCGACTTGTATTTAATCTTAATCAAGCTTGAAAAACCACTTAAATCTCGAGTCAGGAGAGGTCGTAGGGGTTTTGAAAACCAACTTCTGTCAAGCATGCCTTTTTTTTTTTTTATTCCAGGATCAGACTACACTAAGGCGGCCATGTCGGATTCTTCAACCATAGTGCCATAAATTCTTGCCGCGTCTTGGTCAGGAGATTGGCAACCCTACAAGCTTGACTGCGACCAATCATTGTTCACGTCATCCAGGAGGAGGGTCAAGAAACCGTCAATCATGGCGACAGAAGGAACACATCGGAGGAGGCGTCAAACTTGTCAAGAAGATACAAAAAATTCCATACATGTCAACCCCTTTGGGCGTCCACCTGTAGTATCAGAGGAAGAAATCCATAAAATCCTTATAGCCTTCGAATCGCACCAAACTTAATCAATAAGTCAGTATAACTTGCCTTTCTGTGTGGAGTTTGCATGTTCTCCCCGTGTCCGCGTGGGTTTCCTCCGGGTGCTCCGGTTTCCCCCACAGTCCAAAGACATGCAGGTTAGGTTAACTGGTGACTCTAAATTGACCGTAGGTGTGAATGTGAGTGTGAATGTTTGTCTGTGTCTATGTGTCAGCCCTGTGATGACCTGGCGACTTGTCCAGGGTGTACCCCGCCTTTCGCCCGTAGTCAGCTGGGATAGGCTCCAGCTTGCCTGCGACCCTGTAGAAGGATAAAGCGGCTAGAGATAATGAGATGAGATGAGAACTTGCCTGAGAACTTCGTCCAGCATGTTGAAAATCGCCTCGCCTGTGCCGATATTGCACACGGGCATGTCTATGATTCTTGACTTCGCCCCTCTGTTTATGTCGAAGATGCGCACCAAAATGGCCGGTCGCTTGTCCGTCTTTTTGTCATTGGGTTCGTCGATCATCAAGGAAAATGGCGACGTCCGGCAGTGCTGGATGATCGGTAGTGTAGCTTCGGGGGCCAAGCTCTTTTTGATTATTTGCGTTGTTTTGGTGCGCCGACAGCTGATAGATTTCGCAATCGTACTGTCCGTGCAAATTCGCTGCAACGGTTCTGTCAGGTGGTCCGCAACGGCTAGCGGCAAATTGTGCTGAGCAATAAAATTACAGATCGTAACTTCTGCTCTTATTACACTTGTTGGTTGATCATCGGGCTTAGGCTTTGCAAACGTCGTCATTTGCGGCTGATTCTGTTTCTGGTGCAAATTTCCCTGATGTAGTTTGGACCTCGTGTTCCCTCACGTCGTAAACTCCAGACGCCGCAACTTTTATATCTCGCACACAAACTGTGCAGTGCGCGTACTCCTCATTTTTCGCCTGAACAATGACACCATTAAATGTCTCCTTCCATTCAGGAAGATACCGCCCGCCGTATCTCATTTTCTTTCTCGGTGTTCCCAGCGCTCGAAACTAACGGTGTCCCGACGTCCCGGGGACCATAAAAAGTGTCATCGGGACACAAAATTATCATATCTGGGACAATCCCGGGACAATGGAAAAAAATAGATCTAGAAAAAAAGTTCTACATTATTATTTACAAAGCCGTAACACATACGTAGACATTCACCTAATTTGTCAATTTTAATTTTAAAACGTTAACAGCGAAAAATACATAGTAGCTACACTTTCGATGCACCTGCATCAGTAGGCTACAGAGCAGCGCATTCTGTTCTAGAATCTTCGGCCGGAGTCCGCGTTATATGGACTTGGAATGGAATTGCTACCGCACACGCTGCGCCGACTCTTGCCAGAACAAAAATGCTGAAGTGGTTGAAGCGGACCGACCGCGGGGAAGAAACTGAAAGCCCAGACATAACGTCTCCGGGACCTTCAGGATCCAAAGTGTCATCGCCTGGTCTGCAGGCAACGCTAGCAACTGAATGAACTTAATGAACACTGTTAGACACGTTATAGAATACAACAGGAATGATGTGGATGATATTGACGGAAGATACCGTTCAACAGAATAAGTGAGTTTTCTTGGTGTCTTTCTAGTTCAGAAAGTTTAGTCAGTCAGCAGCACAACTAGGCTCGGACCTGCCACTATGCTGATGTTGCTAACATTTACACCCATGTTTCGGCAGCGAAAGTTCATAAAATGGATAACGGAAAGTTCATAAAAATGGATAACGGTAATGGATAACGGAAAGTTCATAAAAATGGATAACGGTAATGGTGAAAATTATAAGTTGGCCTTATAAGTGCCAACAGATATTCAAGGTATAAGTAGATGAAATGAACATAAAAGGGGTCTTATTTTCAACTAAAGTGTACTGCAGATGTAGGGAGCTGAAACATTTTCTGAATGAGCTAGTTGGCCCCTTTAAATAAACGGGTATCTATTCATACAGTGAGATCGCCAAAGTTTAATAAACTGAAAATGCAATAACTGTAATTTTGAAGTAGATGATGTATAGGACATGTGTCGCTTGTGTCTTGTGACTTATTGTAAAAATGATATAAAGGGTTCAAAATCGCATAGTTACAAATATAATAACTTCATATGATAATATTAACCACTGGTTATTTCAGAGAAGAAAAAAATGGGGACACTATTGCTTCCATTCGGGACAATACAACACAGAATTCGGGACCACTGGGGGACACAAAGAAAAAAAGTTAATTTCGAGCCCTGGGTGTTCCCATTCTTTCACTCAGCAGATGCTATTCAAAATGTAAACGATGTCGCTTTGCACAATGAGAAAATCGTTCGAACAACGACCGTTTGGCGCGTTTAAATGCAGATCGTGCGCATGACCTGAACGAGCGAAGTCTCGCAGTCGCGATACTGCACGAGGCTTGAGGAATAAACATCCGGTTTCACATAGTCTGGGTTATCTGCCCCTGCATACACGCTGTTCTTTGTCTATAAATCGAGCTTTTGTACGTTTTTGCGACGATCAGCTGACGATGTTCAAGTAAGATACACAAATTTAGGTCAGAAAATACTGAAAATCCGTAAGACTTTGTTTATACGCCCGTACGCCCTTGAAATGAGCTAAAATCCATATAATTTCCGGACAATCCGTATAGGTTGACATGTATGAAATTCTGACACGCTAGATTTTTGTTGGAGTGTTGTGGGGCATCCCAGATGCCACGTCACTGGTCTTTATGTCCCACGACGAGGCCAATTCGGCATTCCTGACCCTGGAAATTTGTGACCACGACAAACTCGTGTCGAAATCGCATAGTCCGATCCCGGCATGAACGAGTGAATAAGCTGGCTAGTAGCAAACTCTCTTCTCTGCCATCTTTAAGGCCTGGTGTTTTTTGAGAGCACTTCGGCTTCCGTTAGGTTACGATCTTGACTGCGAGTAAGTGGTGGACTGAAACGTTACGAAAAGTGTGCCGAATACACCATCTCCGGAAGATGAGAACGCAGGATTCAGAAACACAGCTAGGGCTACAGAGAGCTACGTGACTTTCAGAGCAGAATAAGAAAAGCCCAGTGCATGTCTCTCGCCCTTTTGCGAGTCACCTCGGTAACGGCTCGGCCATGTTTCACGTGGTCATGTTCTAACTGGCAGCATTTTTGTTTTGCGAGGAGTCTGAATAAATTGCACAGATTTATTAACGCTTATTACATTTCATTTATTTTAATTTTCTTTTCAAATGTTGAATTTTTATTTTTATTTTTTTCAATTTCGAACAGAAACCTCGGGCACAGATTCAGCCAGCGTTTATCGAAACCGTATCGTCTCGAATTTGATTGTATCGTTACACCCCTGCTATTTTTATTATAGTCTCGTCCATCTGAGCAAAGTGCGACGGGAATGATAATGATTGATTGTGTTCCTCAGTGTGTTGGAACGTTACAGATTTAAAGATGATCATGGCCGGTTCTTCGGGTGGCTGTTCTTGGGCTTTACGGCGTCCATTTCCAGAGTATTTTAGAGACGAAAAGCTTGTCGTTCTTTCTCTTTTGTGCCTCCGTGTCCCATGTGAATCGTGCTTTAATACAAGTCTTGTGTTGAGAAATGAGTTTTGTGCTGAACTCGCATAGTGTTGCTGTTAATTAGAACTGGGAATACATTATTGTATTGAAAGGGTTCATTGTGTTTTAAGTTGTCAAGAGAGAGACAGGCAGACATGGAGAGACGCACAAACGGAGGGAGACACAAATGCAGAGAAAGAGACACACACAAACTCGGAGAAATACACAAACGCAGAGAGAGAGCGAAAAAAAACCCACACACACATGCAGAGAGAGAGAGACACACACAAAGAGGGAGAGAAACACCGAGAAAGAGTCACACAAACTCAGAGACGCACACACAGAGGGAGACTCTCCGAAATGGAGTGAGAGACAGACAAACGCACACAGGGAGACGGACAGACAGAGACAGACACACAAACGCGCACAGAGAGAGAGACACGGACAAACACGTACACAAAGAGAGACGGACACCCAAACACAGACAGGCGTGTGCGCACACAGAGGGAGAGACTCCGAGAGGGAGACAAACATACAGAGAGAGAGATACAGAACTAAAATATACATTTCTTTTATATCCTTCACCTGGAACTGTACATATACTAATGATTTTAAGGTGCATAATTATCTTTTTGGAGTAAAAGTGTACTTTAAATACAACCCCGATTCCAAAAAAAGTTGGGACAAAGTACAAATTGTAAATAAAAATGGAATGCAATGATGTGGAAGTCTAAAAATTCCATATTTTATTCAGAATAGAACATAGATGACATATCAAATGTTTAAACTGAGAAAATGTATCATTTAAAGAGAAAAATTAGGTGATTTTAAATTTCATGACAACAACACATCTCAAAAAAGTTGGGACAAGGCCATGTTTCCCACTGTGAGACATCCCCTTTTCTCTTTACAACAGTCTGTAAACGTCTGGGGACTGAGGAGACAAGTTGCTCAAGTTTAGGGATAGGAATGTTAACCCATTCTTGTCTAATGTAGGATTCTAGTTGCTCAACTGTCTTAGGTCTTTTTTGTCGTATCTTCCGTTTTATGATGCGCCAAATGTTTTCTATGGGTGAAAGATCTGGACTGCAGGCTGGCCAGTTCAGTACCCGGACCCTTCTTCTACGCAGCCATGATGCTGTAATTGATGCAGTATGTGGTTTGGCATTGTCATGTCGGAAAATGCAAGGTCTTCCCTTAAAGAGACGTCGTCTGGATGGGAGCATATGTTGCTCTAGAACCTGGATATAGACCCTTTTCAGTCACGTGACCTTCGTAAACGCGACCACCATTTTGGACATGTAGCGGACTTCGGCTCGAATTGGTTTGAATGCGAGGAAGGCGACAAACGGAGAACATACAAGAAAAAGGAGCGAGATGCAGAAAATACCTTCGCTATCCAGCGACGTAGGGCATTTACAGGGCGAGCAGAGGGAGAAATAACAGTAACGACACATTAGCAATACCGTACAGAAATAACGGTTTATGGCACAGACCCTTTCGGTTCTCGCTCATCTAGCTGCTACAATGACTGCTTAGACTGCAACAATAATACCTAACACACATTTAAGTATCCGTCATAAAGATGTGAAACTCGTCGAGTGACGAGTGTGTTCATTGATAAGCTAACACAATCTAAAAGTAGACATACCATCACACTGCCCTGGCGCTGTGTACAGTTTACCTTCTACGGTTTGTGCGCTCACTAGTTGCCATTACTTTCTCCAACCGTTGCTACAGATTACAGGGAACGGCCTGGATTTAAGAGACAAATACATGTTCCTCTTATTTTGAACATTTATTTGTAGGCAGTGCTTAATTTGTAAAGTGGGAGGTCCCGGAGCGCAGAGGATGAGCGGCTCCAGAGCGGAAAAAAAGAGGAGAGGGGAGGGGGGCTCTGCGCTGCGCTTCTGGGCATGTTTTGTAATAACACTGCAAATTAAGTTCATCTGCAGATATTTTGTGGATGTCGTTTCATGAGAGAAATCGCCAACAAGACAGATATCAAAATCAGACATTAACACTAAATAAACTTGCATTTTTTTAATTTAATTATTATTATTATTATTTTTTTTGTCACATAGTCAAAAGAGGTGTCGGATCACCGGATCCAGTGTAAATAGCTGCCGGAGCCAACGCCCGAGGTTCCGGAGCGCGCTCCGGCTTGCTCCCCCTCAAATTAAGCGCTGTTTGTGGGACACTGCCTCTGATCTGTCCTACAGTCTACCAACAGCAAAGGAACACAACGCTAACTAATAGCTACTACAGAAGAACAGAGGTTACAATGGGTTATTTTAGCCTATTTGGTTACACACTCGCCGCCACAGAATGTTAACAGCAATGTAATGCCTTTTCTGGCTAATTTTATTCGTCTTACCTCCAACAAAGTGGTCACTACACAAGCGCTGGTATGCCGAGGGCTGCCAATCTTTCCTGTTTATGGCCGCTATCCATCTTCTCCGTCGGTCAGCATCTACCGGGATCCGATAAAATGATAACCCTTGCCTTGTTTGTTGATGGTTACTACATCCAGGTGCACAACAATATAGTGGCATGATGGAAGTCTTGCTGAAAATAAACACTTTCTTTGCTGCCGTTCCTCAATGTTGGCTGTGGTAAACTACTGGTAGTACACGTCCAAAATGGCGGCCGCGTTTGTCGTGACGTCACATGAAAAGGGTCCATACCTTTCAGCATTGATGGTGTCTTTCCAGATGTGTAAGCTGCCCATGCCACACGCACTAATGCAACCCCATACCATCAGAGATGCAGGCTTCTGAACTGAGCGCTGAGAACAACTCGGGTCGTCCTTCTCCTCTTTAGTCCAAATGACACGGCGTCCCTGATTTCCATAAAGAACTTCAAATTTTGATTCGTCTGACCACAGAACAGTTTTCCACTTTGCCACAGTCCATTTTAAATGAGCCTTGGCCCAGAGAAGACGTCTGCACTTCTGGATCATGTTTAGATACGGCTTCTTCTTTGAACTATAGAGTTTTAGCTGGCAACGGCGGATGGCACGGTGAATTGTGTTCACAGATAATGTTCTCTGGAAATATTCCTGAGCCCATTTTGTGATTTCCAATACAGAAGCATGCCTGTATGTGATGCAGTGCCGTCTAAGGGCCCGAAGATCACGGGCACCCAGTATGGTTTTCCGGCCTTGACCCTCACGCACAGAGATTCTTCCAGATTCTCTGAATCTTTTGATGATATTATGCACTGTAGATGATGATATGTTCAAACTCTTTGCGATTTTACACTGTCGAACTCCTTTCTGATATTGCTCCACTTTTTATCGGCGCAGAATTAGGGGGATTGGTGATCGTCTTCCCATCTTTACTTCTGAGAGCCGCTGCCACTCCAAGATGCTCTTTTTATACCCAGTCATGTTAATGACCTATTGCCAATTGACCTAATGAGTTGCAATTTGGTCCTCCAGCTGTTCCTTTTTTGTACCTTTAACTTTTCCAGCCTCTTATTGCCCCTGTCCCAACTTTTTTGAGATGTGTTGCTGTCATGAAATTTCAAATGAGCCAATATTTGGCATGAAATTTCAAAATGTCTCACTTTCGACATTTGATATGTTGTCTATGTTCTATTGTGAATACAATATCAGTTTTTGAGATTTGTAAATTATTGCATTCCGTTTTTATTTACAATTTGTACTTTTTCCCAACTTTTTTGGAATCGGGGTTGTAAACATGCACCTTTCTAGGTAAAAGATAATCCATTCCCTCTCGAGGTTTCTTCCTCGTCTTGTTTCAGGAAGTTAATCATCGCCAGTTTTGCCTCCGGTTCATTAATTAGAGATCGAACTCTATGATTTCTCTAAAGCTGCTTTGTGACCTGTTTTACTGTTGAAAGAGTTACACAACTAAAATTGAAATAGAATATTGATTTGATAATTGTCCCATCAGTTGGTTAGTAGCTCGTTATAAAGTTACAGTGGTATGCAAAAGTTTGGGCACCCCTGGTCAAAATTGCTGATACCGTGAACAGTTAAGCAAGATGAAATGATCTCCAAAAGGCATAAAGTTAAAGATGACTCATTCCCTTTATATTTTAAGCAGAAACACTTTTTTTTTTCATCTTTTACATTTTCAAAAGGAAAAGGGCCCGAAGCAAAAGTTTGGGCACCCTGCATGGTTAGTACCTAGTAACACCCCTTTGGCAAGTATCACAGCTTGTAAACACTTTTTGTAGCCAGCTAATAATCTTTCAGTTCTTACCTGGGGGATTTTCACACATTCGTCCTTGCTAAAGGCTTCCAGTTCTACAAGTTTCCTGGGCTGTCTTGCATGCACTGCTCTTTTGAGATCTATCCACAGATTTTCAATGATGTTTAGGTCAGGGGACTGTGAGGGCCCGGGCAAAACCTTCAGGCCATTATTAAAAAATGTTCTGTTTCCGGTCCACCGGCCGGGTGAGTGCCGTTTGTGTGGTTGAATTTTTTTTTTTTTTTAACGCCGGTTTTTCGACATTTTTTTTTAAAAGATATTTTTTGGGTTTTTTTTCACCTTTATTGGATAGGACGGTGTAGAGACAGGAAATGAGCGGGAGAGAGACGGGGAGGGATCGGCAAATGACCTCGGGCCGGAATCGAACCCGGGTCCCCAGATTTATGGTGTGGCGCCTTATCCACCTGAGCCACGCAGCTGAGCATGCTATGAATTAACAACGACAGCGGTCTGCAGTGGTGGCTACACAAACACTCAGCGAACATTTCTCCATTTGTGTATGAAAATACACTCCAACGACTCAGTTTGGTTTCATTTACAACCAACCGTGTCTTTTGATGCCAGCACGTAATTGAACGAGAGAAGACTGGTTTACCGGAGACAAAATAAGCGTTATCTCTGCTTCTGTTCCCTCCGACACACTACTGCCTCCGCCGAGTGCGCGCGCACTCTGAACTGAATCAGCTCTGCGCATGCGCCGTGCGGCACAAAAAAATGGCCGCCACCATGAAGGAAGGAGATCTGGAGTTTTAAATTTTGCTTAAGTGTGAAATCGCAAAATGGTAAAGATTCAGAAAAACAAATCATTCAGTGATGATTTTAATAGTGTAATTTCATCCGAACTAGGCCTAACGGTCGATTTAGAACTACAAAAAGTCCGTGTGTCGGGCATTTTAAGTACCTTTTGTAAAAGTTTTGCAAATGTTGCAGTCAGCATTTAAAATGCTAACTTAAAGTTTTTGTACAAGTTTCAGTTGATTAAAGTGTCATTTTATTAAATGTGTCTGCTTTTGTAATAAAGTACTGAAAGAAAAAGCAAACACAGCATTGCGATTTCTTATCCATCCATATATTAAAAAAAAAAAATCCCTCCCTCCCGACTGAATTTTTTGCTCACCCGGTGGACAGGAAACGGATTTTTTTTTAAGGATGGCCTCAGCTTGTGCCTCTTGAGGTATTCCATTGTAGATTTTGAGGTGTGTTTTGGATCATCGTCTTAGTGTAGGACCCGTCCTCTTTTTAACTTCAACTTTTTTACAGATGGTGTGATGTTTGCTTCCAGAATTTGCTGGTATTTATTCGAATCCATGCTTCCCTCGACCAATGAAATGTGCCCTGTGCCACTGGCCGCAACACAACCCCAAAGCATGATGGATCCACACCCATGCTTCAGAGTCGGAGAGGTGTTCTTTTCCTGGAATTTGGCACCCTTTTTTCTCCAAACATACCTTTGCACATTGTGGCCAAAACGTTCTATTTTGATTTCATCATTCCACAGGACTTGTTTCCAAAATGCATCAGGCTTATTTAGATGTTCATTTGCAAACTTCAGACGCTGAATTTTGTGGCTAGGACGCAGGAACGGTTTTCTTCTGATTGATTGATTGATTTGCTTTATTCCGAACAGTAAAGAAGATATAAAAACAAACAAAAAAAAAACTAAAAATAAAAAATGCAATCATCAAAACATCGTCATAAACAGAATAGCATAGCCACAAGGCAGTAACATAATAATGTTCGGTAAGGATTAGGAAGAAGTAAATAACTTATCAAATCCTAACCCTCTATACCACCGTTAATCAAACATCACTTTCCACAATAAACTGTATATACAAAAGAAAGCAAAATCAACAACAAAAAAATACCAAGACATACCAACATGGTATAATATCGCTCAAATCATTCATATATATATATATATATATATATATATAAGTGCTGTCAAAAATGTCGTGTTATTAACGTGTTAACTTGACTCAATTTTAACGGCGATCATTTTTTTATCGCGAGATTAATGCTCTGTGACATGATGTAGGTTTTTCATAAGCTTTTGAAACTGCCAGGAACTTGGAACAGAGACTTTGCTTAGAAAACCAATAGCAGCTAGACTGTAATGCCACGCCCCGCACAGCCAGAGTCCTCTGCCCTCCCCCCCAAAGAACCAGAGCGGGCAGGGCGCGCTAGTAGAGATGGGATTTATGGCTCTTTGATGGGATCCGCATCTTTGTGATCCGTTCTTTGAAAAGAGCCGTTCAAAAGACTGGCTCATTTGGCTCTTTTTAAATATTTATTCAGTTTTAAGAAGACAGCGTCTAAAGAAGCCAGATCCCTCTGAACTGTAAACTCAATGCTATCCCAGAAATCCTTCCTGTAATATGCAAATTTGGCCGCCTCTGATTGGACAGCGCGACGCATCAACAGGCAGAAAGTGTAAAAGTACAAAATGTGTTAAGTGAGCTGAAACAGTAAAGATCAGATTCAATGCAATATTTATCAACGAACAACTTAAAGTTAATATAATAGTGTACTTTATATTATAATCAAGCATGTCAAGCCTACCGTCACTGTGTAACCTGTCTCTCTGATTAGCCCCGCGCCGGTGCTCGACTTAGGTTTCACTTTGCAGTGGCTGTGTCAAGACGTGTTATGCTTTGCAATAAAACAAAAAAACATTGGTACAAAGCAAGCCTATTCTTTTTTTTTTTTTTATGCTGATAAGAGAATTGCAATGTTTTTTTATGTGACAAAAATGTGCGATTAAATTGTGATTAATCGCGAGTTAACTATGACAGTTGCGACATTAATCGCGATTAAATATTTTAATCGCTTGACAGCACTAAAATATATATATACAAATACTTATGCATATATATATATATATATACACACAATACATATACACCTACCTATAACTATACAATCCATACGTACACAGACACCCATGTCATAATTATGCATATTATATACAATTATGCACTACACACACACACACTTTTTATATAATATATCCGTATGTACCCATACCCACACATATACACTTATATTATCAATAGCATGTTATTGTAATTCCTCCTCCCTATAAAGATCTGTTCCTTATACCTTTTTTTTTTAACTGGTTTATAGTTGTACATTTCATGAGCTCCACATTCAAACTGTTCCATAGCTTTACTCCACAAATAGAAATACTGAACATTTTTAACGTTGTCCGAGCAATGCAAATTTTAAATTTCAATTTCCCCCTAAAATTATAGCCCCCCTCTCTATCCGAGAACATTGTTTGGATATTCCTTGGCACTTTATACTGTAATTCCTTACTTTGTACATTTATTAAGGCAGTTTTATATTCTATAATATCCCTGAATTTTAAACATTTTGAATTTAAGAATAGTGAATTAGTATGACCTCTGTAACCAGCACTATGAATTATTCTTATAGCTCTTTTTTGAAGTATAGTTATTGCATGAAGTGAACATTTTTTTATACGTATTTCCCCACACCACTGAGCAATAATTTAAGTACAGTGAATTACTTCATGATGACTCTCCCATGAAGGTCATATTTGTTCAGGTGTCGCTGCACAGTAGAACAGTGCACCACCACTCCAGGGTCTGCTAAATCTTTCTGAAGGTCTTTTGCAGTCAAACAGGGTTTTTTATTTTATTTGCCTTTCTAGCAATCCAATGAGCAGTTCTTTCAGAAAGTTTTCTTCATCTTCCAGACCTCACCTTGATCTCCACTGTTTCTGTTAACTGCCATTTCTTAATAACATTACAGTCTGAGGAAGCAGCTACCTGAAAACACTTTGCTACGTTCTTGTAGCCTTCTCCTGCTTTGTGAGCGTCAATTATTTTATTATTCAGAATGCGACGGAGTTGCTTAGAGGAGCCCATGGCTGTTGATTTTAGGGACAAGTTTGAGGAGTCAGAGAATTTATACAGCTTTGAAATCTGCATCATCTGAGCTTTCCTAACGAAGAATTTGAACAAGCCACAGCTCAATAAGCTAATTAAGGTCTGGAACCTTGGGAAAAGTTACCTGAGAACTCAAATGTATTGGGGTGCCTGAACTTTCGCATGGTGTTCCTTTTCTTTTTTCACTCTCCAATTGTACAAAACAAAAATAATACACAAATCTTGCAGAAAACGCTGAACAGAAATGTGTCGTCTTTACCTTTATGCCTTTTGGTGATCAGTTCATCTTCTGCTCACTTAACTATTCACAGTAACGGACGTTTTCAGGAAGGGTGCCCAAACTTTTGCATGCCACTGTACAGTGATTAACTTGAGGATCGATTGATCGCGCTTCATGCTAAGTTTCGGTTTTTATTTTCCGTCTTTCTTTTTTCTAACCACTACATTCGTGGTTGTTTGATTAGTTTGTGGAAACATTTGGCCGTCTTGCTCTTATGTAACTGTCGGCTCCTTTTACAGCTTTGTTTTTGGATTGAAGCGTCTGCCAAATTGAAGCGTCGGTCCTTTTTGCTTTGTTTCTGTCAAGCTGTTGAGATGTAGCACCATCTGATCGCCATCTTTTGTCTTTTTCTTTGACAGGAAACAGAGATCGCTTCTGACTGCAACCATGTAAGTGCTCAGATACTCACTCACCTTTCATCTCCTTGAAGTCAGTGTGAATTGCATTAAAGTGCATTTCGTGTCATATATAATGTGTTTTGTGTTTCATAGCCAGATTCTCCGAGCTTAATAAAAAGCCGATTTTGCTTTCTTGATGCAACATAAAAGCGAGCAATTTAATTAAAAATGAATAAATGGTACGACTAATATCGCAATTTTTTTCGCGGTCCAAATTCTGCGCTCTGATTGGCTGGCGAGCGGGTCCATATCCTATGATACGGACCCCAGTTACGGACCTCTGGCGACTCGTTCATTCACGACGACAACAACAAACGTGATAGCATTTTTTTTTTTTTTTTGTCAACATTTTTTTTTTAAATAAGATTTATTTATAAGATTATCAAAAATCTTATAAATTTTTGCCAGCATTTCTCAGGAGAACAGCATTAATTTTACAGCATGGATAGCGACAGTCTTCATAGCAAAAGCGAGTTTTACTACCCTGAGGAAGAAGAAATAAAAGAAAACATTTCGGGAGAAAGCTAAAAACCTCTAACTGTTGCTTACGCCGAGCAAAAACATGGCTGAATCCTGAATGACTCACTTTTGTATAAATAGGGGACTACATAGGCGGCAAAATGTAGGTTTTTCCCTGCCATGGAAGTGCACTTGTATACCGAGGAGGAAGCAATTTGCATTACAGCCATGAATGAGGATTCAAAATGGCGGCTCGGCTCGGTTTTCCCTTTCGGGGGCTCTCGTTTTCTGGTAGAATTTGGTAAAGGAAAAAAAAATTATTATTTATCAGCTTAAGGTCGGTCTGTATGGTGAAATACCGTGACCTTGGGCCTCGGTGAGTACTTTGAAGACCTCGGTCACGGTATTTCACGATACGGACCTCCCAGCTGGTAAATAATGTATATGTATGAATGAAAAGGTAGAAAGCGTTTAGATAATCGTGAGGAATAAAACAATAAGGTTTTTACGATCATTATCCAGCGCACCCTAGTTTGTGTAATTTTTTTGGAGACGTACAGTTAAATGTGTGGATTTATCAGCATGTCACCTAGACACGCCTTTGTTTATGGCAAACTCAATCTGACCTGTGGAACACTTTTTTTTGAATAATGCTCAAGTCCTAGATACGTTTGAGGTCTGAATACTGACGTATGCATCAATTACGGTATATTACATTAAAAACGTTCTCGCTGGTTTTTAGCACCGCTTTTGAAATTATATTTTAATCTTGTGCCACTGGTTTGGCTTTTTTTTTTTTTTTATTCCCCGTCTACAGCTGCTGTGGAACTACAAACTGAACTTGACTACTGATCCCAAGTTCGAGTCTGTAGCAGTTGAAGTGTGCAAAAGTACAATCTCAGAGGTCAGAAACCCTTCTTTTTCCTCCCTTCTCTTCTTTGTATTTAAAATTTTTTACAGAGCCTTTTACTAACTTGGCTTGCTAAGGTGCTTCATTAAAGTGGTGCTGATCCTGCTTGAGAAGGCGAAATATGTTTCTTTTCTCTACTTTTATGTCCTTAATTATATGGCTGAAGTGGTCGTCTTTTTTTTTTTTTTTTTAAATATCCTTTCCAGATTAAAGAATGTGCGGTTGAAGAAAGAGGTAAAGGCTATCTAGTGTCCTGTCTGGTGGATCACCGTGGTAACATCACGGAGTACCAGTGCAACCAGTACATCACGAAGATGACCAGCATCATCTTCAGTGACTATCGCCTCATCTGCGGGTTCATGGACAAGTGTCGAGAGGACATCAACACCCTGCACTGTGGAAGCATCACCACTGGGGAGAAAGTGAGCTCATTTCTGTTCTGTGTGTGTGTTGACCTGTATTGCATCCACGGTGTATTCCTGCTCACACCCAGCGTTCTGATTCCGGATCCATCACAAGCTTGACTAAATTACTGAAAAGGACGCTTGTGAATTTGTGCTTTAACAGGGAAAGACGAGCCTGCGATACAGTGTTAGTTTTAGGTGGCTAATGAGCTATGCTCATTCTAAAATCATCAAATTTAAATGGTGTTTGACGGAGCGAGTAACCATGTTGACGTGACATCATGTGCTGACGTCTCCGTGACTGTCGCAGCATGAATTCCACATCGAGAGGATGTTTTTCTTTGTTTTGTTTTAGTCGGAGGATGGAAGTGAATCTGCTTAATGGATTCGCGGTCTACTTAAACATGCAGTCCAGTTGATTTGTTTCGGTCTTTATTCGACCTGCTTATTTTGTTTTCACAAGCTGGTAACATGGACCGACGGTACACTGGATACGGTTTAGCTTTGCCAGTGCAGAGAACATACTGGCAGCTTACCGAAAGCTCTCAGAACTACGTCTGCCTGCTTTTCTCCGTTCGATGTTATTGATTTTAGCCTGAAAATGTGCGAAAACTCAAGGAAACGTTCGTATCCGTTCACATGGGATATTCGTATTTATTCTATCCGCGGTCATGCACTCTGATTGGCTACTCTACTACAAGGATATCAGCTCGTATACTGGAGTGAGTAGAGAAAAACAAAATGGCGGCGCGTGTTGCTGAACCAACCGAGGACGAAATAAAAACTCTACTCGAGAACAAAACCCCACAAAATTATTTAAAAGAAACCGAAATGGCAGAGACTCGTTCCCCGCCCCCAGTAATCTCCTGTTCCATACTCCAGCCCAGTCGGTGGCAGTAACACCACTGACGTTAAGTTGGTTTGCTAACTGCTGAAAAACCCTAAAAAAAGAAGAAACCTCCCACCAAAAAAAAGGCAAGAAAATTTGGAGTAAAATATTTGTTGGTAAGATTGTTTTGGGTTTTTTTTTTTTAATTTATCAAATTTGCAAAAAATAATAATGCTCTGTTTCTCAAAATCCAGTGAATGTGGATAGAATAAAACAGTTATTCGACTCAATCTCGTTGTACATGGATTATAGCCGACTCGGTGCTACGCGCCTCATCGGCTATCCGCTCGTACGACTCGATTTCATGGAATAATTTTTATTTATTTATTTGTTTAAACCATGTGTAAATTTTTTGGGGGGGCTTTTTTCACCTTTATTGGATAGGACAGTGTAGAGACAGGAAATGAGCGGGAGAGAGAGACGGGGAGGGATCGGGAAATGACCTCGGGCCGGAATCGAACCCGGGTCCCCGGATTTATGGTATGGCGCCTTATCCACCTGAGCCACAACGCCCCCAACCATGTGTAATTTTTAAAGGAATCCGTAACTGTTCTGCTCATAACGTTTAATGTTGTTATTTCTCCAGATAATGCTAAAATCGGGAAAAATTCTGGTCATATGCGGCTGCGTGCCTCTGTTCAAACGGCGCTCCTGTCGAACAGGAAGTTCCTGTATTACCTGTGTGATCTTCATTTCGTTTCTCCCTCAGGACCTGCACTCTCAAGGTGAGGTCATTGCGTGTCTGGAGAAGGCTGTGGTTCGAGAAGCGGAGCAGCAAGACAAGGTTCACCAAATCCGAGACGAGTGCAAGAAGGCCATCATGCGAGTGGCCGAGCTCTCGTCTGACGACTTCCATCTGGACCGCTACCTCTACTTTTCCTGTCGGGATGATCGAGAGCGGTTCTGTGAAAACGTACACACACTTCTTCTTACTTTTCTCACTCTGAATAAGATCCGCAGTGCATCCAAGGGCTAAGTCGAGATGATTGATTTGATTTTGACTGCTGCTGCGTTTAGCTCTGGAATTAAATCCGTTATTGTAGAGAAATAACCGACGCACTTGCAGTGTGTGTGTGAGGAGATCAAGCCGTTCCAGGAATGCAGGACGTCAGTTTTGAAGCTTCATTATTAATAATAAACGTGTTTTCTTTGTTGCAGACCCAAGTTGGAGAAGGAAGGGTTTACAAATGTCTGTTCAACCACAAATTTGAGGACGCGATGTCTGAAAAGGTAGGCTGTTCATCTTCATGTGCAGCAGCGAAGCCGAATAAGAGTTTGGATTTGCACGCCACGCCGAACGCGGCTCTAAAATAGTGAGGCAGCACTATGCAGAGAAATATCCGAGTGATCCACATAACTGCTACATACACAGCCTGAAAAAATCCACAGGAATGTTTATGGCAAACAGATCGCGGTGTGTGTTTGTGTGTGGAGTCTAAATAAGCACGTCTGTCCGCAGTGCAGAGACGCCCTGACCACGAGGCAGAAACTGATCGCTCAGGACTATAAGGTCAGTTACTCTCTGGCGAAAGCGTGCAAGGCTGACCTCCGTAAATACCGCTGCAGCCTGGACGCCAACATGCCCCGAGCTCGAGAGGCGAGACTGTCGTACTTGCTGCTCTGCCTGGAGTCTGCAGTTCACCGAGGTCTGTGTGTTTTTCAGTCATTTCAAAACAATATGGCTGTTTAGACGACCTGAAATTAAAGCTGACCTTCCACGCCATCATAATCATCATCAGCAGCAGCATGTTTATATATATTTAAAAAAAAAAAAAAACTACCACAATTAAAAACTCCCATCACTTCCTCTGACATGGGTGGTGGTGCTGATGTTACAGGAACAGAGCCGCCCTCTGTGAACATCTGCGGTCTCGGATTTGCATCCGACTGGCCGTTTCAAGTGATTTAAATCCTCTAAAAATGTTCGTGTGAAGCTCTGGGGAGAAAACAACTTCTATTTAACGATTATTCCATGAAATCAAGTCGTACATGAGCTGATGGCCGACGAGGCGCATAGCACCGAGTCGGCTATAAGCCACGTATGACGAGATTGACTGACTGGAATAACGGTTTTATTCTATCCACATTCACTGGATTTTGAGAAACTGGGCATTTTTTTAAAAAAAATTATTATTTTTTGCAAATTCAATAAATAAAAACGTTATACAAAATCCTTTCCACTCAGGTGGGCTTCTTAACCTATCGATGGTTGCACGGGGGGGGGTTGTTTTCCAGTAGATTTTATTTCGTCCTCTGTTGGTTCAGCACCACGCTCCGCCATTTTGTTTTTCTCTACTCACGGGCAGTGTTGGGAGTAACGCGTTACAAAAGTAACGAATTACTGTAATGCATTGCTTTTTGCAGTAACGCAGTAATGTAAGGCATTATAGAAAAAATTTGGTAATATTTTACTCGGTAGAAATGTCAGTAACGTGCGTTACAATGCATTTTTAACCTGGAATGAAGTGCTGGTTTTTTTTTTTCCTTCATACAAATTCGCCAAAATCACCACGAGATCAGCAGAGGTGAAACGTCTGCACAAAATGTTTCGCTTCCTTTTCCTTTCGGCTAGTCGGACAGGAGAGAGAGATGAGCGAACCTGCAGCTGATCTAACGACGGATAGCACATTCTCCATATGGGCACACGCCCATTACTTTAAGTTTGTGAAAAATAAGGATGTGAAGAACATCGTAGTCAAATGCACTTTGTGCGCTAAACCTAAAGAACTGTCCACTTCCTGAAATAGCACCAGTAATTTAATTAAACATTTACATGAAGTTAGCAAGGAAGCAAGCGGAGGATGAGAGTGGCGATAAAATCACAAAGCAGCTAAAATTAACGTTCTGCCGCTCTGAGATGTTCCTTCAGCCTCAGGAGGTTAGGAGACTTGTGGCGGAGTATGTTGTTGAAGATATGCTGACAGTTTGTTTACATTTTTGTCCTGTATAACTGAGTTTTTTTTTTTTTTTTTTTTCCCTCTCCCCTCTGGTCGGAAGTCAGACTAAAGTGACTGAGCTGCCTTTCCTTCGAGGGCTAATATGCCTAAGCACTTCAATATCATTAAAAGCACTTTGAGACTGGGTAGCGTCATATAGCTAATAGTCATTGTCTAGCTGTGATTTAAAAGGCGTGTTTTTTTTTGTTTGTTTTTTTTCCAGGCCAGTTTTATTGTAGGCTACGATTTGCCATAATATGTTCATTTTTGTTAAATTTCTGAAATGGAGTCATATCCCTTAGGGCAGGGGTGGCCAACCAGTTGGAGACCAAGAGCCACATTTTTTATTGTATTACCGCAAAGAGCCACATCATACACATGGGCACACGAACATCCCTTCCTCTCTCTCTCTCTCTCTCACACACACACACACACACACACACACACACACACACACACACCTCTGCTCAGCCAGATTAATAGTAAATGTCACACACCAACATATTTACTCCTACAGCACTAAGACCACAGGCTGAGGCCAGTCATTTTTAACAATGAACATTGTGTGCACTTAGTATGCATGCTGCTTAGTGGGACTCATGGCATTACCAAAAAAAAAAGCCACACCATACACATGACCGCACATGAACATCGCCCCCCCCTCCCTCACAGACACACACGCTCAAGCACGCACCTCTGCTCAGCCAGATTAATAGTAAATGTCACACACCAACATGAGAGAAATTTACTCCTTCAGTCAGTACTAATACCACAGGCCAGTCATTTACAGCAATCAATATTGTGTGCACTTACTATGCATGTTGCTTAGTGGGACTTCTGACATTCCTTGCCTTGAACAATCCTCTTCAAATCTGGCTTGTATTCCGTCGTTGCCACTCGAAGCAGTTCTTTCACATGGGTGTCAGTCAGAACAGAACGATGCTTTGACTTCACGTGTTTCATGGTAGAGAACACAGACTCGCAGACGTATGTTGACCCAAACATTGACAGTATCTTAAGCGCAGCCCGTTTCACATTCGGGTATTTTTCCAATGGCACACTTTTCCAAAACTCAATGGTGCCTTCCTTCAAAACAGGTTTCAGTTGGTCTTCCTCACGAAGATCGATCATCTCCAACTCAGCCGCAGCCTCATCCGTGACTAGCGGGGCTTTCAAACAGTCCGTCTCCGCATTGAATGGGTCGACGAGGAACGTAACCTGTGGCCTTTTCAGTTGTATATCACGGAACCAGGTTACAAAGCTTTCGTGCAGGTTTTCAATTAGTGTTGCATATCTGGCTCCTTGCTTATTCAGGGAGGCGGGAAGCTTTGAAATGAGCTAATGACGACTGACATATAAGGCAGAATGGCTTGCCATTACGTTCAACAAAAAAGTATAAACTCTCCCACTCTGTTAAAAATGTCCCATGTTCGTCTTCATATTTTAGTTTTGCTGTGCATTTTTTCATTGCCATTTTGAGAGGCTACTTGACACAAGATACACCTTGCCCAAAAACTTAGCGATTATCTCACGCACATGCGCATTTGACATGACCTGAAAATACCGTAATATACCCAAGCAAAGCGAAGATGCATTTGACGAAAATACCATACTGAACTCAAGCAAAGCGCACACGCACATTAAAAAAAAAACACAAACACAAACTTCGATATGAACGTAAGAGCCGCATGACACCGGGCAAAGAGCCGCATGCGGCTCGCGAGCCGCGGGTTGGCCACCCAAGCCTTAGGGCTAATCTTCTTTTTTTTTTTTTTTTTTTTTTTTTTTTTTTTAATGAAGCATAAGCTATGCTTAATACTGTAAACTTGAAAACAATAAAGGCATAGAAATGCTAATTTTGTATCCTGTCATATCTTTAGACATTACAATACAGTTCAATTAATGTTAATATGAATAGGCCTGGCGGCACGGTGGTGTAGTGGTTAGCGCTGTCGCCTCACAGCAAGAAGGTCTGGGTTCGAGTCCCGTGGCCAGCGAGGGCCTTTCTGTGCGGGGTTTGGATGTTCTCCCCATGTCCGCGTGGGTTTCCTCCGGGGGCTCCGGTTTCCCCCACAGTCCAAAGACATGCAGGTTAGGTTAACTGGTGACTCTAAATTGACTGTAGGTGTGAATGTGAGTGTGAATGGTTGTCTGTGTCTATGTGTCAGCCCTGTGATGACCTGGCGACTTGTCCAGGGTGTACCCCGCCTTTCGCCCGTAGTCAGCTGGGATAGGCTCCAGCTTGCCTGCGACCCTGTAGAACAGGATAAAGCGGCTAGAGATAATGAGATGAGATGAATAGGCCTAAAGTTACAGTATTTCTATCACAATTTGCCAGACTTTCACCTTTTGTCTGTTCTTGCGATGATTGTTCCTTGTATTGTGCCATGAGCCGTCACTGTGGCTATTATATTCTACTGTTTTTAACCATAAGCCTAGCTCAGTCAGATACCACATCACCTTCCACTGGATGTGTGATGAGCTACATTTAGATTGCCAAATCCATACTTCCAGTTATTTTGGTGAGAGTAACTTAAAAGTAATGCAATAGTAGTGTAATGCCTTACATTTTAAATATTGTAATGTAACTAATTACTTTAAAATGACAGTAACAAGTAATAATGCAAAACATTTTCGAAGTAACTTGCCCAACACTGCTCACGGGATATGAGCTGATAGCCTAGTAGTAGAGTAGCCAATCTGAGCACGATTGATCATATCCAGTGAACGTGGATAGAATAATTCGTGTTATCCAAGTCCTGATAATCATTTGGTTTTGTGTAGCTTTTTGGGTTTTTAGAGCTCAGCTACGATGAAGGAAGTAAGCAGTTCCTCCGTTTACGAATGCTGCGTTCCAGCGTTCAGCTTGATTCGCTCACGCTAGACTTCAACACTGAAGCGCAGAAGTTAGCTGATTTTCTGTTTGTACTCCAGGACGCACGGTGAGCGGAGACTGTCAGGGCGAGATGCTGGACTACAGGCACATGCTGATGGAGGATTTCTCTCTGAGCCCCGAGATCGTGCTGCACTGCCGGGGCGAGATCGAGGCTCACTGCTCCGGCCTGCACCGTAAGGGAAGAACCCTGCACTGTCTCATGAGGGTGGGCCGAGGAGACAAGGGGCCGATGGACAGCCACTGCCAGAGCGCGGTAAGCACTCGGGCTATGAAACCGTGTGTGTGTGTGTGTGAATAATGATGGTTTTAATAACTGGATGAGTATTTTTGGCTTATTCATTTTCACCTGACTTCCTTATGTCGTCTCATTTGTATAATTAAAATCCGCAACTGTTTCTACTTGTGTGCGCGCTGCAGCTCCAGGCACTCGTCCAATCTGCTGACCCTGGTGCTGATTACCGCATTGACCGGGCTCTCAATGAAGCGTGCGAGTCTGTAATACAGACAGCTTGCAAACACATCCGCAATGGAGATCCCATGTGAGTTCAGCTAACTGTCTGTCAAACTGACAAAAAAAAAATCACAAGTGGATCAAAGCCAACTGTCTCACGTTGCGTGTGTGCCCTTCATCCGGTTACAGGCTGCAGTACTGGTGTAAATTCTCTCTCTGTCTCTCTCTCTCTGTGTGTGTATGTGTGTGTGTGTGTGTGTGTGTGTATATATATATAAAATATATCTAGGATCCTCTCGTGTCTAATGGAGCATCTCTACACGGAAAAGATGGTCGAGGACTGCGAGCACAGGCTGCTGGAGCTGCAGTACTTTATCTCCAGAGACTGGAAGTGAGTCACCTAATGACCTCTAATCCAGTGTACAAAAGATCTTTTTCAGCAAAGTGAACCTGGTATGAGTAAGAGCTCGAGTGATGTGTGCGAAATGTTTCCCCATATTGTGGTTGTCTGAAAGCATAATTATTAAAGACTACGTTCACACTGCAGGCTGAAGTGACTCAAATCCGATTTTTTCGCCCATATGTGACCTGTATCCGATCTTTTATTGACAATATGAACGAGACAGATCCGATTTTTTTCCAATCCGACCCAGGCCGTTTGATTATGTGGTCCTAATTCCGATTCCTATCCGCTCTTTTCATATGCGACTTCAGTCTGAACCGCCAGGTCGCATTCATCCGACTTGCACGTCATCAACAAGCCACAAACGTCACTATTCTGCGCTGAAGTAGGCGGCGGGTCTCTCAAAAAAAGTTAAAACAACATGGCTTTGATGTTCCTTTGAACGGAGGTTGCAGTCACTACCCCGCAGAACGCCTGAGCCAAAACCCTTGCCCTCTTCCTTCTCAACCTCCTCCTTAACATCAGGCTATTGTGCATGTTCTGGCTGCGTCGCAACAAGAACTGCATCATCGCCAGGTACTCCATGCTGCCTACTGCAGGGATGAGAATTTTCCGCCGATCGGCGGATTTCCGACTTTTTCAGACCAAAATGATCGTTTTTGAGATCAATGTAAATCCGTTGAGAAATTTTCGGGGGGGTATGAGATTAACGATCTGTGGTCACCTTATAACGCAGACATCCCAAGTCTCCCAGAACTTCCGGGAGTCTCCTGCATATTGATAGAAGCGAGCAAGAGCGTGCACGCGCAACATTAAGGTCTGCATCACGCATCTTAGAATGTGCGCGCGCAAGGGAGACTGTGTGCAGTGTTGCCAGATATTGCTGACGTTTTCCATCCCAAAATATGTTCAAAACCCGCCAAAATGCACTTAAAACCACCCAATGTGGCAACACTGCCTGTGTGCCTGTTCATGTAGCGCATGCCAGACAAAGAGCATCCTGATTGGGTTACTCAGCAAAATAAGCCAATCAGCTTTCAGTGTGGGCGGGCTTTTATCCCTTTTCTCGAGGACCGACCGGCATAGCAGAGAGAGAGCGCGCGCCCCAAAAAACGAAAGTACAAAACCCACTTCAGCTCAGATTACACAAAAGAATCTCCCTGTCTAATAAGGGTAGAAAATAATGACAGTTTCGCGCGATGTACTGTTTGCAGCAGTGGTTTCAGCATTGCCCATGGTGGCTTAAATGATTGTAAAGGACATGTTGAGGTGAGGAGTGTCATTTCATGTGCATTATAGGTCTACAACAGGCTGGCATGAAAAGACCAAACTTATTGAAGATTTCCGTAAAGTAGCAATGTATGAATATACATCATATATATCAAATACACGTCATATATAAGTGTGTATCTTTTTATAAATGAGGTTAGCTTGTCTAATGTAGCATGTTGGGGAAAATCATAGTGTCATATCTATATTCCTGATAAAATTTTAGGTATGATACCGTGTATAACTCTCCTACTTATTGCTCATTTCATGGGGGGGAATTGCTGGGATGTGCCGCGCGGGAGCGTCTGCCCACATTTTTTTAGGCCGAGATGAACTTATAGTTTTTGATTTAAAAAATTTTTTCCAATTTGTAATGCCCATTGTACATGCCTGTTCTTTAACTCAAAATCACCATCTCGATCTTCAAATTGCCCGTATGGTATATGCATTACATTACACAACATCCTGTCCAGATAAAACCTAGTTAGTCCACACAACAGTTGAAAGGGAAGTGATGAGTGATGTTGAATGTTGCCTGCTTAATATGCAAGACTTCCTGCTACCATGATAACATCAGAAGAAAGCTTCAGAGAATTATATGACAGAAGTTTTTTTCTGGTTTGCACTTCATTGTAAAGGATTAGAGTATTCAAAGGCATGAATAGCAAAAATGCAGAAATATAATACTGTAGAGCTCGTTTATATTAAAAGGTGCATTGATTTTTTTGAAATCATCAAATGTGAATTGATTAAAAACAAGTCTCTTGTACCATATTAATCATTTTCACCTGGGAGTCCACCAAGAAGGGGAATTTATTTCCAAATACACTGCAACTTTTTGCTGATAAAATTAATGGTTTTGGGGTAAATAAATAAACAAATAAATAATAGCCAAAAATCATTAGCCCCTGGAACCCCTGGGCCATGGGCCCCGCCCTGGTTTTTTCAGACTTTTTAAATATTTTTCATTCTCATCCCTGCTACTGTCATACACAGGAAACTTTAGGTTACTTCCGTAAACACTGGCCATGCTCACTGCGTGTGACGTCGTCGTATCCTGCAATGCGCATGTGGAACACTTTTAGGTCGCTTTTCGTTCATACTGAGGATCACATACAAGTCGTATATATTTGTTAATGTGAACGACCTCACACAAAAATCGGATTTCACAAAAAAATCGGAATTGAGCATTAAGCCTTGCAGTGTGAACGTAGTGTAAGAAGTGACAGATACAGTAAAGCTCCTCAAGACGCATCATGAGCTGGTTATGATGGAGATAATGAGCAAATATGACTTTATAACGGGACTGATGATCTGTACATATTAACTGAGTGGGCGGGCCGGACAGGAAAACATCTGGCCCAAGGTCATGCCGTATGGACCGGGCGCAGCAAGGACCATCCATACGAATGACCAAGAGCCAAATATTTTCCCGTCTGGCCCGCCCACTCGGTCAAGAAGCATTTTATCATATGGCTTTTTTTTTTTTTTTTTAAACTGACATACACAGTGGAAAATGATGAACAACAGCGTGCGAAAAACGAACCGACTGATTTTTATTTGATTGACCGCAATCCATTTATATGCTGAATCACCTTTGCTCAAGTTTGAATTCTGTAAAATACAACCGACTTGACTGTTTTCTCGAAATGAAAACGATTTTAGGAGAACATCGTTAGTAAAAGTCAGTTCAAACTCGGGGGGAGTTCATGGAGACAACCGGCCTATTAAGTCTGCACAAAAGAACTTTGATTTGAAAACAAAATAGTCACATCATTCAGTCTGTGTCCGATAAATCATTCGGCTGATAAAATTCACTTTCACTGTGCTCAGTTCTGTCGCTCATTTTTCAAAGTAACAATTCTGAGCAAAATGAAAGCGAGCGAAACTGGTCCGGGGCCGCGTGTGGTTTTTTTATTTTATTTTTTCCCCCAGTCAGAGTTAAAAAAAAAAAAATCCGTATCTGTCCAGTCACATGAGTTTTCCCAATGGTTTTATTAAGAATGTGTGAGGGTCCATACGGGTCATATGATAATGGGCCTTATTTTTTTCGCGGTGCGGTTTCCATCAAATCCTGCGCTCTGATTGGCTGGCGAGCGGGTCTGTATCCTATGGTACAGACCCCAGTTACGGACCTCCGGCGGCTCGCTCGTTCACAACAAGAAGAAGCATGGTAGCATTTTTTTTTTTTGTCAACATTTATCTTTTTTTTTTTTTTTTTTTAAATAAGATTTATTTATAGGATTATCAAAAATCTTATAAATTTTTGGAGCATTTTTGAGAAAAGCATTAATTTTACAGCATGCATAGCGATAATGACAGTGTTCACAGCGAAAGCGAGTTTTACTACCCTGAGGAAGAAGAAATAAAATAAAACATTTCAGGAGAAAGCTAAAAACCTCTAACTTGCTAACGCCGAGCAAAAACATGGCTGAATCCTGAATGACTCCTATTTGTATAAATAGGGACTACATAGGTGGCAAAATGTAGTTTTTTTTCCCTGCCATGGAAGTGCACTTGTATACCGAGGAGGAAGCCATTTGCATTACAGCCGTGAATGAGGATTCAAAATGGCGGCTCAGCTCGGTTTTCCTTTTCGGGCGCTCTCATTTTCTGTTAGAATTTGGTAAAGAAAAAAATATATTATTTACCAGCTTAAGGTCGGTCCGTATGGTGAAATACCCTGACCTCGGCCCAGAGGGCCTCGCTCAGTACTTTTCAAGACCTCGGTCACAGTATTTCACAATACGGACCTCCCAGCTGGTAAATAACACGTATTTATCTATTGGGTTTTTTTTTTTTAATATAAATCCCCCGCTGGCCAAAAGGCCCGAAGGGGGATTTATGTCGTGGCAATGTCTGTCTGTCCGTCCCAGGAAAGGGTGCTCACCTTCTGAAATCAACTCCTCTCACAATTTTTGGAGGAATTTCACAAAACTTGGCAGGATTCTTTGTTATATGTCGGTAATACGCGGATTGTAATTTTGTTAAATTCGGTCGCTTTTTACCAGAGTTACAGCCCTTGATTTAACAAAATTTATAATTTGACAATTTTGTGAGTGTTTTCCTTCTGAAATCAACTCTGTTCACAATTTGTGGAGGAATTTCACCAAACTTAGCAAAAGGCTTTGTTGTATGTTGGTAATATGCATATTGTTTTGTTCAATTTGGTCGCATTTTACCAGAGTTGCAGCCCTTAATAAACTTGTACTTTTCACAAATTTCCTGAAGGTGTGCTCGCCTTCTGACATCAACTCCTCTCTCAATTTTTGGACGAATTTCTCGAAGCTTGGCAAAAGACCTTGTTATATGACGGTAATACACATATTGCAATTTTAATTTCGTTTGTGAACATTTTCCCAGAGCTTTGACCCTTGATCAAATAACTTTGACAGTTTCATGAGGGTGTACGTTCTTCTGAAATCAACTCCTCTCACAGTTTATGGAGGAATTTCACACAACTTGGCAAAAGGCTTTGTTAGATGATGGTTATACGCATATTGAAATTTCGTTTAGTATGGGTAAATTTTATCAGAGTTATGCCCTTGATTATTAAAGGTCTCATTGCATCGTTTTTTTCACTAATTGTGTGGTGGTCTCTAGTATGAATGAATGCCCTGTGAGTTGGTTTTGGTGAAAGAAAAAAAAAATGCTGTGGTTCTCCTGTTTCAGGCTGTTCTAGTTTGGTGGAAGAGTGGGTGGCGGGAGAACGACAGGATTTCAGCTCTTACTCATTAATATTCATGACATGTAAACGTGTTACCTCCTGATTGGCTAACAGCACTGTGACGCTACCTCCAGTGAGTCAGAACAAGCGGATGTGGCTGTCTTTGTTTTGATTGGCTATTATGGTCTCGACATCGATGTTTTGACCAATAACAATGTAGATAACACGAATTTTACATCACATTCAACGAGATTTAAACGAGACTAAAGATGGCGACTTACAAATAATGTGTAAACATCGTTGGAGTTAATAAAGTTTGAACAGCATGAAGGAACATACCCCAACCCCCCGAAATTAATAAAAAAAAATTCTCAACGGATTTGGCATAATATAAAAGGGTCGTTTTTTTACTCAGAAAAAGCAGAAATCTGCCGAAAAGTGGAAAACTCTCAACCCTGTCTAGCTTGTGACCATGGCATGCATGCTAACGTGGAGAATATGAACATGCTATTTTGTAACAAAAACCTTCGAACAAAAAGTTCGTTTTACTTACAGCTTGTGAGCTGGTGGTCGATTGTCTTGACTACAGATCCAAGTATTAAAAACAACCTCGAAGCAAAACCACTACTGAAAGCACCGAAGTTTGAAAAGTCACTGTGGTTGAAATGATCAGGACACAGTACTAACGCTGCATTATACTTCGCTGGTGGCGGTCCAAAGATAAATTCCAACCATTTCTTCTTCAGCTCTTCTATCTTGCAACGTTGCTCCGCTTGGGTTTCATTTCTATCGGCGGCTCCAGCCTGACTTTGGATGCTTGTAACTCGGGCAGGGGAGGTTCCAGCCTCCCCAAACTTGACAGCCAGAGACCTCTGCCCTCTCCCCAACGAACCAGCACTGCCAGGGCGGGCTTGCCCCATGCCTCGGCATGCAATTTGCCCCGAAGCGAGCCGCGGCGCTCCGCTTAGGTTTCATTTCTATCGGCGGCTCCAGCCTAACTTTGGACGCTCGTAACTCGGGCAGGGGAGGTCCCAGCCTCCCCAAACTTGGCAGCCAGCGACCTCTGCCCTCTCCCCAACGAGCCAGCACTGCCAGGGCGGGCTAGCCCCGCACCTCGGGACGTAAATCGCCCCGAGGCGAGCCGCGGCGCTCCGCTTAGGTTTCGTTTCTGTTGGCGACTCCAGCCCGACTTTGAACGCTCGTAACTCGCACAGGGGAGGTCCCAGTCTCCCCAAACCTGCAACGTTGATGTGTTACTGCCACAAATAACACAGGCACGAACTTGTTCAGACATGTTTTCAACTTGCTGTTAGGTCATCTTCGTTAGCTACTGACGAGATGGGCTCTGCAATCTCTCTTCGCGCTTAAATCCAAACTTTCTTCCCATGGACGGTCGCAAGCCAAGGTGGGCGAGGCCATGAATACTAATTTCCGAAGTGACGCAAGTTCGTAGGTCTTTTTCAGATCCGTTTGTTTTTCCAACTATTTTCTTTCATAAGCTAATACAGGGAATGGGAGTGGAATTACATTTTCACATGCAGCATGCGTATGCAACTCGGAGTGAACTATGGTATTTCAAAAAGAGCCAGTATTAAACGTTTTTGGTGGAAGGGCACCTTTAACCAACTTATACTTTTTGGCAATTTCATCAAGGTGTGCTTGCTTTCTGAAATCAACTTCCCTCACAGTTTTTCTTATCCTCCGCTGGCTGAAAGGCCCGAAAGGGGATTATGTCTTGGCGATGTCCGTCCCAGGAAGGGTCCTCGCCTTCTGAAATGAACTCCGCTCACAATTTTTGGAGGAATTTCACAAAACTTGGCAGGATTCTTTGTTATATGTCGGTAATATGCATATTGCAATTTCATTCAATTCAGTCACATTTTACCAGAGTTATGGCATCAGCTTCCCTCGATATTGTGCTCTCGGAGTGCTCTTGGAATACTTAAAATGTATTCCAGATTTCCCAATGTTTCAGGAACGCTGGTTTTCTGTGTACTTTGTGTTTTTGAACGAACGAATTCCAATCAGGTATACAGTTCAAGGTGCGTGCACCTCACAGCACGTTTGCATTTCGTCACACCCACAGAACTCCTATAAAAGGTAAAGCTCAGAAGGACAAAATGAAGACCAAATGGAAAACGAAATGGGATTTCTCCGAAGCGAAATGCAGTTTTGGCTCCCAGCATGGTACCATTGTAGCACCTGAAAAGTCCAAAATCTGCAGACAAATTTACGGAAAAGTTGGATGAGGTGTGAATTAATTGAGGGTGAAGAAAAGCTGTCTACACCGTATCCAGGTGATCATGGACACCAAGAACACCACAAAGAGACACGGTCATGTTTAATTGCTGCCTGTCAGTCTCTTAGTGCTTCCCGTCACACGGTTCTTTCTTCCGTGTTTCTACGTCACTGAATTTTCCAGCTTCTGTAAAAATTGTCATTTATGGAAGGTAATTTACCCTCCTATTAGCAGCAGGATTCAGGATCGAGTCGCACACGCTGCTGCACTTGCATCATCAGTGTGTTGTGCCAGTGTGTATAAATGAACTATGCATTAAACAAAATAACTGACACTTTTTTTTTTTTTTTTTTTTTTTAAAGTGGTTCAACAGAAGAAAAAAAAATATTAGTATATCAGCAGTGTGATGAACCTGCTCGCTCATGAAATGGAAAAAGGTGGTGGCTTTTACACCCTAGGACTAAATGTGTACACATGCAGCCAAAAGTATGTGGACACCTGACCATCGCACCCCTGTGTAGATCTCCGTCCAAGTAACACCACAAACTTGGAAGCATACAGTGGAGATCTTCACGCTACAGCATACGGGAACGAAGAGCTTCAGAGCTGCTCCAGCATGCCGATGCCTCTGTGCACAAAGTGCATGGTTTGAAGGCCAGGTTGGAGTGGAAGAACTCGAGTGTCCTGCACAGAGCCCTGACCTCAACCCTCATCGCCTTTGGGGTGAACTGGAACATTGCACCCCAGACCTCCTCAGGCGACATCATTTTGCCTGATTTTGCGAATGCTCTTGCTGCTGAATGAACACGCGTCCCTACAGCCACGCCCCAGAATCTAGTGGAAAACCTTCCCAGAGGGGTGGAGATTTAACTCCATGTTAACGCCCATGGTTTTAGAATGAGCTTGGTGTGTGTGTGAGTGTTTTGGCCATGTAGTGTAGATCCCTCGGTAGTTTGGTCAATGGAGTTCTTACTGTCTTTGATTTAAAAGTAATAATAATACTCCGTGCTCTGAGCTTTCTGTTCAGCCATGACATTTGCAAGTTGACCCTCTCGATCAGTCCCATCACTCGTGTTTTTAATGTGAACAGGGACACGTTTGCACTTGTACGCCATTTCACCGCCTTTTGCATCAAGTCCGTTAGGCACAAGTACGTTTAAATATGAAATGCTTCAAAGCAGCAGTCTGTTGCAGTGCATTGATACGGAGTGCCCACTCCACTCCACTCCACCTGCTGCAGTGAAGTGTTTGTTTGCTTCTGCTTTTGGAGAATCCGGTGGCTTTGTGCTGGTTTGTAGAGCAGAAGGTACTCTGTAAACTCTCTAAAACGCAGCATCCTGAGCTTTTTAACAAGTTTGACTGGCCGAGTTGATGACTGAAGGTAGGAGAGACTCTTGATGATGATCTGTTAATTTTTTAGACCCGGGGAATAAACAACATGACTGAATAGCAACGACGGTTACCTTTTATTGCTTAGTGATTAGTTCATGGCTATAAATAAGGCACATCAGTTTTAATTTAATGATTCTTTATGCTACAACGAGAGCTCGGTTCTGCTCCAGAATCTGAAGTGCTTGGTCTGAGCTTTGCCGAGTCCCTGTCCGTGTGTGTGTGTGTGAGAGAGAGATGGATGGATGTCTTTACATCAACTTTGCATGAGCGTGTTCCTTCAAGGCTTCTGCCACTTACAGCTTCTCACCTCAAATTAATGATGGAAAGAAGTTCATCTTTTCTGTGGAAGAGTCCAGTAGCTGTAAAACTCTGCTTTAATCCACTACGTGGCCAAAAGTATGCGAACACCTTCTCGTCACGCTGTATGTGCTTGTTGAACACTGAAATCATTATTTAGTCCACCTTTTGCTGTTATGACTTCCTCTTCTCTTTCCTCCTTCTCTTCCCTTTCTCTCTTCCTCTTCTTTCTCCTTCTCTTTCTTCTGTCTTCCTCTTCTCTTCTCTTTGCTCTTTCTCTTCCCACTTCCTCTTCTTTCTCTTTCCTCTTCCCGGAAGGCTTTCCACTAGATTTTGGTGTGTGGCTGTGTTCATTCAGCTACAAGAGCATTAGTGAGCTCCGGCACTGATGTTTGGTGAGGAGGTCAGCGTTCCAGATCATTCCCGAAGGTGTCTTCATGAACGTTGAGTTGTGCGCATTGTTCCAGGTCTTGTCATGCTGGAACAGGTTTGAGTTTCGTAGTTCCAGTAAAGGCAAATTGGATGCCCTTGTACTCAGTAGAATTACAATATAGCTGTGCGTTTTCCAACTAGTGGTTTAGTGTTTGAGATCGGTCTTGGTCTCAAGGCCACTTTTTAAAGATCTCGGTCTCGTTTCAGAATCTGCTGCGTTTTTAGTCGGGCTTGTCTCGGATGAGTTGGGGTTTTATTTCAAGGTTGGTCAAGACACCAACTGTGGGGATCTCACGACGTTGCCTGTGTGCTGTCTTGATTTACTGGTTAACATCGTTCTTGTGATTTATTTATTTATTTTTTGAATGTGAAACTTCCTGCTTCTAATGCAACCGATAAAATGACGTGTTAATTTGAAATTTAACAGCAACACCCCCACCCCCACCCCTCCCGCACTGGTCTGGTCCTGGTCTTGACTCGGTCTCCATACACTCTGGTCCTGGTGGTCTTGACTAAACCACTACTTCCAACAACAGTTGTGGAACAACCATACAGAGATGCCTACTAGTACGGATTGGCCGTATTTTGTACAGAAAAGTTACGTAAATATGATGTTACGGCAAACAGTGTTATTCTGTACGGAATTATTATAAAGTCTTAAAAAATTCCAGTGAGTTGTTTTTAAATGTCCAAGCGACTTTTTCAATCCATGCGCGATTCACGGCTAGGCTATTTATTTTTACGACAACCACACATGCTGTGTGTGACATGCGCAGATTCCGCACATTTGTTCGCGCGATTTTCGATACGGTAGAATGGCCGTGCGTTACACCCAGTCAAAAGGGCAATGGATACGCGCACTGCAAACTGTGTAGAACTGACATTAACATCACTCATGGTGGTCGCGATGACTGCACGCGGCATGTCAGCTACAAAACAAAACGTATGGAGTATGCTGAAATGGCGAGTCAGGCGGAAAGTAAATCTGGGGGTATCTAGCAGTTTTTTACGAAATGTGTGGACGAAAAGACACGGAACGTGACACGTGCTGAAGCGGTGATGGTTGACCTATGCTTGGAGTTGAACTTGCCAATTAGTGCCATGAAATGTGAGTTAAACTTATTCAGTTTCTTTTTACATGTCTGATTTTTATTCACTGAAATATCAAACACTGGCTGGACTTCTTTAATTCAAAGTCTTTTCAGTGTTGCAAGTGCAAATGTACATGTAGTATGATCAAAAACAGAATTTTATGATTAGTGCTGTTGGGATTGTGGCAAAAAATTGATCATTCCACTGTTTTAAACACAATTATAAATGTCATTTTATTCAATGTCTCTTCTGAAGCATTATGCTGAAGTATTTATATATTGGGACATTAAGATAATGTCGGACTCTCTTTGGCATGAAATAAGAAATTTTTTTTTAATTTTATTAGAATCCGTTAACAGGTAGAACATTTTGCCAGGCAATATAATATAATACTTTTGAGGAGTTACATTCAATACCAGTGACTGGTAGTCAACCGTAATGTCTGCAAACAGGGAACACTGTTGTATTTATACAAATGTGATCTATTGTATGCTCTAGAAATTTGTTGAGTGGAAATTCAGTTGAGATGGCTGCTCGCGTTTTGTTTATTCAATTCACACAAAACAGTTCTTTTTAATAATTTAAATGTTAAACATATTGGTTAGGCCTGTAACGGTACATGTATTCGTACCGGACCGTTGGAAAACAGACCTTCGGTACGGTACAGTGCTGTACCGAACAAGTACAGTCAGTCAGTTTATATGTGGTTTTTATATGCTGCCACTCCATCTGGCTCTTTAATATTCATGAGGATACCTGTACGTGATTGGAGTAGTAAAGGGAAGACTCTTTAATATTTATAAAGAAACTCGTTCGTGATTCGTGCTCTTGTGACCATGTGGAGGTCACTTCGCACGGCGAACCAATCAGACGAGCCTTTCCCAACCACTCTTCAAAAAACTTTAGTGAGGTGCCGGCTTGTGTTGTATCTGATTTGACATTATGGCTACTGCTAGCGACCAACCGGAGCTAGAAGATCCTCCCCTGTCTTTAAAATCTCCTGTTTGGGAACACTTCGGTTTCCCAGTGAAATACTGCAACGGAGAAAGACAAGTGGATAAAACGAAGGTGGTATGTCGACACTGTTTTACTGGGGTTGGCTATTTTTCGGGCAACACGTCAAACATGCTAACTCACCTGAAACAGCACCACCCAAGTGTTAAGATTACCGCGACAAGGAAAAAAAACACCGTAGTGCAAACGCAGCTGACTTCTGCCTTCAAGCACCCTCTCCCTGGCAATTCAGATCGGGCTAAAGCCATAACAGCATCCATTGGCGTCTTTATAGCATCGGATCTAAGACTGTATTCAGTTGTTGAGTAGATGGAGTAAAATTGCTTACTGGAATACTGGAACTGAGTGCTGCACTTTACATGTTGAAAACTTTTGTTTACTGTTTAAAAGGAATTCATTATTTTTAATTTCAAACATTGGTTAATCATTTGAGAATATTTCATTTAATTTACTGGTACCAAGCAGCACTTTGAATTTATTTACTGTTTCTTTTTGTATATTGACAATTTTGTGGTTTAATAAACAACGTGCTGAGGAAGAAAATGGTTTTGCATTTTGTTCCCATACTGTACCGAAAATGAACCGAACCGTGACCTCAAAACCGAGGTACGTACCGAACCGTGATTTTTGTATACCGTTACACCCCTAATATTGGTATATACACCTCTTTATAATGGGAATGCGCATAAATTAATGTTACTGAAAGTCATTCCAAAATACTGAAAAATGTTTTCAAGAATACTGAAATTCAAAATTTGGGGTAGGCATCTCTGCACCATATATGGCTGTGATGGTCAAGTGTTCACAAACTTTTGCCCACTTAGTGTATTTCACCAAATCAAACTAACAATGACCTGCTTTTATTTATAAATAAATAAATAGATTAATTCCCCCCAAATTCAAATCGCTTCTTTTTTGGGACATACTGCCCTGTTGTGCCGTTTTATTTATTTGTTGATTTTATTTCCTCACACACGTGATTTCAGCCTGTTCTTTCCGACAGGCTCGACCCTGTTTTGTATCGGAAGTGCCAGAACGACGCGGCACGGCTCTGTCACACACATGGCTGGAATGAGACGAGTGAGATGATGCCCCCGGGCGCCGTGTTTTCCTGCCTCTATCGTCACGCTTACCGGACAGAAGAACAAGGCAGACGGGTAAAACCCTACATGGTTACAATACCTTTTAGGCCATTTAGGTTACGTATGTATTGACGTGTATTATGCCAAAAAATGAACAGTGGCTATTCTGAATCCAACAGCTCGATCCAGAACAACATGTAAGTGCATTTACTGTTTTATGTATTACATATACAAATAATGAACAGTAATGATAGAGTAAAACAAATCCAAAAATCTGTGATTCATTTTTTTTAATAATTAAATGCAGTTAATTAATCCAAAAAACCATAAAATCAATAAATTGTAATTAAAATGATGCTGTAATTTTTTTTTTAAATTTGTTTGCCAAATTATAATAATTTCCTTAAGCAAATTTGATAGAAAATGAGGCTGAATTAGAAGAGAATGATTATAATGAAAGAAATGAAATGTAACATTTGAAATGCTGATATGTTTACTATACATATCCTTTTGGCTTTTAAACCAATTTAAAAAAAAAAAAAAGTGTTGACGGACTTTTTTTTTTTTGGTTCTCCAGCTCACGAGAGAGTGTAAAGTGGAAGTGCAGAGGATTTTGCATCAGAGGGCATTGGATGTGAAGCTGGACCCCGAACTCCAGAAACGCTGCATGATTGACCTGGGAAAGTGGTGCAGCGAGAAGACTGATACCGGTCAGGTGCGTACAGTGGCGAACCGTTACTATTAGAGCTGGGACTTGAGCTCAGCCAAAACTTGGCTAGACACACCAAAAAAAGCAGCAGGGCAAAGGATTTTGTAAGGGATTAGCAGCAGGCTGCCAGGTCGCGCCAGTGTGTGTAGCTGTTGTTGATTTTAAAAGTAACTCAGTAAATTACACAGAAACCTGAATCCTTAAGTCTGAGTGAAAAAAATACTGTAGCGAGCGTGCAGTGTGGAAGATGAGTCTGGAGACAGAAATCTTAGTTTCTCGGTCGTTAGCCTGTGCTACTTGCTCTCAATAGCACTGGTTTGACTGCTTTATTAATTAGCATTTGCTAACACTACTGATGAATGCTACACTGGCTGGAAGGTGACTTCACTGCTGCGCCGACTCGTACTTAAGCCCGCGTTGGCCTTCGAGATGGTCTAGGGTGATAGATTTTTGGTCCCGCCCACTGTAAATCAAAATCTGATTGGTTGATTCATCTGTCACTTCCTACATAAACATGCACTGCCATGGCCTTCTGTCCCAGCAATGAAGTCCTGACCACTGAGTGAGCAGCTCGAAACTCTTCTCAGCCTCGAGACAACAACCAAAACAATCTCCCTGGATAAATCTATTTTCAAGTTTTCAGGACAGTAACGCTTTCATTTCTGAAGATAGAAAATGAGGCCTAATTAGAAGAGAATAATTATGAAAGGATGAACGAAATTTAAATATAACATTTGAAATGCTGATGTTTCGGCCTGACTTCTCAAGGCCCTGACAGTTCCCCTCTGGGTATGTAAAGACTCCGGATACACGCATTCTTTCTTTTATATTTTTATATATATATATTAGGGTGCATCAGTTGCCCCCTAAAAAATGAAAAGTTCCTCCGATCATGATGCATTTTTGTTTTTATGTTCCTTTTGGTAAGAAAACACACTGGGTGAAATATTTTGACAAAGTTTAATGGTGGCACCAGGAGCTCAAAGTTATGGAAAAAGCTGCTATTTTATGACAAAATTTCGATCACTTTTCATGAAACATTATGGCACCTTATAGAGTATACCAAATATCTTAGATACACATTTTTAATACATATTCTAAATATATTATCAAGCACAGTTTGAGTTTTAGCTGTTCACTGAATCATTGTTCAACTACTTTTAAACAATACAAATGTATTATGAATCACATTAATGCTTCTCAATCCCTTGCAAAGGTTCTTAACATGATCTCTGGGTCACAAGAAATCAATAAATGGAGTCCAACATTGTGATTCAAACCTTACGCGAAAACATAAAATAAGCGTTTTTTGGCAAAAAATGAACCTCATGGTGCCACCATTAGACTTTTGAATATGATCAAAAAATTTTACAGGATGTCTTTATTGGTGAAAAGGAACACACATTTTATTTATATATATATATATATATATATATATATATATATATATATATATAAGGGATCGACCGATATGTTTTTTTCAGGGCCGATACCGATTATTATGGAATTGGGATGCCGATAACCGATATGTGCGACCGATAAATGTAAACATTATAATTCACATGAAATTAAACAGCACACACTGACACAGACTTTCATATCCATGAAACGTATGTTTAATTGTAAAATTGAACATGAAATTTTGTGCAGGGAGATGCCAGCAGCATTTGTACAATAAAGTCAAACATTAGTTAGAATAAAATGAGAAATAAAATAATAAAATATTCACCAATAAAAAAAATAAATCACTCCCTACTATATTACAGCTCACCATTTTCAGTGGAAAATAAATGAAAATACACTCTGGATTCTTTTACACTAAGAACTAAGTAAGACTGACCAACTTCAAGTAGTTTTTAAATAACAAATCAAGTGTAGGGAGCTGCTTGCATCATTTTTTAAAAAGTAAAATCAAACATAAAGTCGGCTATCACTATTATGTAACAAAACAAGTAACCATCTACATTCTAATGCTTTTAATGCCCAAGCCTAATATTCCCAATTTAAGAGGATTATATTGTAGTGAAGGAAGCATTACATGTAGTTTCAGCGAGACTAGTTGGTTGTAGGCTAATTCAAGTGCTTCCTTCCGTAAGCTAAGTTTGCCTGGCTACACAGATGCAAATGGACAATTTTAACGAGTAGTAGATGAAGAATGTAAACATATAATGATGATGTGCTTTTGCAACTTGTGTGTTTGTGACTTATTGCGGCAAAAGCAGCGTGTCCTTACCTTGAAGTGGGATCTGCTTCTGCCCGAGTGCCCATACGGCCGCCTTGAAACAGTTCACAGCGTTTAGCTACGCATGTTGATTGGCTGTATCCCTTGTGCCGCTTCTGCCCGAGTGCCCGTACGGCCGCCTTGAAACAGTTCACAGCGTTTAGCTACGCGTGTCGATTGGCTATATCTCTTGTGCCAAACAAATCAGATGATGTGGTGGGCGGGACCGTGTTCTTGAACTCGGAGGCGAGTGCAGGAAAGAACGTGCAGTGACAGTCGCATTAGGAACGAAATGGCTGCAAAAAGTCATGTTATCGGCATATCAGTGAAAATTATGGCTGATACCGATAACCCTAAAAATGCAGAATATCGGCCCGATATATCGGGCAGGCCAATTATTGGTCGACCCCTAATATATATAAAATATAGCACCCATGCTGACTGGCTGCAGTACAATTTTTAGCTCCGCCCATCCCTGTGTGTTTCAATGACAAAATAGCCTCCCCCCCTCCCCTTTTCTCGTCTATAGTCTTTCCATCGGGGCGGCACGGTGGTGTAGTGGTTAGCGCTGTCGCATCACAGCAAGAAGGTCCGGGTTCAAGCCCTGTGGCCAACGAGGGCCTTTCTGTGCTTAGTTTGCATGTTCTCCCCATGTCCTGGTGCTCCGGTTTCCCCCACAGTCCAAAGACATGCAGGTTAGGTTAACTGGTGACTCTAAATTGGCCGTAGGTGTGAATGTGAGTGTGAATGGTTGTCTGTGTCTATGTGTCAGCCCTGCGATGACCTGGTGACTTGTCCAGGGTGCACCCCGCCTTTTGCCCGTAGTCAGCTGGGATAGGCTCCAGCTTGCTTGCGACCCTGTAGAACAGGATAAAGCAGCTAGAGATGATGAGATGAGACGTTTCCCCTGTAAATTTGTTTTTAAAGTGTTATTCTACTGTTGACACGCTGGACCTTTTTAGTATTGGGAAAAGGGGGCGGGGCTACCAAATGAGTAGGCAGCTGATTGTGATTTTCAACTCCTTGTCTCTTCTACTGCGCAAATTTGACAAGAAGACAGAAGAGTTTCCATTCTGGAGAACGGAAGACACTCGAGCTACAGTCAATGGGTTAAGTGCAATGCAGTGGAAATTTGCATAACGTTCAGACTCTGAACTTGCTGTAGCAGAGCTCTCCAACATACGGCGTGGCAAATGGGCACACGAATACAAACACTGAAGCCAACCAACACACTCTGTTGGCTCACGTTGCCGTGCGTCTCTTTCAGATGCTGTAAAAGCAACACATATGTTTTGTGCCTTGCCCAACCAGGAAGGGATACTGCTTGCTTGTTTGTTTTGTTGCAAAAATATAGCTACAACAGATGAGCAGAACCCAAGTTGTTGTGTTAACATCTGCTACTTGGCAGCCATCTTGGCAAAGCTCCCAGGCAGATATTTTCATTCATACAAAACCAGGCTTCTGTTTGCTTGAATATGGCGAGACCTTTGAAGACCAGAAACGGGTCGGGAAGATGATGATGATGGTTTTTAACTGTGGCTTTGAGATGTGACAAAAGGTGTGATCTTGAGCTCCAGTAACACCACCTAAAAAATTTGGGTTGCTCTGGTAACGGCATAAGTGTGCCTTGAATCTATGTTGATAGACCCGACTTTTCATTCATTTGTTTATATTAATCTAATTAACATCTGATTTAGCTCTCTTTACTGATGGATGATAATTACATAACCGCTCGGTCCGTGCTGTCAAGACCTCGGTCTGATCTTTTCCTGTAAAGTCCGAGCAAGCGAGGTTAATAAGGAGTTTATTGCACGGCCTTTTTTATTTCTACGACTAAAACAGACGGTCATTATAACGAGGCGTGACGCTGCTTTCAGTCATGTCGTATTGGTAGCGTATTTTGAGTCACGTATGCAGAATAAATAGCTAGCGGTTTCAAACCTGAATTTATTTCTCCACGCTACTCGTTACAAATATGACGTGACCGAAAGCAGCATCACGTCTCATTATAACGACCGTCTAGTTTAATCTTGGAAATTTAAAAAGGGGGAAAAAAAGCCATGTAATGAAGTACTTATTAACCTCGCTTGCTCTGTCTTTACGGGAAAGGTCAACGAAGTTGTCGTCTTCGTCATGACTTTCTTGTTCGCTTCCTTGTGCAGCCTCTTCAGGGTCATAATTCGCTTTCTGAATGCTCTTCATTGCTCATTTCTTGAGTAACTCGGTCACTCTTGTTTATCTTTTGTGTTTTGGCCGTTTTTGATTTCCAATTAATCTTTTTTTTTGCAACATTAAAAGTCTGCGACTTGGAAAGAAGGTCTGTAATCACCCACGGGCATTATGGGAAAATTCTGCCCACCAAGGAACCAATCGAAGCGTACGACTTTTCCGGAAGTAGCTCGTGCTATATAATAAACACCTATTTATATTATAAGCATTGAGGGCTTTTTTTTTCCTCCCTCTTTCTCTGTATTGTCTAACAGAGTTTGTCAAATGAGGTTTGTTTGTTTGTTTGTTTGTTTGTTTGTTTGTTTGTTTCCACGTCATCTTTCTTGCTTGGTTCTTTTGGCTCTTCCCCCTGCATTGATTCAATCCACGTAGCTGCTGGACAAAAAAGAAATAAAAGAATGAATAAATAAATACAACCAACGTTCAGAGCCTTCATATTCAAAGATATTGAAGAATATTTGAATATTTTGTGAAACCATATTTAGGCAAATCGGACACTCGCTAGCCGTGCTGTGAAAACTGTGCATGCAGACGCTCATCTAAATTTCCAAACCTGTCATTGCTTAACTCTTGAATAGTTTCTATCATTAATACTCCTATTAAAAAGCTCATAATCTCTGCTTTCCAAAGAAATGTAACTGGTTAAGATCTGTTCAGTACTTTGGGAGTAACGGCAGGTTGAAGTCGGTACAACAGAGTAAAAACTCGCGTGACGTCGGGAAACTGCCGGCGCTTTTCTTTTTGAGTCACGGGCACGCGGTCAGACTCTGACTGGATTACTCGTGAATATCAGTCAGATAACTTTTATAGAGATGTTCTCTCGCTCTCATGGTTTCTGATGAAGGATTCAACAAAATTTTCCGTCTGCTAGTTTTGATGTTATGCTTCACGGAAGACTTTGAAGTAAGTCTTCACAGCTTTACCTACTTATTTATTCAAATCAAACTGATATTTTCGTGTGAATAAGTCACTATTGTAGAATATAACTGTAGTTGTTTTGATAAAAAAAATATTGAGATCTTAGTGGTCGGAATGATGGCCAGAAACGCGAGTGTCGATTTCAATTCAGTTAATGTGAATTGTTTATTGGATGTGGATCAATTACAACCCCGATTCCAAAAAAAGTTGGGACAAAGTACAAATTGTAAATAAAAACGGAATGCAATAATTTACAAATCTCAAAAACTGATATTGTATTCACAATAGAACATAGACAACATATCAAATGTCGAAAGTGAGACATTTTGAAATTTCATGCCAAATATTGGCTCATTTGAAATTTCATGACAGCAACACATCTCAAAAAAGTTGGGACAGGGACAATAAGAGGCTGGAAAAGTTAAAGGTACAAAAAAGGAGCAGCTGGAGGACTAAATTGCAACTCATTAGGTCAATTGGCAATAGGTCATTAACATGACTGGGTATAAAAAGAGCATCTTGGAGTGGCAGCGGCTCTCAGAAGTAAAGATGGGAAGAGGATCACCAATCCCCCTAATTCTGCGTCGACAAATAGTGGAGCAATATCAGAAAGGAGTTCGACAGTGTAAAATTGCAAAGAGTTTGAACATATCATCATCTACAGTGCATAATATCATCAAAAGATTCAGAGAATCTGGAAGAATCTCTGTGCGTAAGGGTCAAGGCCGGAAAACCATACTGGGTGCCCGTGATCTTCGGGCCCTTAGACGGCACTGCATCACATACAGGCATGCTTCTGTATTGGAAATCACAAAATGGGCTCAGGAATATTTCCAGAGAACATTATCTGTGAACACAATTCACTGTGCCATCTGCCGTTGCCAGCTAAAACTCTATAGTTCAAAGAAGAAGCCGTCTCTAAACACGATCCAGAAGCGCAGACGTCTTCTCTGGGCCAAGGCTCATTTAAAATGGACTGTGGCAAAGTGGAAAACTGTTCTGTGGTCAGACGAATCAAAATTTGAAGTTCTTTATGGAAATCAGGGACGCCGTGCCATTCGGACTAAAGAGGAGAAGGACGACCCAAGTTGTTATCAGTGCTCAGTTCAGAAGCCTGCATCTCTGATGGATTAGTGCGTGTGGCATGGGCAGCTTACACATCTGGAAAGACACCATCAATGCTGAAAGGTATATCCAGGTTCTAGAGCAACATGTGCTCCCATCCAGACGACGTCTCTTTCAGAGAAGACCTTGCATTTTCCAACATGACAATGCCAAACCACATACTGCATCAATTACAGCATCGTGGCTGCGTAGAAGAAGGGTCCAGGTACTGAACTGGCCAGCCTGCAGTCCAGATCTTTCACCCATAAACATTTGGCACATCATAAAACGGAAGATACGACAAAAAAGACCCAAGACAGTTGAGCAACTAGAATCCTACATTAGACAAGAATGGGTTAACATTCCTATCCCTAAACTTGAGCAACTTGTCTCCTCAGTCCCCAGACGTTTACAGACTGTTGTAAAGAGAAAAGGGGATGTCTCACAGTGGGAAACATGGCCTTGTCCCAACTTTTTTGAGATGTGTTGTTGTAATGAAATTTAAAATCACCTAATTTTTCTCTTTAAATGATACATTTTCTAAGTTTAAACATTTGATATGTCATCTATGTTCTATTCTGAATAAAATATGGAATTGTGAAACTTCCACATCATTGCATTCCGTTTTTATTTACAGTTTGTACTTTGTCCCAACTTTTTTGGAATCGGGGTTGTAGTTTCCGAGGTTCACCTTGAAAGCTGTGAATATCATTTATATTCTTTAATATAAACACTAGTAGGCCCTACTTAGAAATACAAAGGCCTACAGAGCACAAAGAGGGGATTAGAAATAACCTTTTATTACTTTTTTTATTTTGATAGAGAACGGTAGATGTGAATGACATTCAGTGCTGATTTATACATATTTTATAATTAACATTAATTTCTTCTTCTTTGTGATGTATAAATGAGAGTTAAGATCAGCTTTATATTGCACAAATAAAGCCATTTGGTGAAACTTTGAAGAGTGTACAGATTTAACATTTTACCTAATTAGCATAATTAATACTAATTAAATACTGATTTGCATAATTCGTTTTGACGGCTTCTTCCCAACCATCTATGTGCTGCCAATCTCCATGTAAATATCTTGAAAAATAAGAGTTATTAAGAAAAAGAAACATGATCTCACTGGTTAATGAGGCCCATTTTGGACCATCTGATCCTCGTACAGAATATTACAGCAGTTTTCTAAAAATTAATCCGTGTCTTCAGTCTTTGATTTTATATCTCAAGAACGGATAAACGTATTTGAATTCTGTAAAAAAAAAAAAAAATTGTTCAGCATTCAATTCTGAGTTCAACGAGAGCAGTTTTGAGCAATTCGGATTGAGTTTGAATTTTCACCTGATGGGCGTCCCTGATATTATTTGTAAAAGTTGTCCTATTTGTGGCATCAAAACCAATCTGCTTTGCTCACGCTTAAACTCCAGGAATATATAATGTACAAGAGACTTATTTCATCACTCCGGTCTCTGTCTTTATTTTAGGAACTGGAGTGTCTCCAAGAACATCTGGAGGATCTGGTGGCAGACTGCAGGGATGTGGTGGGAAATCTGACTGAGCTGGAGTCTGAGGTTGGAGGCTGTTGATGTTTTGCACACTGTAACGCTGTGGAAATGTCCGTTTCCTCCGAGCCTGTCTGTACAAAAGCGCTTTCTTTTTCTTTTTTTTTTTAAGTCTTATTTTTATCTCCACCAACTTTGCTGGAAGAGGTTATACTTTCGCCTCCGTTTGTTTCTTTTCTCAACGTGTCTCAAAGCGTAGTGAATGGATTTGGATGAATTTTGGAGGAAAGGTGAGCCATGGGCCAACGGACAACTGGTTAGATTTTGATGCAAATCTGGAAATGGAGATGTTCATGTCTATTATGTTAATCTGAAGACTTTTAACCGATGTTTATTATTCTTAAATTTAACCATCTTTATCTTGAACCTAACTCGGATTTCAAATATTAGAAATATTTTCTTTGCCAGTGCAAGCGAACATGCTGCTCCTTTACTGTAGCCTGGCAAGCCAGACTGAATGTGAATATTTAGTCTGGTCTCGGTCGTAGACATTTCTGAAGGGTGTAGGAGGAACAAACCGCTGTCTTTCAAACTGTCTCTGTGCGTATAGGCCAACGCTCTGACCAATCAGTGCAACAGTGACTGTGACGTAGTCAGAGCGCGCAGTGGGGGAGACCTTGAAATAATAAATAATTTTTCAAAATGCGTATTAATTAATAAACAGGTTCTAGATATTAAGAAGTTTGGAGATAATGACCACAAGTTTGGAGTCTGTACCACATACTTAACATACACATTTTTTTCAAGGGTTTGCTTAAACTGTTTTTGAGAGTTTTTATTTAGTGGTGTTTGGTGAAATAATTTCCCTTAAATTTAAAATAACGGGAAAATAAGAAACAATCAAAAAGTAATGTTTCAAAGCTGTTTATTAATTCTTCGTACTGCACAAACTAGCCCCATCCTTTTGGCTACGAGCGGAGCCAGCTGGTAGATCAGACTTTTGCCATAGCCGGTCGGCAAAACAGCGAAAACGTCCTTCTTGAAAAGGAATGAGCGGAGAGCCTCTTCCTGCTCATGTTTCAACCAAAACTCCAAGTCTAATTCTTCTAAAACTGATTCCAAAGCGGAGTCAAACGCGCGCTGTTCACTAGCCGTAGCCATCTTTCCTGTTGCGCTTTCTCCAGCGTCGTGCAGCTTTGTCGTCACTCCTGCAAAAGCCCGCCCAAAGAATCCAAACAAAAACCTTGCGTTGTGATTGGCGGGCACGATTTGATGCCCGGGGTGTTTTTGTTTATATGGTGCGAGGCTAGACCCATTTGCTAGGCAAAAAATATTTTTGGCCGCTAGGCGGGTGGGTCTAGTTTACTAGGCTACCTTTACTGTACACTACCGTTCAAAAGTTTGGGGTCACCCAGACAATTTTGTGTTTTCCATGAAAAGTCACACTTTTATTTACCACCATAAGTTGTAAAATGAATAGAAAATATAGTCAAGACATTTTTCTGGCCATTTTGAGCATTTAATCGACCCCACAAATGTGATGCTCCAGAAACTCAATCTGCTCAAAGGAAGGTCAGTTTTATAGCTTCTCTAAAGAGCTCAACTGTTTTCAGCTGTGCTAACATGATTGTACAAGGGTTTTCTAATCATCCATTAGCCTTCTGAGGCAATGAGCAAACACATTGTACCATTAGAACACTGGAGTGATAGTTGCTGGAAATGGGCCTCTATACACCTATGGAGATATTGCACCAAAAACCAGACATTTGCAGCTAGAATAGTCATTTACCACATTAGCAATGGATAGAGTGGATTTCTGATTAGTTTAAAGTGATCTTCATTGAAAAGAACAGTGCTTTTCTTTCAAAAATAAGGACATTTCAAAGTGACCCCAAACTTTTGAACGGTAGTGTATATAATAAAATCCTTGTCATCTTTTTTTTTTTTGAGAATATTTACAAATTGAATACATCTTTACTTACTTAAGCCTACTACCCCTCCTGGGGCACAGGCCACTGACGAGAGATCTCCAGGCATCCCGGTCTTGGGCTTTTTCGCTCCAGGTGTACCCCATTCTTTTGGTGTCAACATCGAGGTCTCGACGCCACACGTTTCTGGGCCGTCCTCTGTTTCTCTTGCCTTGGGGGTTCCAGGTCAGCGCTGTCTCGTGGAGTGTGTGATCGATCCATCTCCAGCATCTTCTTTTGCAGGGAGCTGGTTGGTTCTATGCCAAAGGTCCTGGTTGCTGATGGTGTTTGGCCAGTGGATCCGTAAGATCCTCCATAGTCACGAGTTGATAAAAGTCTGCACTTTTTTCATCGCGGCCGCTGTTGTCCTCCAGATTTCTGCTCCATACAACACTACCGATTCTGATCTTCGCTTGTATAGTCAGCTCCTTAGGCTTCCGTATGTTCTTTAGCTGTAGAAAGGCTGCTCTTGCTTTGCCTATTCTGGCCTTGACGTCAGCATTGGTACCGCCCAGCTTGTCCACGACACTTCTACCTCTTCTAAGGCCTCTCCTTCCAGCTCGATGGGATCTTCGCTCGTGGCGTTGATCCTCAGGATCTTTGTCTTCCTCTTGTTGATGTTCAGGCCTACTTGTGCTGAGATGGCTGCCATTCTTTTGGTCTTTTCCTGCATCTGTTGACTGGTGTGGAACATTCGTGCCAGGTCATCTGCAAAGTCGAGATCAAGTCGTGTGAAGGGTGTCCACCAGATTCCTGTTCTCGTGCAGGTCGTCGACATCTTCATTATGCAGTTGATTGCCAGCAAGAAGAGGATGAATGCATCTTTACGAGCGTATAAAATTGTAAATAATAACTGGCTAGTTCCGAAAACGTTTAGAAATCTGCTCAGGGTGGCGAACGAACAACATTTTTACAGCACCAGATTTTCAGCTTGTTCGTCCACCTGCCAAGACAAACTATGGTAAATTTTCCGTCTCCAAACTCTGGGAAGGAAGGAATTCCCACAAGAAACAAGAACTTACGATCACTTCTGTTATTTAAACCAGACTTAAAATCATATTTAAAATCAACAATAAGCATTTCTTTCTTTAAAAATTCTGTAATAAGTTATCGGCTCAGTGTTTGTGCTAGTGTCAGGATGCATAGAGTTGTGTGTAAATCAAGGGAGTAACTTTGACATTGGTGGGGACACAAAAGTGATCCAAGGCAGTTACCAATATTCATCTGTAGGTGGCAGTAAAGGACCATGGATGTGTTGTATCTAGCCAAGTAGTAGTAGAAAGAGGTCTCTGTAAAACGGTGAACGCAGCAGACTCAGCGGCTGTCACGCTGTCGATTCTGAAATGCAAGTCGCACATCTGCATGGCCATGCAGTAGCCTACATCTGACTACTTACATTCTGTAAAACCATTAGGTCTATAAATTTAACATTCATTCATCCAGGATATTATCTAACACCAAGTTACATTGCTCCAGCATTCCTTTTCTCTGCAGCTATGCAGTAGCCTAGCTCTGATGCGTCCTGTCACGTTGCTAAACCTGCCTAAGGAGCCGCAGCAATACTTTTTATGAAGGGTTTCCATACATCAAAAGGATTTTGTCGAGTTTTTAAAGCTCGACAGAAACCCTGCACTTACATTCTTGACTTTGAAGAAGAATGAACGAATGTCTCGTTTCTTGGGAGGGCGGCCGTCGTCCATGATACTCAAGTCAGCATGCGAGTCGTAGGCCAAGCATGCATGGACATCGAAGTCCAGCTCAATTTGTAGGCTGACGGAGAGTGGGGGGTGCGTGGGGTAGGTCAGGTGTGTACGTGTGAGATACGGGGGGTTGATGGGCGGGTAGTCACAGCTGCTGTGGGAAGTGTGCTGCTTTTACAGCAATTGGAGTGACAGCTGGGATAGCCAACCATGTAAGTTAGCGAGAAACAGGTAGCTAATCAGAGAATGATATCTACGTTAGAGGGGGGATTATGAGCAGTGTCATACATTTAACCCTTTGTGTGCCATATAATCATTGCTCAGGTTCGGACATCGGTTTTATTGATCGTGATTACACAGTAGCAGCTGAATATTGGTAGGGACACGTCCCTAGCGTCCCTACCCAAAATTGCGCCCTAGGTGTAAATAACTCTAGTTCTCCATACAAAGAGAAGGACTTTCGCTTCTCCTGTAAGTTCTAATACTACTATGCGTGTATTTCGCCGCAGTGTGCGTTTGTGTAGTTCTCTTGTTCTTAAAGGTCCCATGGCATGAAATTTTCACTTTCTGAGGTTTTTTAACGTTAAAATGAGTTCCTCTGACCTTCTTAAGTCACCCCAGTGGCTAGAAATTTCATAATGTGTAAACCAAACTATGCCCAACATTTGAGAATGGCGCGTCAAAACGGCGCGTTGATAAACTCTTCCCTTTACTACGTCAGCAAGGGAGATGATCCCCACGCCCCCCCTCTGGATTCCCACCCACTGTATGGATTGCCCGCCCAGCTCAAAAGTTGCCACCAAACATGGAAGTTGCGCTGTACATGGATGTGACAACACAGAAAGGAGTCTGTTTTTACTGCTGACTGGAGAGCCCCTGAAGACGCAGTGGCTTAATTTTATTTACTCCAATAATACGTCGTCGAGTCTACCTAAGACGGTGTATGTTTTGTCGGAAGCATTTTCCTGATGAATGTTTCCACAACTTGGGACAGTACAGGGCAGGTTTTGCACATCAACTGTCACTGAAGCCTGGGTCCGTACCAAGCATCCCTGCCGCATCAGCCACAAACACCGAACAAGTAAGTGTATAACTGTTAAGTCGTTTTGCCGTGTTTTAAAATCGGTGCCACGTTAGCCTCGCAATGGCTACATTAGCTGTGCAGCTAACCACTTCCTGCAGTTAGCCAGGTACTCTGCGCTACAAAACCAAAAAGCATGCAGCATGCTCTGTTATAATAGCCAATCAAAACAGTTTTTACAAAGACACCCACATTCTTTTTTTAAGTCACTCGTTCATTTTATTTGTTTGTTTGTTCAGTAAAAACCCAAACATTTGTTGAATTTATTTTATTTCCTCGCGTCGCACCTTAATGACGTCAGCGCGCGGTATTTTTCCCTTCGCGGTTTGTTCCTTCTCTCTCGCCATAGTAAGACACCCACATCCGCTTGTTCTGACCCACTGGAGGTAGCGTCACAGTGCTGTTAGCCAATCAGAGGTAACACGTTTACATGTCATGAATATTAATGATAAGACCCGCCCCCACCCTCTACCCTTCCCCGCCTCCTGCTTCTCATTAGCAAAACGACGCACTGGGAAAAGCGCTGAAATGGGGCTTTCTCCCAGGAGGCTATATCTACGTGCCGAGGGTTCATTTCGAGAAAGGCTGCGGATATAACATCCGGAAACCTCCACGAGCCCGTTTAAAGCATCAACAAACCACCATGCCATGGGACCTTTAAAAAAAAAAAGATGCAGGTGGCTTTTGACGTGAAAGTTTATACTATTTCGACAGCCACACACACCTTACACCAGTAATTGTCGTAATTATTGTTTGCCAATTCTTTTTCCGTTATATATAATTGTATTTAGCTTTTAGTACATTTTTCTTTCTCATATTGTGTGTGAATAAAGTTGAACTGAAATGTATGTAGACATAGTGAACACCTTTATGTTCTAATATATAAGGAGCGTATTGGAAGTATGCTCCCTACTGCGTGGCCTTCATATCGTTTTAAATTGCCTTCTCTCGGATCACAATCTTATTTTGTCTCCCTCACAGGACATCCAGATTGAAGCGCTGCTCGTCCGAGCGTGCGAGCCAGTCATCCAGACCCACTGCCATGTGAGTGTAGCGCTTATTGGTTTGATGTGATTTTTACCGAATTGCTGATTTTATTTCTGTACGTTTTAAATGATGTTCAGGTTAGATGTCTTTTTCTGTGTATGAAACCCGTCACATGCAGTGTTTTTTTGTTTTATGTGAAGATGAGCCAATATTTTTAGGAGCGCATGGTTTCTTTGCATGTCCCAGCTGTCTGCTTTCCATTTTGATTGGCCAAGTGATAAAACCAGCCACTGAGCCACTTTCACCTTTTGAAAATCGCTTCGAAGAGACGAGGACTGAATTCCGAGTGTGAATTAAGGTTTACAGTTCAGATCACGATCGTATTGTCGCTGCTTTTTACCCCTCGTAGGACGTGGCTGATAATCAGCTCGACACGGGGGATCTGATGGAGTGCCTGGTGCAGAACAAACATCAGAAGGAGATGAACGAGAAGTGTGCTGTCGGAGTGACGCACTTTCAGCTGGTAAGCTGTACGTGTAGAGGAAGGATGTGTAAAAGCAGATTGTTTTGTTTAAATGAAATCCTGTCTAGCTCTGAAAGAACGCTGCCTCGTCTGACCCCAGTTTGGTGGAAGTTTGTATGGAGAACGCGCCATGAAGATCATCAGCCTATTAATCAATAAATTAATTTTTAAATGAGATTTTTTTTTAAATATGTACATTGCTCAAAAGCAGAAGGCTGTGATGGACCGTGGCTGATAATGGGAACATTTGATCTGTAAAGTCTTAAAGGAAATGTGTTGAAGGTCTTGATTTGCTTGGTCTCGGGATTTTGGTCTTTAAATTTTTGGGGGAGAACTGGATGTATGAAGATCCCCCCCACCCCCTTTATTATGTTTATACCATCTCTGTATAGTAGCAGGGGTAATTGGTATTTTAATTTAAGGTAGTGTAATTATGATTTCAGAGATCATTCCTAATTTCTCGTGTTGTTGAACTGCCTAAAACAGCCTCGAACAAGAAGGTACTTTGTTTTATTTCCCCAGATTCAGATGAAGGACTTTCGCTTCTCCTATAAGTTCAAGATGGCCTGCAAAGAGGACGTCCTCAAACTCTGTCCCAACATTAAAAAGAAGTAGGTTGCTGAGAGTTCTCTCTCTCTCTCTCTCTCTCTCTCTCTCTCTCTCTCTGCGTCTGTGTGTCTCTGTCTCTCTCACGCGCTCTGTGTGTCTGTCGCACTCTCGCTGTGTCTTGCTCTGTCTCGCTCTGTCTCACTCTGTGTGTGTGTCTCTCTCTCTCGCTCTGTGTATCTGTCTGTGTGTGAGTCTGTCTCGTTCTCTCTTGCACTGTCTTGCTCTGTGTGTCTGTCTTGCTTTCTCTTGCTCTGTCTGTGTGTGTGTGTGTGTCTCTCTGTGTGACTGTGGCGCGCGCGCTCTCTCTCTGTCTCTCGCTCACTGTGTCTGTGTGTGTCTCTCTCTTGCTCTGTCTCGCTTTCTATGTGTCGGTCTCGCTCTCTCTCTGTGTGTGTGTGTGTGTCTGTCTCTGTCTCTCTCTCTCTCTCGCTCTGTGTGTCTGTGTGTGAGACTGTCTGTCTGTCTGTCTTGTTCTCTCTTGCACTGTCTTGCTCTGTGTCTCTGTCTTGCTTTCTCTTGCTCTGTGTGTGTGTGTCTCTCTGTGTGACTGTGGCGCGCGCTCTCTCTGTGTGTGTGTGTGTGTCTCTCTTGCTCTGTCTCGCTCTCTGTGTGTCTGTCTTGCTCGGTCTCGCTCTCTCTTGCTCTCTCGCACTGTGTGTGTCTCTCTCTTGCTCTGTCTCGCTCTGTGTGTGAGACTGTCTCTGTCTGTCTCGTTCTCTCTTGCTCTGTGTGTCTGTCTTGCTTGCTCTGTCTCTGTGTGTGCGCGCGTGTCTCTGTGCAACTGTGGCGCGTGCGCTCTCTCTCTCTGTGTGTGTCTCTCTTGCTCTGTCTCGCTCTCTGTGTTTGTCTCGCTCTGTCTCGCTCTGTCTCACTCTCTGTGTGTGTCTCTCTCTCTCACTCTGTGTGTGAGTCTGTCTCGTTCTCTCTTGCACTGTCTTGCTCTGTGTGTGTGTGTGTGTGTGTGTGTGTGTCTCTCTCTCTGTGTGACTGTGGCGCGCGCTCTCTCTCGCTCTCTGTGTCTGTGTCTCTCTTGCTCTGTCTGTGTGTGTGTGTGTGTCTCTGTGTGACTGGCGCGCTCTCTCTCTCTCTCTCTCTCTCTCTCTCTGTGTCTGTGTGTCTCTCTCTTGCTCTGTCTCGCTCTCTGTGTGTCGGTCTCGCTCTCTCTTGCTCTCTCTGTGTGTGTGTGTGTGTGTGTGTGTGTGTGTGTGTCTCTCGCTCTGCGTGTGTATGTCTGTCTCTGTCTCTCTCTCTCTCTTGCTCTGTCTCGCTCTGTGTGTGAGACTGTCTGTCTGTCTTGTTCTCTCTTGCACTGTCTAGCTCTGTGTCTCTGTCTTGCTTTCTCTTGCTCTGTCTGTGTGTGTGTGTCTCTCTGTGTGACTGGCGCGCGCTCTCTCTCTGTGTGTGTGTGTGTGTGTCTCTCTCTTGCTCTCTCGCGCTGTGTGTGTGTGTGTGTGTGTCTCTCTTGCTCTGTCTTGCTCTGTGTGTCTGTGTGAGACTGTCTGTCTGTCTTGTTCTCTCTTGCTCTGTGTGTCTGTCTTGCTTGCTCTGTCTGTGCGTGTGCGCGTGTCTCTGTGCGACTGTGGCGCGTGCGCTCTCTCTCTCTGTGTGTGTCTCTCTTGCTCGGTCTCGCTCTCTGTGTGTTTGTCTCGGTCTCGCTCTCTCTTTTGCTCTGTCTGTGTGTGTCTCTCGCGCTCTCTCTCTGTGTGTGTGTGTGTGTGTGTGTGTGTGTGTGTGTGTGTCACGCATGCACTTTTAAAAGTAATTTGGAGGACAGATGACAACGGTGTTGGTCATATTATCCATTTTTGATTTTGTAGTTTTGGTTCAAAGGTTATTTTAATTTTTCCTAACAAGTCATCGTGTGTGTGTGTCTTGGACATGAAATGTCCTTGCAAGAATAGGAATGTCTGACAATTTTTACCTTTTTGGAATTTTTTTTTTTGTGGTTGCTGAGGTTAGGATTAGATTGAGGTGTGGCGTAGCATTTCATTAGCTGCTGCGTTTTAATTATCTCAAAGGAATGTTCTCAAAAGGATGGTAAGACGAATGCTTAACATGCATGCCTTCATTATCGCCATTGCATGACTCCACCATCTGTCCATTTCACCTTCTCTTGGTCTTTACTCTTCCTCCAGGGGTGATGTAGTGATCTGTTTGAGCACCACAGTGAGGAACGACACTCTCCAGGATGTGAAGGAGCAGCGAGTGTCCCTGAAGTGTCGCAGACAGCTGAGGGTAGAGGAGCTGGAAATGGTGAGAAGTGTGCACTCTTGATGTCCACGCTGCCTCTCGTGTGTGTGGGGGGAAAAATTGACTAATTCTGGCTGTCAAAATTTAAAACTAATGTAAAGTTAAAGCTGTAACCATTGCGCACTAAAAGTAAAAAGGTGCTGTTCAGGTGGAGGTTATTCAGCTTTTCAACACTGGAGCAGTAGAGTTAGAACAGTTCTTTCACTTGCTGTTTCATGTTTTAGTTCGTCAGTGTTAACGGCGTCTCCTATCTAGATGTCTGTGTCTATTTAACAAGCACCATGCTTTATAATGAGGTCCCAATCATTCTGTTCAGTGCACCAGATCTCCATGACGTGAATGTTTGACAACAGGACCGTATTGTCGCTCTGTTCAGACGGGAAAGACTTTTAAAAATGTGAGCTAGTAAGCAAAGGCCTCCTGCACAGCACACTGATGCTGAACGGTTCAAAGCCCGTCCAAGTTTCTTTCTGTTCAAGCCTGTCCAATGACCGAGACCCCGCTGTGGCTGAATGCGGATTGGCTTGTTGACTCCAGAGCAGAGAGAATAATGCCATTCCAACAGCCCCAAGCAAATGAGTTTGTCATTTCTATTCTATATGTTTCAGTCGGAGGACATTCGTCTCGAGCCCGAGCTGCACAGCGCATGTAAGAAGGACATCGAGAGGTTCTGCTCTGCTGTTTCGTTCGGTAATGCTCAGGTAAGCCAGGATCGCACCGCGCGGCGTGTTAATACAGGTGTTTGTATCATTCAGCAAAACATTCTTGCACAAGCTGAAATAACATGTCTTCATTCATCTTGAAGAAGCAAGCTGCTTAGAAATAAGATCTCGTACGCTGAACTTGAACCAAAACTAGTCATGTTGCCTCGGAAACTAGCAAATAAAATAAAACCCAGGCATTAATTTAGTTTTTATGTCTCATTTGCATTGCTGGAGTGCTAGTTCAGGTGGCACAGCAGGGAGCGTTACGGCCTCACGGCTCACGTGGGGTTTCTTCCCTTCCTGCCAGTCGAGGTCTTTCACTGACGTCTCAGATTTTTGTTTTTCACACAACGTCCGCCATGTTGCCGGGCAAACAAAGAAACAGCCACGACAGTTCTATCTATCAATCCATTATCTGTAGTCGCTTATCCTGTGCAGGATCGCTGGCAAGCTGGAGCCTATCCCAGCTGACTATGGGCGAAAGGCGGGGTACACCCTGGACAAGTCGTCAGGTCATCACAGGGCTGACACATAGACACAGACAACCATTCACACTCACATTCACACCTACGGTCAATTTAGAGTCACCAGTTAGCCTAACCTGCATGTCTTTGGACTGTGGGGGAAACCGGAGCACCCGGAGGAAACCCACACGGACACGGGGAGAACATGCAAACTCCACACAGAAAGGCCCTCGCCGGCCACGGGGCTCGAACCCGGACCTTCTTGCTATGAGGCAACAGTGCTAACCACTACACCACCGTGCCGCCCCACCGTGACCGTTAATAATGAAAATCAAGATGACTGTAGTCAGTATGGTCTCTTCGAAACGATTGAAAATTTATTTTATACCAGCAGATCATATTACATCCAAAAGCTGAAACATGCAGGCATCAAAAATCCATATAATTTACCCACAAAAGTCTTTTATTTATTAATTTGTGCTAGCAGTGGGAGCACAAATTGTTACTCCCGCTCAGGATCTTTTTGCTGCTGCTTCTTCTTATTATTATTATTATAGTAGCGTTTTTTAGGATGCTATTTTTGCCTCAGTTTTCAACCAATCGCCAGATTTCACATGAAGAATATCTCTGGGCTGAATTACGTTGCTATGACTTTTGGTGCTGATCCGGATCGCTGATCCAGATCGATCCATGAAAAATTGGCTTTTATTTCAATCACTTATAACTGTCAATTTTCATGATCTTTTTCAATCCATTTATTTTGTTCAGGTGCCACTTTTTCTTGACCTTCAACTGACAAAGGTCAGCTAGTGCAAATTACTGTGACTTTAGTCACGGTCTCTATCTCGATATTTATTCTGCATAGTTTCTCTGTGTATGTGCACAGGCTTGTTCACCGCTTCAAATGCAGAGAAGGAATTTGGCTGTGCTCGAGTGTATATGTGACCAAAATGAAGGCTGCTTCTTCTTAATTTACCCACAAATGTATTCATTCCATGAGAAAACTGTTCAGCAAACCAGCTACCTGATTTTAGTCTGGCTAACGCGACTTCAAAGCTCTGCGAGCATTTGGTCTGGCAAAGATATTAAGCCCAACCGTTTCCCAAAGGCGTGGTTGACCCGCCTCCCTGAAATGCCTCAGTTTGCTACTGGTCGAAGTAGGGCTGTGCGATATGGGAAAAAATGAATATCCTGATACATTTTCTCCATTTCACGATATACGATATATATCTCGATATATTTAAATCTCCTCTAAAGGACCCCATGAAATCTAACTTTTACTCTTTACTCTTTTCACTACAATCCCTGCAGATTAAATAACATTCTTGGTTAACTTTACAGGTGGTTTTCAACAACACATTTTAAATTTTCATGTTGGTGATTAATCACAATTGAATTGAAATAAGACTATTTTTATTCAACAAAGATGTGGCACAAACTGCAAAAACAATCTTGAAAATTGCAACAAAGGGGCAACACAATACAGAGCTGCTCAGAGCTCATCAATAAAGTGCAAGCTCAACACTGAGACATTTAGCCTAAATAAGAAAAGTGCTCTTTCATTAAATTATTTAAAAAAATAGATCTCCAAGCTATTAACCTGACTACTGAGAACCACTGGAACATTCACAATAGAGAGAGAGAGATTGAGGGAGAGAAGAGAGAGATCTGCAAAACATAATTTTTCTCTTTGCACACTTTTGAACTGAGTGTTTTCTGGCTCTGCCTCTCAGATGTGTATAATTCCCGTATTGCCTTCTCTGTAAAATGTCTGCGACCAGGCAACTCGTATTTGGGATCGAGTGTGTTTGGTAATTTTTGGAAGCCTGGTTTTTCCACTATACTAATTGGGATCATGTCTTTGGCAATGACGTTAGTGATTGCATCCGTTATAGCTCTCCATCTCTGACTCGTTTTCTCATATGGGGTGGCTTTGGAGAACGAGGCCATTATGGTCGTTTGTTTAGCTTGTGGGGGGGGTTTCAGCTCGTGGGCAAGTAGTTTGGAGTTTAAGAGACTCTTCATACTGTACCGGGTGAGTTTCAGGTGATGGAACATATTTGTAGTGCTGCTGCCTTTCGTGATGACAGGTTTTTTTGCACACTTTACAAACTGGCATTTGCTGTTCCACGTCCTCTTCGCGATATCCAAAAAAATGCCAGTTGCCTGACCCCTTACTAGTTCTTTTAGGAAGTAATTTGTCGCTGAAATTGCCAGAGCTTACACAGTAGCCTATGCAACACCAGCGATTGCACGAACTGAGTCAGCGCTGTAAACCGGAACCAGGAAATCTTCCCGCCGGCAGTGTTGCCAGATACTGCTAACGTTTTCCAGCTCAAAATATGTTCAAAACCTGCCAAAATATACTTAAAACCGCCCAATCTGGCAACACAACTGAAACTAGAAAATCTTCCCTGAAGTTCCTTTCAGCACCGAGATGTCGCTCGGGATTGGTTGGCGAGTGCGTGACGTTATTGTTTTCTTTACCCTTAGGCAGCCTCTCACGTTACTGCCTGAGGGACAGGGAGAAAACCACCGGAAAAGGTTTTAAACAAACACGAAACAAACGCAAGTCGGAAGATGACCATAAAATACTCGATAGTTACGATATAATAATTTTATGTATCGCGCACAGAATTTTCGCGATATATCGAGTATATTCGATATATCGCACAGCCCTAGGTCGAAGCCAGAAAAGGCTGTGACGAAGCTTAAACCAATCACATCACTCTTTCCTCTGACGTATGTGACGCGACGGAAACTGCTTGAGTAACCGGAAGAAGATAAATACCTCCAGGGCTGCTCTTTGCTCCGTTTTCAATGAGAACTTCCCGTTGAATGCTTTCAATACAGCATCTACCGCTGTGTCAAAGGCTTGCCGCTGCTCCATGTTCGTAATGTGTCTAGTGAATGAAGCGCTTCCGGCATAGATTCTGTAAACAATCTATGGCTTCCGGTCGCAGTTCTACTACATCACTGCCTTGAACACGCCTCTACCCAGGGCCGTTGGAGATGCTCAAAGTTGATTGGCTCCCGATTTTTCGGGAGCTTGGAAGACCTGGAGATAGCTTGCCTTGCCAGACTAAGCTCGCAACAGGCCCTCGTGTTGCGTCACACTTAGGATGGGCGGGCCCAGGCTAACCTGATTTAGGACACTATGACATCCTGAACTATTATTTAGTTTTTGGGACTTCTAAATACACCGGAGATGCTAAAGGTTTTCAGAAGTGCAGATGCCTACTGATATTTCAAGGCAGGTTTCGTGCCGGTATGTTATGGGAAATTCCCGATAAAGAAAAATACCTTATGACAAGGGTAAGCTCTAATAGTAATAAACAGGCCAGGACTGAGATTCAGCATATTTTGTGGTGTTTAGCCTCATCTACATTATCAGTACATAACAAACAAACATACTGCTAGTCGAACCAAGCATTAGATTGAGTAAAATGTATCGCGTCCAGAGTGCACATCCAGATCTGCATTTTTAACGTTACACAGAGCTTTCACACTAACCTGATATAAAATGTTCTACACACAGGGATGGTTTTATTATTTTTTCTCTCTGTTTAACTGCAGCTTGCCATTTTTCTTGTCTTTCTGGGTTCACCGGGAAGCGGTGAAAAGTAAAACCACGCTTATCTCCACTAGGGCTGGGAATCGATCCAGATTTCCTGGATCGATTCGATTCCGATTCATAAGGTCACGATCCGATTTGATCCGATATCGATCTACTTAGGTATTGCTGGATTGTCACTTTAAAGTAAAAACTGTCCCTATTGACTGGAACAGCCCCATATGTGTTTGTGCATGTATCTGTGTATGTGTAAGAGGGACACAGAGAGAGAGAAGAGTCAAGGATTTAAAGGACTTATTTTGGAATGAAAAAAATCCAGGTTTTATTTGAGTTCTAAATCAAAACCATGACATTCGGTGGCCCTGTTTTGGTTGAATAACATACCCATGGCAGGGTTTCTGACCACAAAGGGAAAAAAAAGCACCTCCGCAACCACAGCAGTTGTGCAAGAAATGATGCTTGACTGATAAGTCTGAGTGTAACCATGGCAGTTGGTGGCCATCTTTTGGTTGATTTTAACATACCCATGGCAGGATTAAAACATTGACCAGAACTAACCAACAATGACCACAAAGAAAATAAAAAACAGTAGCTCAGCAACCACAGCAAAGTGTAAGAAATTATGCTTGACTGATAAGACTCCTAGTCTTCAGGAATTGTGTAATTTTTCTGGAGGAAAAGAAGCTGGTCTACGTGCTGTAGACCAGCTCCTCGTAACGTTTGAATCCAAAGTAATGCCATACATCAGCTTTCAGGCCAGGCGGTGATTTTAGCTGTGCAGCTTCAGCCATCTCACATTCTTAAGTTTCGGTTTCGTTTGCCGGCACCCACTTTTTATAGCGGTCCTTGCGTGGTCGAGAAAATAGTGCCTATAGCCACCTGGAAGAGATCGATCCACACATTTTTGAATCGATCTCGTATTTTTTTTAACGCGAATAGATATCGGATCGTGGATCGATCTTTTGAACCCAGCCCTAATCTCCACGTCTGTTATTACATCCAAAAGCACTATGGGTCTCTGGTATTGTTCTTTTAGAAGCAACTTCTACAGATGTCCTGAATTTGGCTTGCACTCACTCGTGTACACTTGTGCCAGGCGCTGGCAAACACAAAGGTCGCCTGGCAGCATGGCCACGTAAACAAATCCACGGTTGCGATGACCTCATGTGAAAGTCCTCCATAGATGAATCAGCTACTCTAATTGGCCTCTAGGTGTGAAATGAGTGTGTGAATGTGCTCTGTGATGGACTGACTGACTGCGATTGGTGCTTTGTGGAATATCTTTACACGTTCTCTCCATGTCCACCTGGGTTCTCCGGTTTCCTTTAACATTCCAGTAGGCGGATTGGCTAGGATTAATCATCCCTAAGGTCTGAATGAGGGTGTGAACGAATGTGTGTGGTGCCCTGTGACGGACTGATGTCCCATCCAGGGTGTTTCCAGCTGTGACTTGAAGCCCTCATGTCCCACTCAGGTCACGGAGTGTTTGAAGGAGAATAAACTGCTGCTGTCGAACACGTGCCATCAGAAGGTGTTTAAGCTGCAGGAGTTGGAGATGATGGACCCTGAGCTGGACTACCAGCTAATGAGAGTCTGCAAACAGATGATTAAGGTGAGCGAAGCGTCCTGTTTAAAATGTCATTCTCCAAAAATGCATTGGCTGTATAAAAGAAAGGAAAGGTAATCTATCAAAGAATCAGATAACGAGAGAACAAGAAGGCTGCGCCCTTTTTTTTTTTTTTTTTTTTTTTTTAAATAGAAGCCCTAATGTGCTCTCAGTCTTACTTTTCACCCCTCGTCCCTGTGTCAGCGTTTTTGTACGGAGTCCGATGCCAAGGACATGCTGCAGTGCCTGAAACGGAACAAGAACAGTGAGCTAATGGACCCTAAATGTAAGCAGATGATCACCAAGAGACAGATTACTCAGAGCACAGGTGAGTGAAGAGCAAAGCGTATTAACCCTGAGCAATTAAAGAGCCGAGACAATGACGTGACTTCAAGTGTTCTATAATAAATGCATAATCTGAAATGTTATCTTGTATTGTGCTCACGTCTGAATCCAAAACCCAGTAATTCTTCTTTTTGTCTGATGTATCTGCTAGTAAAGGTGTTGTTGTCAAAACACAATTTTATGCCTGGTGATCCAACACAAAGCTCATGTCGTCTGAGTTGGCACCTGTTTCTCGCCAAACTCGGCGCTTGTACATCGTAGCGTTCGCATCAGACACCCTTCCTTGAATATTAAACGTTTCCTGAAGAGCAAAACGAAAAACAGATGCTTTTGAGAGGGGCTCGGCCGTGTACTTGGTCTGGGCTGAAAAGCCTCGACTGCATGACGCTACTTGGGGAAACCTTTCCAAGAGGAGAAATAAAATAATGATTTAAGACTATGGAATCAATTTTGTGCCAAAATGTTCATACAATACTTTTGAAATATCAAACAAAAACGACAAATCAAAATACAAAAAAAAGAAAAAAGTCAATTTTTTTAGACTGGCAAACAAATTATTCGTGTAATTGTGCAAAATATCAGTCTATTACTCTTCAGAAACCTTTTATTTTTGTTCCGCGTCTTTCTCAGTTTTGTTTGACGTAATTTATTTTGGTTGCGATTCCAGCTTTCTCGTTTGCGCTCCCTGACTTTTTGCTTGCAGTTTTGGCACAAACTTCACGTGTGGGTGGGCTGTCCAGGAATGCATTCCCATTGGCTAACTTGTGTTTGACTGACAGCTACGCTCAGCCATTCCCTACTCGGATTCTGGCGGACTGTTTGACGAGTGACCGATCCATTGACGGTAAACAAGGATCGAGTGGACTTCAGTGGCGACTATGATACTGAATTTACACTTTGTTGAATTAATTCAATATCCTAGTCGCCACTGAAGTCCACTCGATCCTTGTTTACCGTCAATGGATCGGTCACTCGTCAAACAGTCCGCCAGAATCCGAGTCGGGAACGGCCGCAACAGCCTCCGGGGAATGGCTGAGCGTAGCTGTCAGTCAAACACAAGTTAGCCAATGGGAATGCATTCCTGGACAGCCCACCCACACGTGAAGTTTGTGCCATATATATATATATATATATATATATATATATATATATATATATATATATATAAAACATTTTTTTTTTTTTTTTAAAAACACTCCGTGAAGAAAAACTTTTGTTGAATAGCTTCTTCGTCAACCAGGGATCTCCCAGATCCCCCCCCCCCAGTATGACACAAAGAGGCGCAGAACTCACTGGAATTGCTGCGTTCTTCCTAACAAAGGAGTCCGAGTGCAGACACTTCCCCTCCAGTAAGCTTTGGGTCCCGTCCCGCATGATTTATGCACATGCCGTAAATAAAAAAAAAAAAAAGCACCATTCAAGTTGTATCGGAAAGTACGTACATACCCAGAGATGTACAGCACACTCCGAGCAGCCTGGAGAGCAGCTGGGGGTTCGGTACCTTGCTCAAGGGCACTTCAGCCATTCCTGCTGGTAAAGGGAATCGAACCAGTGACCTTTTGGTTCTAAAACTGCTTCTCTAACCTTTAGACCATGGCTTCCCCTGTGTATGTTTAATGGTTTTGTAGAGCGTGTTTGTGTTGCATCGATGCAACACTCGGTTTTTAAGGGTTAAAAGAGCCATCATAACTTTTTTTTTTTTTAGCTTTCTGCAAATGATGACCATCACTGCCACTTCCTTAAATATCTAATGTTAAATTGTTAAATACTGATCAAGAATGAATGAATGATTGATTGAATTGCATTTCTTCAAACCACGATTCATTTAAAGTCATTCATTTATCAGCATTTAACATTAGATCGTTAAGGAACAGACCGTATGATACAAATGTACATGTTTTTGTAGAAAATACAACCCAATCGAGCAATCAATAATGGCTTGCTTTATTGTCGATATGTACAATGAGTCAAAGACTCGTAACAAATACATTCGAACTAATAAAAGATTTAAATTAAAAATATAAAAAAACAAGCATTAAACTATAATAATATCAAATACGAGCAATCGCGTGCTCTGATTGGCTACTCTACTACTAGGATATCAGCTCAGATTCCGTGAGTACAGAAAAACAAAATGGCGGCGCGTGTTGCTGAACCAACCGAGGACGAAATAAAAACTACTCGGGGGAAAAAAAAAGCAACAAAATATGGAATAAAAGCATTTGATGGTAAGAACGTGCCTTTTTTTTTTTCCTCCAAGAGTTATTATTATTATAGCATTTTTCACAAATTGCTCCTGTCATTTCGTCGGTTTGTTTTCCATTCTAAGCAGAAATGATTTTGTCGGATGTTTTGTATAAAGTTTTTATTTCTCGAATTTGCAAAAAATAAAACTAAAAATGCTCCATTTCTCAAAATCCAGTCAATGTGGATGGAATAAAACGGTTATTCCTCTCAATCTCATCGTACATGGCTTATAGACAATTCAGTGCTATGCGCCTCGTCAGCTATCAGCTCATGTACGACTCAATTTCGTGGAATAACTGTTAATTATGTTAAGCAGGTCTTATTAAATTAAAAAAAAAATTTAAACCGTTCAGTGAGAAATATAACTAAATGTAGTTTAACTCTATTGATCACAAATATTGCATTAAAAGAAACTCGCTTCTGTTGTGATTTTATTGCTGTCCAAATGCAGCATTTATTTATTTTTAAATCAGTAAATATATTCCAAACGTCCCTTTTGATGGTAAACTAATCCAGTCTGAATAGGGCTTATTACTACAAGGATGCAGAAGTAGCTTGAAGTCCGGCTTTAAATCATGTGATGTTGGAGGGTTTTGTTGCAAGCTATTAAGCAGTTAATTAATTGCACTTCTTCTACAAGGAGTCTCGTGTACATTACTTGCTTCGCTGTTTTTGTTTTTTCTTCTTGGTATTCAGATTACAGGCTGAATCCTGTGCTACGGAAGGCCTGCAAAGCAGATATTCCCAAATTCTGTCAGAACGTTCTGAACAAGGCCACTGATTACAATGAACTGGAGGGCCAGGTCATTTCCTGTCTCAAGCTCAAGTATGCTGATCAGGTACTGAATATAAACTTTACATTTCGTTGCCCATGTAGTTAAAATACAGTGACTGTCGTCAGTGTTTAATTCACATTTTTACATTTAACAGAGTTTGTGGCTTTTTTTTTTTTTTTTATACGTTTGAATAAATCTCATTCAAGGAGTTATTTATAAGCTTAGTTTGTAGTGTCACCTTAAAGAAGCTCGTTAGCTTTGCACTAGTGCTGTCAAAAATGTCGCGTTATTAACGCGTTAACTTGACTCAGTTTTAACGGCGATAATTTTTTTTATCGCGAGATTAACGCTCTGTGACATGATGTAGGTTTTTCATAAGCTTTTGAAACTGCCAGGAACTTGGAACAGAGACTTTGCTTAGAAAAACGATAGCAGCTAGACTGTAATGCCACGCCCCGCACAGCCAGAGTCCTCTGCCCTCCCCCGAAGAGCCACGGTGCTCGGCTTAGGTTTCGTTTTCCCATTGGCGGGTCTAGCCCAACTTTGCAGTGGCTGTGACAAGACGTGTTATGCTCTGCAATAAAAAAAAAAACATTGGTACAACCAGTGTTCGAACTATGCCGATATTTTCGGGGGGGTCCCTTTTTTTCCCTTGGGGGGGGTGCTTGCGCTTGTCTCAGAGCGCGGATCTCCATCGCGCGCTCACTTCGGATATGCAAATGCTTCCCGTTACACACGATTGCTATGTCAATAAACATCATTTTGCCAATATTTTAGAGACCCCCCAACATTTCCCAAATCATGTTTTCAAGGGATCTCATGTCCGTTTCAGGGGATCTCAGATCCCCCGAGTACCCCCGTAGTTCAAACGGTGAGCAAGCCCATTCACTTTTTTATGCTGATAAGAGAATTGCATGGTTTTTCATGTGACACAAATGTGCGATTAAATTGCGATTAATCGCGAGTTAACTATGACAGTCGCGACATTAATCGCGATTAAATATTTTAATCGCTTGACAGCACTACTTTGCACTAATCATAATCACATGTTTTTACAATACAGGGTGTTTCAAAAAATATTATTTGAGATGTAAATATCCCAGAATATCAGATTTTTTTTTTTTTTTGAAACACCCTATATTTTAAAACATCTCTGTTGACGTTTGAGAAGGAAATTGGTACTTCAAAACCTTTAGTCGGACAATCCGTATGCCAAAATGGCCGTCTAAGCAAGATTTGATGTTTTTAACAGGTATAACTATTGATAACGTTGAGAATATGAACCAAAACAAGGCTCTGATACTAAAATCCTCCTTGTGGTGACTGGTGACTACGTCCTTCACAGTTACACTTGTGGTCAGAAGTTTACATGTACACGTCATGGACATGAATGTCATGGCAGTATTGGGTTTCAGTGATTTTTTTTTTTTTTTTTGAACCGTTCTTTTTTGTGTGTGTGTTTTGTTTTTTTTTCTGTGGCAGAATGATTGTACAACATTCTTTTAAAAGAAAAAAAAAATTTGGTATGCAAGTCAAAAATATACACACCCACTTAGGTTGTTAATAATAATAATAATACATAGGGCCAAATTACTCAATTCTGATTGGTCAATCAAGGAGGGCTTTTTTCCTTAACACGGGGCCGTATTTCTGAAATGCTATTGGCTAGCTTGTTGCTTGGTTACGTATACAAAAATTAGCAAATTTTGTCAAAATGGCTGACTGGTGATTCAGCAATGCCGCGTTTCGCTAAATTTGACGAAGAAATGATAAACCAATTGAAAGCTGCAAGCAAAAATGAAAATACCGAAAAAAATACGAGTTTTTGGCTTTCCGTGTTTAAGAAACAGGCCGCAGAAAGACAAATAAACGACTCTCTAGTGGCATATGAATGCTGTGAGTTAGATAAGGTGCTATCGCAGTTTTATGCAGAAGTGAGGAAAGAAAATGGGGAAAACTACGAACCAGACTCTTTTAAAGTAACGCAGGCAGCATCGGATCGGCATCTGAGACGCGAAATATCCGGGATCTATCCTGAAAGATGTTACTTTTCAAGAATCATGAAAAGTCCTCGAGGGAAAAGCGAGAGATTTCCGAAAACAAGGAATGCTTTAGAAACTGATTCAAACGTGCAAGATAGTCTCGCGCCCTGATTGGTTCAGAAAACATGAATGGAAAATGTTGTGAACTTGAATGGTTTCCGAAGTACGAATTTGGCCCTGTATATTATAAACAAGTAATCGTACGCTTCCTCGTAAAATTAAGGATCAATTTCACTTGTGATAAAACTCGTGAAATTAATCCTTAATTTTACTCGGCGCCATACGATTACCTATACTAATACCCCTGCTCCAAGAGGGGGGGGGGGATGCACTGGTTTACCTCTCCATCCATTTCATCAACCACAAATCATAGCCACTTGGTACCAAACTTCAGCTTGGGGTTCTATACCGTGTACAGTAGAACCCCGCCTATTCGCGGTTCAGTATTTGCGAATTCACATATTCGCGGGATTTTATATAGAACATATCTCCTATACATTCGCGGAAATCTCAGCGATTCGCGGTCATTTGCATTCTCGGAGCCGAATGCTCGCTCGCTTTTGGCTGAAGTTTGAATGGCGGGCTGCTGCTCATTGGCTGATACGAATGAGCGCATTGTACAGTACAGTCTCGCGGTTCCCGTAGTTCAGACTTGTTCACGTGTTATGTGTTCTTGGTATTTTTGAATAATTTTTACGCCCTACAATGGCTCCTAAACGCTCTGCATCTTCTAAGGCTCATGCCAAGGAACCTAAGCGCCAGAAGAAGGTAATGACGCTGCTGTTTGGGATCATAGCCTAGGGTATAGGGAGTGTTTTAGACATCAAAATAAGCATTTGTGAGCAGTTTTATGGGGGGGGGGGGGTTTACAAGTATTCGTGATTTTGGCTTATTCGCGGCCATGTTCGGTCCCTAACCCCCGCGAATACTGAGGGCTTACTGTATACTGTTTTCAGGTCTGTCGCACATCGACTTCCTGTTTACTGACTGAATGTATTTACGAAACACACGGTGGATTTTGACGCTATATTTCAAGAAGCAAAATGCTATTTCGAAATGACAGTTCACCAGGATGCTGTTTGAAATCCCTGGGGAAAGACACTGCTCTTTACTTGCTTGCTTCAGGGTTCATTATTTGTTGAAGTCAACATTCATAATAAGTGTCCTATAATAAGCGATTTTTTTTTTTCGTTGAACTGTGGCTTAATTAGTCCATAACGTCATTAATAATTGTAATGAAACAAATCTGGGGAGAAGTTATATGCACCCTAGGCACCCCTACCTTCATGCCAGAAAGAATAAAAATCGGTGAAGAGTTCCGAGAGAAGAAGCGATTTGTGTGGAAACTGCTCGTTAGGGATTGAATGATTTAATTACTACATATCTGCGTTATTAATCGCAACTGTTATGCAAATTTGGGTAAAAGCCACATGCATCCCAGGCAAAAAGGATAAAAATCAGTGAAGAATTAAAAGAGAATAAGTAATTTTTGTGAAACGTGGACGATGGACGACACGTGATGGCGCAAACTCCTCGCCTGTCGGCCGGATGAGCTCATAACCAAATTAAAAAGATGTGTTCGCTTGGACTTTCTCGAGTCGTTGAACCGGCGTTGATTTCCGTAAACCCAAAATGAAGAAAAAGAACCGTTAAAAGAAATCATCATTGAAAGCCCAATATTACTGTAACCTTCATGTCCGTGATGTGTGCATGTCAATTCTTGATCACACCCGTAACTAACTAACGAGCTATTAGTTACGACGATTCGTTTTCCGAATGAATGCTTTTACGCGTGTTGTTAAAACCATAACCTTTAGAACTACTTTACGTCGATGTTTTGTTTTTAATTTAAAACTTGTTTTTCGCCAGCGTCTGTCTTCAGACTGCGAGGACCAGATCGCAGTGATCCTGCAGGAGGCTGCTCTTGATTACAGACTCGATCCTCAGCTTCAGCTTCACTGCAGCAAGGAGGTGAGTGAAAGCAGGTACACGTACCTTTTCAGTCCAGCATCACGAGTGCACGCAGAACCGCCCACGACTTTCATTAAAAACAGACGCTAGTACACAGTCGCCCACATCTGCAGCCTGGCTGCTGGCGCTTCCCCCCCCCCCCCCCCCCCCCATTTACAAAGGCGTAATAAAAATATTTTAACCATGTTGGGAAAAGCTCTTATCACTTCCAGTGTGAAGTGTGTTAATGAGCACCCTGCTGCCATGAACAGATCCACTGGAGTGGAAGTAATGAGGAGACGGTCAGGGCCTTTTCTACACCTTGAGCAGTGCTCAGTGCTCCCGTCGTCCTATAGAAGCACACTGAATATCTATTAAAGCCACTCTGTGTTGGTGTATAGAGAGATCACGTTAGTGACATCGGGGAAAATGTGGCAAAATAAAAAGCAAAACTTTTTAATTACGCTTGCTTGTCAGTCTTTACTGAAAACGTTGGGCCTTGTTTAAAGCAGCATTTACACAAGAAAATCTAGTTAAAGGTGCTGACTGCAAAGTCATCTGAAAATTTTTCTTTTTATTGATTTTTATTTTTTTTTTTTAATCATGCACGGCCTTTACTTGTGTCTCGCAAGACCAATGTCATGTGGACGAGATGTGATCATTTAGACTACGTTCAGACTGCACCCTGAAACGACCCATATCCGATTTTTTTTTTTTGCCCATATGCGACCTGTATCCGATTTGTTATTGACAATCTGAATGACACAGATCCGATTTTTTTCACATGCGACCCAGGCCGCTTGGATATGTGGTCCTAATTCCGATGCATATCCGTTATTTTCACATGCGACTGCAGTCTGACCGGACAGGTCGCATTCATGCGACCTACACGTCATCAACAAGAGACAAACGTCACTATTCTGCGTTGGCTAATCCCGCCTCTTTGGTGGAAAACAACAACATTTGTACAGTTTTCAGAATTTAAATAGACTTTTATAGAATTGATCAAGCTAATGGTGGATTTGGTAGGGACCTGGATGTTAAATCATCCTGTATTACAAGATTATAAGATTGTTCTGGAAATTTCCAGTAATTTGACACCTTCGGTCTCATTAGTCTGCTGCCCACATTAATCAGATTATTGTGCGAGTTCCGCCGCCGCCACAAAAACCACATCGCCAGGTCTCGCCTCATCTCCATGCTTTACTTGCAAACTTGAAGAGTGCGCTTTTTTTTTTGTTGTTGTTGTTTACGTATTACGTAGATGTGCTTATTACGTGTCAATTTGCGCATGCGGGACACTTTTGGGTCGTTTTCCGTTCATATTGGAGATCGCATACAAGTCTCATATAATTGGTAATGTGAACGGCCTAACAAAAAAATCGGATTTCACGACAAATCGGATATGGGTCATTTCAGGTTGCAGTCTGAACGTAGTGTTTGATGTCCTGAGGGTCGCTTTTCTCCATTTTGGGACCGTTTTCTGACCTCTTGAAACAGTATGGCTCTACGGAAACAGGAAGGAGTCGAACGCGAGGCGAGGGAGGAGCTTTCAGTAATTACCCTAACTGTGAAACTGTCACGTTAAAATGGCGACGTGCGGAAAACATCGTGACTCTGTAGAGCTCTGAGTCTCAGGGATGTAATTTGTGGTTGACGTTGGCGAAGAGATCCATGAAACAAAAGACACACTTTTTTTTTTTTTTCCCGTGTTCCTGCTTTTGTGCTCTCATTTCTTTCTGTGAAAGATCAAAACATTAGGTGTATAACTCCATAGTCGCTACCGTGGAGTCGAGCCCATGCATTCGAAGGCGAAAGTAGCTCAGCGCTAGCAAGAATGGTTTAGTTGTCTGTCTGGAAAAATGACGCGTCGTCTAACCTTGCTCCGTCTTGCAGTTGCACTCGCTAAGCAGGCTTTCCTTTTCTTTTCCGCTGGCGGGAGAGCCGAATCCGCCATGTTCGCCCATGCAGACTGGTTTTGGTTAAAAGTAGGTCAAACACCTACGCGCCACGGTGGTCATGTGATATTGCTTCAGCAATCTCTGGAATTGTAAAATGCGGGACACTTGTGGGTTTTTTTTTTTTAAATCTCAGCAAAACATTCAGGCATAGGATACACGGTGTGTGTGCAGCAGCGAAATATCTCAACTTCAACAGCAATAGACATGGAACGTTTTATCCAGAATTCAACTTTGCAGTCAGAACCTTTAATTTGCAGGGGAGGATTTTCTTCTACAGAGGTTTCTGTAGTCGTAACAGCATACACTGGAATTTGTATGGAAGATTGCAGGTGCAATTGGTAATTAAGTGATCAATGACATTAAATCAGTCTCATTAAATAATACCATTAATTTTGGTGCTTAATAATAAATTACCAAACAGCTAAATTATGGTATATTCCAAATTATGATCACTTACCGTATTACATAACTCGTATGCACCTTGGAATTCTTTGAGGTTGGGTACTTCAAAAAATATCAGAACAACAAATAAACACACAGTTTCAATAATAAATGAATTTATTATAACAAAGATAAAAATGGATATCAGTTGGAATCATTATATACAGGTGTGTGTGTGAGAGGCCTTATGACCACATGTTTCTAAGTACAGCAAGAGAGTTAGCTTTGGTTGCTCATTGAGATGTGTTGGCCACGTGTGGAGACACAGATTAGCCTTGTGTCGCTAGCTAAGACAAAGAAATGCTAGCTAAGATGTGTTTGTGAGGCCTGTGGTAAACAAAAGATTAGCCTAGCTTGCTAACGAGACAAAAGAATTAGCCGTGTGGCTAGCTAAGGCCCCAAGAATCCTACCTTGTGGAGTTAAGAACAAAGGAATGTTATCTAAGGTGTGGGGGAGGGTGACCACGTGTTGGAGACAAAAGATTAGCTCTGTGTAGCTAACCCACTAGCTTATAGCATTACTAAATCCACTGAAATCTTGATGAGGTCAAAATGTGTAAGAATGAAAGTAAGAGCGTTGGGAAGGAATAGAAGAAAGCATGCAAAACTTATCTATTAAACAAAACTGAGAGAGCAAAACAAAATAGAACAATTATGGAACACAAAAATCAGTGTGCACACTTCAACAGTTCCTGAGTTTAAATTCACACTGCTTCATAAACTAATTCCTAAGACTAGTCTTTTTCTGCCCAAATGCCAATCTTAGTTCAGTATCTCGCCTCTAGCAAGATTATGAAGAGATGTTCTGAGACTTTTGGAGTTTCACCGTTGTGGAGCACGTGAGTCGCTTCTGTAGAAAGGAGAGGATTTCTTGGTCCGACGCGTGGTCGCTCGTGATGAAAAGAGAGTCTCTGATCAGACAATGTGCACAGCTTTTTAATTAGAAGGATCCGGTCACTTCTAAACTTTAAATGAACTGTTCCGGGCTACAGTTCGTAACGTTACTATAATAGACAAACAAAACCCGTTGTAACTCTATCTGAGTTTAAAATTGCGCGATTCTGGATTTTTACCGTGGCCAAAGGTAAGTAAAAGAAAAGCGCGAAACTCTGATTCTTGCAAGAAAGAAGAAAAGACGTCTTTATCTGGTTTTCTGGTGCAGGGTATCTCTTTGTGTCTGGACGGCTTGGGATCCAAGACGAGAGAGAGGAAGTATGGCGGATTTCCGGGTCCCTTATGGAGTCGTGGAGGAAGTGACGTAGATGATCCCGCCCACGCGTGGCGTAGGTCAACGCGGAAGTTGGCTGATGGGAAATATAGTTTCTTAAAGGGACTGTGTGTACCTACAAGATGATCCTTATAAACACCAAAAAAAAAATGGACAGCTTAACGTTTCTAAAAAGTGAACCAACCACAGGTCTAGCACCCCTACTGGCTGGCTGCAGTATAATGTGTAGCTCTGCCCATCCCTGTGTGTTTCATTGACAAAGTAGCCTATTTTCCTCGTCACTTCTCATCTAAATTAATTATACTCCTGCTCCAAAGGGGGGAGTTATACTGGTTATATCCCTGCTCTGAAGGAGGTGAGGTATACTGGTGTACCTCTGTCCGTATGTCCTCCGTCCGTCCAAAAGGCCCTTTTTCTCAGCAACCACAAATCATAGCCACTTGGTACCAAACTTCAGCTTGGGGTTCTGTACCGTCTATACCGTTTTCAGGTCTGTCGCACATCGATTTCCTGTTTACCGACTGAATGTATTTACGAAACCGATAGGGTGGATTTTGACGCTATTTCAAGAAGCAAAATGCTCTTTCAAAATGACCGTTTACCAGGATGCTGTTTGAAATCCCTGGGGAAAGACATTGCTCTTTACTTACTTGCTTCAGGGTTCATTATTTGTTGAAGCCAACATTTGTATAATAAGTGTCCTATTGCTGGCATTCTGATATTAGTGAGAGTGGGAGGATACGTAAGTGAGCAGTAGCTCACAGTTGGTCTTGTTTTTTTTAAACGTTATTCTAATTTGTTTTTTTCCTGGTGCAGTTTCCATCAAATCCTGCACTCTGATTGGCTGGCGAGTGGGTCCGTATCCTACAATACGGACCTCTGGTGACTCGCTCGTTCACAACATAGTAGCATTTTTTGTCAACATTTATCTTTTTTTTTTTAAATAAGATTTATTTATAAGATTATCTCATCTCATTATCTCTAGCCGCTTTATCCTTCTACAGGGTCGCAGGCAAGCTGGAGCCTATCCCAGCTGACTACGGGCGAAAGGCGGGGTACACCCTGGACAAGTCGCCAGGTCATCACAGGGCTGACACATAGACACAGACAACCATTCACACTCACATTCACACCTACGCTCAATTTAGAGTCACCAGTTAACCTAACCTGCATGTCTTTGGACTGTGGGGGAAACCGGAGCACCCGGAGGAAACCCACGTGGACACGGGGAGAACATGCAAACTCCGCACAGAAAGGCCCTCGCCGGCCACGGGGCTCGAACCCAGACCTTCTTGCTGTGAGGCGACAGCGCTAACCACTACACCACCGTGCCACCTTATAAGATTATCAAAAATCTTATACATTTTTGCCAGCATTTCTCAGGAGAACAGCATTAATTTTACAGCATGGATCGCGATAACGACAGTCTTCATAGCGAAAGCGAGTTTTACTACCCTGAGGAAGAAGAAATAAAAGAAACATTTCAGGAGAAAGCTAAAAACCTCTAACTGTTGCTAACGCCGAGCAAAAATATGGCTGAATCCTGAATGACTCAATTTTGTATAAATAGGGGACTACATAGGCGGCAAAATGTAGTTGTGTGTTTTTGTTTTTTTTGTTTTTTCCTGCCATGGAAGTGCACTTGTATACTGAGGAGGAAGCAATTTGCATTACAGCCGTGAATGAGGATTCAAAATGGCGGCTCAGCTCGGTTTTCCCTTTCGGGCGCTCTCGTTTTCTGTTAGAATTTGGTAAAGAAAAAAATAAATATATTATTTACCAGCTTAAGGTCGGTCCGTATGGTGAAATACCGTGACCTCAGCCTTGAATACTGACCTCGGCCCAGAGGGCCTCACTCAGTACTTTCAAGACCTCGGTCACGGTATTTCACGATACGGACCTCCCAGCTGGTAAATAATATCATAAAAAGGCATGGGTACACTTGGGGAATTAAGTGGTTGACAGGGAGAAGGGGGCGGGCCTACCAGACGAGTAAGTGTACCTGACTTTGGCTCTGAATTTGGCATAGCAAAGGAATCTTTTCTTTTGTTTCTGTAGAACTGAAGGTCATGGAGCCATGCCGGCCTTTTTATTAATTTACTTATTTATTTATTTATTTTAATCCGTCATTGGTTAATATGGTGAATTTTTCTGTAAAGAGAGGGTTATATTGTCACAGGATGATCTGCAAAGTAACTATAACTGAATAAAACGTTTGTTGGTTGGTTAATTAAAAAAAAAAAGTACTTGTTGGTACAGTAAATTGCTGTGGTATAAAAGGAATAAAACATCAGTGATGTGTGATGGGAAATGAATCAACTTCTCACATAAACCTTTCGTTGATTTTGATTTGATTTATTTTCCTGCTAGTGATTTTGTTCCTTTAGTTTATGGCACGATGGAGGCATGGAGTGAAGAGCTGAACTCGTACAGAAGGATTTTAGAGGAACTGCATGAAAACAGGAAATGGGGATGAGTTCAAAGGAATTTCTTTGATGGATTATTCTCCGAGAAACCCTCCTGTCCAAAACAGTAATGTCCGAAGCTGAACAATATTGTATGTGGGATTAATAGTGGAGTACAGTGCAGCTGTGTGTGGATTCACAGAAACGATTCAGTGTGTGTGTGTGTGTGTGTATATTTTTTAAGAACTGAAATCAGGTGAAGCCTCATGAAAAGAGTGTAGCGACGGTTTTACTTTTCATCCCGCCACATTTTCTGTACATCACTGTTCAAATGTGTTGTATCCCCTCAAATTATTCCCCTGGAATGACCGCCTTTCAGTGTGCCAGGATTCCTCTCCATAACTGAGAAAGGAATGAGATGAGGAAACATGAAATGGTGCTGTCATATTTCATCAAGTCCGTTTATCCAAGCCAAACAAACGTGTTGAAGAAACGAAACCCGATATGATTGATCGTACTGCTGCCTTTCCTTTGCATCAACAGCTCCATTCCTCACTGCGCTGCCTCTCTCATGCCTTGGTGTTTTGTAGATTATGGAGTTGTGTGCAGAGGAAGCTGCTGCGCAAGAACAAACAGGCCAAGTGGAGGAATGTCTGAAGACCAACCTCCTGAAGCTCAAACATGACACTTGCAAAAAGGTAAAGAACAAATAAAGGGTGGAGAAACGCGATCTTTGCTTCCTGATGCACCGCAGTGCCGATACTGTAATCCAACAGGGCTCGGCATTTAACTTTTTAATCCACAGCAAGGTTTTTCACTTGTCCTGACCTTTTTTTTATTATTATGGATTTACTAGTTCAGTGAAAGGAAAGTAACGAACAAAGTTTATCAAAAAGCCGGTATAGTTATGATTTTATCATTATGCTTTAATGGTTTATAATTGTTCACTAAAACTTAGTTAAACTAACAGTAAACACAAACTATTCAATGCCCCATTATGGTGTGGTGTTGTAACCCATTACCTGATGTGCAGTTTTAGTTAGACTCCCCTAAATTCAAAGCTTCTGGAGGAAATAAAGTTAAATCTTGGTTAATCCAGTAAGTATAAATTTAATTTTAAGACGAATGAGAACATTGTGGTCACCAGGTGAAAGGGGGCTCTCTTTCTTTGTTTTTCTTCTTTTTGAGTCATTTTGGAAGGAACTTGCGTTCCCTTTTCTTTTCATATGACGGTTTGGTTTCTGTTTTGTCTTTTTATTTATTTATATTTTTGGGAGGGGATTGTCTTTTTTTTTTTTTTTCAGCTTCTTTTGACAAAATGAATCAAAAGAAAACAAATTGGACGTGATGAGGATGACGGAATCAATGACGAAAACAAACCACAAGTAAGTTCGGCACTGTCGTAAAATTCCCACTAAATATTTTACGACATTTGCGATGGTTAATGTGAACCATACAAAAGAAAAATACAATGAAAGTCTGAATGAAATGGAGATTCATTACAGAGATTTATTTTATTCGGGTATTTGATCGCCATTTCTCCGATTTCGATGAATAATCTGTATTTAGATATTACAACGTGGTTATTTTTGCACACGCTGTACTCGGCTTCCCTGGAATTTCGTAAACAATAACGCAGCCGGATCACTGAGAGGACTGAACTAGATTTGTTGAACTTTATTGATGTAACTCTTAAATAATTACTATGAAAATTTAGTGATTTTTCAACAAATATATTCAACTCGTCCCGTCGGACAGGCAGATGCCAGTTTGACTTGTCTGGACCAAACATTTAGTTGTCCCGGACAGTCGGACTACTGGTGACGTCAAGCCCTGTCCAAATACACATCTTTATGGGAATACTACAGTTATGGTTTTCAACCTAAACTTTATCTACTGTATCTATAGAGCATGTGAGATTAGCATAAGCAGATGAGCATTTTGATGCTTTTCTTTGGACTGAGGGGAGGAGGAATCCACTTTGTTTTAAATTTTTACAAATTTTTACACACAGCACCTTCAGTGGAGGTTTAAGTGAGGTTTACAGGGAAATGTGCTGAAATTCTTGTCTCTGGTAATCACACTACTGTACACTACAGATGTTGTGGAGGGAAGTGAGATTTGAAAAATGCATCACTTTTTTTATTTTTTTTGTGGAGAAACTGCTGATCAAATAGCTCCTGCGAATTGCACGCTAACCATATAACCGAGCAAGGACAAAATAAATGGCTGATATTATTAATCATAAAAATAAAGATTCTTTTAAAAATTACTTAATAAATGTTCGACGTTTTCCCTGAGCTTCGGCTTGAAAGACAGAAAATTAAGACGTTTGTGTGCCGAAACATTTAAGCCTTTAGAACACTATAAACTCTGCAGGTGTTAGATTCAGACCTGTGACTTTTATACCAATAAACCTCACAAAACAAACACATTTTTTGTTTCTAGTTCCAGTGCAAAGTTAAAATAATGATCGTGAGAATCCTCTCCACCAGAACGCACTCCTTCAGCTCCTGAGATTAGTTCACTTTTTCTGACTTTCCTCCATTTTTGTCAGTCGTACTTTTCTGCAAAGTTGAACTTTTCGGAACACTGGCTGGGTTTTTTTTAATACTCGTCACAGTGCAATGCTTTCAAAAGCGACTGACTGTCTTGGAACCGCTTTACAGAAGAATGCATGTAATATCTATCTGGGGAAAGGAAAAAAACAAAACAGTGAAAAATATGCAAAAGCTCTCTTAAACATGCTTGACACTCTGGACCAAGCTAATCAGCCTGAACGTGTTCTCAACAGCATTGGCTCAAACGAGCTTTTGTGTCATTAAGTTATTCCACGAAATCGAGTCGTATATGAGATAATAATATAAGCCGTATGACGAGATTGAGTGGAATAACTGTTTTATTCTATCCACATTCACTGGATTTTGAGAAACGGAGTCTTTTTCTTTTTTTCTCTTTTCAAATTCGGTAAATAACTTTTATCCGAAACGTTCGACAAAATAATTTCCGCTTGGAATGTAAACAAACCGGCGAAATGACGGGAGCAGTTTGTGAAAAATGCGATAATAATAATAATGCTTGAAAAATAAAGATGTGTTCTTACCATCAAATACTTTTTTTATTCCATATTTTTTGTTGCTTTTTTTTTTTTTTAATTTGTTTTCAAGTAGTTTTATTTTGTCCTCGGTTGGTTCAGCAAGATGCCCCGCCATTTTTGTTTTTCTCTACTCACGGTATATGAGCTGGTAGCCTAGTAGTAGGGTAGCCAATCGGAGCGTGCGATTGCTCATATCCAGCGAATGTGGATAGAGTAATGTTCTTTATTCCATTCCACCTCTACATCCTGTTCACTGTAACCCTGCTCACCGTTCATCGCTTATTTCTGTCAGGAGGTTTTGAACATGCTCAAGGAGAGCAAAGCAGACATTTTCGTGGATCCCGTCTTGCATACAGCCTGTGCCTTGGACCTGAAGCACCAGTGCGCGGCGATACCCCCCGGCCGAGGCCGACGTGAGTACAAGAAAGCCGAGCGAGCTGGTTTTCAGAGACCTTCCAGGATTGTGTCCTTTCTAAACATGTATATCAGTTATGTGATACAGGAATATTGAATGCGGTGGCCTGACTCGGTTCCCCACTGCGTCCTCGTTTCAGAGATGTCTTGCTTGATGGAGGCTCTCCAGGACAAGCGGGTGAGACTGCAGCCTGAGTGTAAGAAGAGACTGCAGGACCGGCTAGATATGTGGAGCTACGCAGCCAAGGTTGGTTCATGATCAGTTGAAGCTCAGTGTTCTATTAATATCCAATTCATGCTAGAACTCTAGACATCTACAGGAAACCACTTTTTTATTTTTTCTACTGTATGTGCTGGAAGAGGCGGAGCTATCCAAGACCGTAGCGGTTTAAATGCCCATCGCATTGAGAGAACAGTTCAGATGCTAGTTCGCAGAGATGTGGAGGATGTTCTGGCTGCTTGCGAGTCATGACATACGACTATGCAAGCGTTTTGCGGATTGGCGAGAAAAATAAACGTAATCCATTGTCGAGTCCCTTGAACGCTTTTCTGCCAATTGTGTAAATCCTGAATGGAGGTTTAGCTGTTGTAAAAATAACCAGCCTGTCCATCATCGCCTTCTGCTCCTCCTACTCAAGCGAGTAGGACGCTTCTTTGCTTTGCTCCTGCTTTCTTGATCTTTATTTCTATACTTTACTTTCTCATTGAATTTCCACTATTTTTTTTTTCTCATTTTATTTTTCATCTTTATAAGCTTTTAATTTAATTTCCACTTTTTTTTTTTTCATCTTTATAAGATAAGTTAGTTTTTAATACAAAATGCCAGGAAGCAAAAAATCCTGCAGAAAATGCATGGAACTAGAACAGAGGATTTCTATTCTGGAATCAAAGATGAATGCTCTGCCAAAGACGGACAAATTAAAAGCGATATCTCAGGAAAGGAGTACAGAAACAGTGGCTGAGAATGCAGAGATTGCACTCCGACAGACCGAGGACATTGCAGATCAAGTGGAAGAATTCATCAATCAAGCTGGACAAAATGTGAGTACAGAAAACTGGCAAATGATGGGTGGTAAGCCCAACAATAAAAACAGAAGAGTAACTACTTCAACACCAGCTCGTTCTACAAATTACAATAGGATCTACAATCCTATGGAAAATCCACAGCCCATAAGGATTCAGAACAAATTTGAATGCCTCAGGGATGTGGAAGAGGATTTTTCAAGTGGACAAACACATAGTAAAAAGAGATCGCACCAAGATCGAAGAGCTGTGAGAAGAGGCAAAAAGCAGCTCGTAACACCACCTGATCCCACAACCCTTGTTCTTGGTGATTCCACTGTAAGACAGTTAAAAGGTTATGGGATGATTATTTGTTGTCTTCCAAATGCATCCATCTCTGACACCAAAGACAGCATTTTGAAGCTCATGTCCGAGCATAAAACTATTAAACGTATTGTTGTGCATGTGGGAGCAAATGATGTTTTCAGAGAACAGCTGTTTGTCCAAGATGATTTCAGAAAACTTTTTTCCGAGCTCTATAGGACTGGAATCCAATCTTTTATCAGTGGCCCACTCCCAGCGAGAGGAAGTTTTGCTTTTTCTCGACTCTTCAGTCTTAACACCTGGCTTGGAAAAACTTGTTCTTCATTTGGTATGAACTTCATAGACAATTTTAACCTTTTCTGGAATCGCAGAGAATTTTACAAGCCAAATAGCACTGAACTCAGCTGTATTGGAGCCAAAGTCTTAGTAGACCATTACAAACTTGCAATCTTTTCTCAGCCAGCACTGAGGAAAACAGTTGATAAGATGTCGCAGACTGACATAGTTACAAAGCCTAAACAATCATCTTTGCAAGTCGTCATCAAGGACACACAGACATCTGACTTGCAAGACTCCCAGCATTCAAAGACAGATGACTCCACTTCCCCTCGGATGGATTTCCCAAATAGCATGAAAAAATTGCTCCCAATGGCTACACTCTCTTTTTCCAGCCCAAATCTGTCGCGACAAGCAGTGTACCCAGTTCGCCCAGGACTTTCAGCTGGCTACAAATCTTTTTCACCATCCAAAAGATACATGTCATCTCCAATCCTTTCACCCTCAAACCAAATGGAACATTTAGAAAGTCTTGTTTGATGTACTCTGGGTCCCTGCAAATGGGTGTAGTGTTGAAAACCAGATAGGACCCAATGTGCCTATGCCACTCTCTATTCCTGTGTTGATAAGAAACAGAAAACATAGAGCACATTTAACCCTGGGGGTGAACCAATCTAATCTCCTTCCTGTTTTAAAACCACATCAGAGTGCACAAGCAGATATTACTTCTAGACTTTCTGTAAAGCTAGCTCTTCTGAACGTTAGATCACTTTTAAACAAGTCATTTTTAATTAATGATCTTATTTGCAAACACAATCTTGATTTTTTGCTTCTAACTGAAACCTGGCTGGATCAAGCAAATAGTGCTTCCACCCTTATTGAAGCAGCTCCCCCAAATTTTAATTTTTTGAATGTTACCCGACAAGGGAAAGGTGGAGGGATCGCAAATATATTCAAAGTCTCTTTTCAATGTAAACAATCCTCACTTGGTGATTTTATGTCCTTTGAACACTTATGTGCACTTGTTACATGCTCTCCTAACATATTATTATTAACTATTTACAGGCCTCCGAGACATTCAGCCAAAGTCTTTCTTGAAGAGTTTGGTGAACTGTTATCAGTCATTTGCTTAGAGTTTGATTGTCTTATTATATCTGGGGATCTTAACTTGCATGTAGATAATACTGATAACATTTATGCCAAAGAACTACTTGCAATTATTGACAACTTCAACCTAGTACAACATGTACAGGGGCCGACCCACTCTCGTGGTCATACTCTTGACCTCGTCATCACAAAGGGTCTTACTGTTTCTAATACTGTTGTTGACCTGGCCTTATCCGATCATTTCTTTGTTTTCTTTGATGTTTCTATGTCTCCTCACATTCAGAACAGCTCAACGACTATAGGTAGGAGAGTCATAAAAGACAACACATGTGCTCTCTTTGAGCAAGCTCTCTCTCAGAACTCAACCAAAATGTCAGACTCTGTAGATGATTTACTGGAATTTTTTAATTTAAATATGACCCAAATTATGGATGATATTGCTCCATTCAAAATCAAGAGTCAATGATAAGCAGAAAGCACCATGGAAGCAGTACCCGGCTGTTAAACTGCTAAAGAGAGAATGTAGAAAGACTGAAAGAAAATGGCGCAAATCTAAACTTCACATTCATTATCAAATCCATAAAGAGATGCTTTGTAATTATAATTATGAAATTCGTAAAGCAAGACAGTCTTTCTTCTCCAACATCATCAGCAGGAATATGAACAATGCCCGTGTGCTATTTTCAGCAGTAGAGAAGCTAACTAATCCCCCACCACAATTAGCACCTGAACTTCTCTCAGTTAATAAATGCAATGAGTTTGCATCCTTTTTCAAAGGTAAAATTGATAAAATACGGCAGAATATTCCTCATAATATATCTCAGTTGCAAAAAATTGAAAAACTGCAATCACCAATGACACAGATAGATAACTTCAACACAATGTCAGAATTTTGTTTAATTGATTGAGACTCTTGAAAAAACTGTACAAAATCTCAGTTCCTCAACATCTGAATTGGACATTCTGCCCACCAACTTTTTAAAATCTGTTCTTCAGCTTATAATTACAGATGTGCTTCAAATTATAAATACATCCCTGGAGACTGGCGTTGTTCCTGTGTCCCTAAAAAAAAGCCGTTGTAAAGCCCCTTCTTAAAAAAAATAATCTGGATCCTTCAGTATTAAATAACTACAGGCCAATATCAAATTTACCATTCATCGGGAAAATCCTTGAAAAAATTGTCTTCAATCAATTAACTGCCTTCTTGATAGCAAACAGCCGTTTTGATAATTTTGTCAGGATTTCGTGCCAATCATAGCACTGAAACAGCGCTGATTAAAGTTATAAATGACATGCGTCTTAATACTGATGCAGGCAAAACATCGGTCCTGGTATTACTGGACCTCAGTGCAGCTTTTGATACTGTTGATCACAACATGCTGCTATATCGACTTGAACACTGGGTTGGATTGACTGGTAAAGTTATCAATTGGTTAAATTCATACTTAAAAGATCGAAGCTTCTCTGTTACCCTGGGAAATTGTTCCTCAACGTCAATGTCCTTGACCTGTGGTGTCCCCCAGGGGTCGATTCTTGGACCATTACTTTTCAACCTTTATATGCTCCCACTTGGGCAAAATATCAATAAAAATTCAATTTTGTATCACTGCTATGCAGATAACACCCAAATTTATCTTGCTCTATCACCTAATGATTATGCCCCCCTTGAATGTCTCTACCAGTGTATCGATCAAATCAACAGCTGGATGTCAAAATTTTCTTCAGCTGAACACAGATAAAACAGAAGTAATTCTATTTGGAAAAAAAAGATGAAAGACTCAGGATTACCACTATTCTTGACACAAAAGGGATTAAAACTAAAGAAATGGTTAAAAATCGTGGTGTTTTCATTGACAGCGAGCTAAACTTTGACAGTCACATGAAAGCAATCACTAAAACGGCATTTTATCACCTAAAAAGCATTTCCAAACTAAGAAGACTTGTGTCAAAAAATGATCTGGAAAAACTAATGCATGCCTTCATCTCTAGTAGGGTTGATTACTGCAATGGCCTTTTCACAGGCCTGCCAAAAAAGACCATCAAACGACTTCAGCTGGTTCAAAATGCAGCGGCTAGGGTTCTCACACGAACAAAAAGAACAGAGCACATTACTCCAATTCTAAGGTCCCTTCACTGGCTTCCAGTAAGCTACAGAATTGACTTTAAAGTATTGCTGCTGGTGTACAAATCTCTAAATGGTACAGGGCCCAATTACCTCTCTGATATGTTGCAGCGGCCTAACCCAATCAGATCTACCAGATCAAAACAGAAAAATTTCCTATTAAAATCAGTTGTTAAAACAAAGTATGGTGAAGCAGCTTTTAGCTACTATGCAGTACAGCTATGGAACCAACTGCCAGAGGACATTAAAAATGCTCCTGCTGTTGGCAGTTTCAAATCTAGACTAAAGACCAAGCTGTTTTCAGATGCTTTCTGTTAAATAATTAATATTGTCTTCTTTACATTTTTTATAATCTTTACTTTCTCTGCATGTTTTAAATTTACTTTAATTTTAACTTTATTCTATTTTATTCTTTATTCTATTCTACTGGTTTCTTTTTTTTCTCCTCCTATTTGAACTTCTACTTCATTTTATTATTTTATTTCTACTATTGTTTAATTCTTATTTTCTTTTAATTCTTTTAATTAATTGTTTTAGAATAAAAATAAAATTATTTTATGTAATTTTATTTCTCTATTGTTTACTGTTTTTGTTTTTACTTCTGTAAAGCACATTGAACTGCCATTGTGTATGAAATGTGCTATATAAATAAACTTGCCTTGCCTTCATTAAAGGTCGTATTCAGTCACGTGACTTTTTGCGCTGCGCGAGTTTACTTCCGGTGAATGAAGTGGTGGTCAGGTAAACCAGTTTGGCTGCTGTTATGTAAAGAGCTAGTGAAACCGTCTCAGACTGTTTTCGCAGTTTAGAGGTCAACGTGCAGTCAAAATACCTTCAGAAAGCTGCTCTTTGTAACGGGATAGATCAGGGCTTTTCAAAGTGTGGGGCGCGCCTCCCCTAGGGGGCGCCAGAGTTCTTCGGGGGGCGGCGCAACGTGAGGAAAAATAAACCAGAATAAGTTACTATTGCGGATATTTAGCGAACTTCAGCTAGCCTTTGCCAGAGACAAAATGGATCGATTTTTAGTACCTAAAGCTACAGTGAGTGAGGAGACAGAGTCTGGGCCAAGCAAAAAAAAAAGAAGGAAGTATGACCACGATTATTTAAAGTTTGGATTTTCATGGACTGGATCTGAAGATGCTCCACTGCCAGTGTGTTGTCTGCCAAGAGGTGCTAGCTAACGATGCTATGAGATGTTTAAAATGTGTAAAACAAGATGTTTTTTAAAAAAAAAAGCACAGATGTTTAAAATGTGTCAAAAAAAAGTTTTAAAAAGCACAGATGTTTAAAATGTGTAAAAAAGAGGTTTTAAAAAAGCACAGATGTTTAAAATGTGTAAAAAAAAAAGAGGTTTTAAAAAGCACAGATGTTTAAAATGTGTAAAAAAAAAAGCTTTAAAAAAAGCACGTTTAAAATGTGTAAAAAAAAAAGTTTTAAAAAAGCACAATGTTTAAAATATGTAAAAAAAAAAGTTTTAAAAAAGCACAGATGTTTAAAATGTGTACAAAAGGTTTTAAAAAGCACAGATGTTTAAAATGTGTAAAAAAAAAAAGTGCTTTTAAAAAAGCACAGATGTTTAAAATGTGTAAAAAAAAAAAAGTTTTAAAAAAGCACAGATGTTTAAAATGTGTATAAAAAAAGAGGTTTTAAAAAAGCAAAAGAAAAAGTGTACAACCGTATTTTTTAAATATGAATGGAACATTAAGTATAGCAACAACAAAAATTGTAAGGGGGGGGCGCTGTTTATTTGCTCTCTGAGGGGGGGCTGACTCTCCCACACTTTAAAAACCCCTGGGATAGATCCTTATACACTAGTAAAGAAGGATTTTTCCTATGAATTGGAAAATTATCCATGGCCTAATGACTGGAGAAAGTAGGTTTAGGACCAAAAGGTTGCTGGTTTGATTCCCTGCCCCAGTACAAATGGCTGAAGTGCCCTTGAGCAAGGCATCGAACCCCTGACTGCTGCTCTGGGTGTGTTTTGTATTTCGCTCTGGATAAGAGCGTCTGCTAAATGCCTGTAATGTAATGATCTAAAGATGAAGCCAGATTGGGGGGAAAAAATGGGTTAAATTTCATGAGAGGCTTTAATCTGATGGATCGTCGTGTGCATTTTACATGACCGTATAAACAATACACTCCAGTAATGGTGTATTATTATGATGCAAATGCACCGTGTATAACAGACCAAACGTGGGCTACGTCCACATTTAATACGGTTTAGTTTTAAAATGCATCACTTTTGCTATGTTCACACTTGATGTCTAGATTACTCCGGAGTTTTCAAGACCATAAAATGTAGACTCTTGGAAACGCTGCCGTTTTAGTTTGAAAACTCCTCCTTCGTGGTTGCGTTGTAACCGATGACGCAGACACCCACGTTCGCTTCCTGAGTGGGTCTGGTCAGTCATGACGGCGTATCCTTCCTTCCCTGATTCGTCATGCTCCTATCACATGACCCTTTTCCATTACAGGCTTTTAGCAGACCCTCTTATCCCATCTTTACACAGTAGTGTGCAGCCTTGGGAGCAGCTGGGGGTTCGGTGCCTTGCTCAAGGTCCTGCAGGTTCAGGGAATCAAACCAATGACCTCTTGGTCCTGAAGCTGCTTCTCTAACCTTTTAAGCCATGGCTTCCGCTAAAGGTTAGAAGATTGGTCATGTTGTATGTTAGTATGGACGAATTTTGGATACTGAGCTCCATCGCTTGTCTGGACGTTTTCAAACCGAAACGTATTCACGTGGACGTATCTGTAGTCGGATACACACCCAGCCGCCTGACTTTTGACCAGTTAAATGAATCGATTTCTTCTCCTCCTCAGGTGGCTCCTGCTGAAGGCTTTGCAGACTTGGCCTTCCAAGTGATGATGTCTCCTTCCAAGAATTATATCCTGTTAGTGATTGCGCTCGCTGTGTGTGTCCTCTTCCTGGTGGGCTTGCTGTGTGGACGCATCACTAAACGCGTGACCAGGGAACTGAAGGATAGGTAGAGCCTGGATCCTGGGCTTGTACATCTCAAGACTTGTTCTAAAAAAAATAAATAAAATAAGTAAATAACAAAAAAGAGGAGGAGGAGGAAGAAGAAGGCCTAGACCTTTTCACCACTTATCCACTGTTCTAATCCTGAAGTGTCCTGCTTTCTCATCCCTGACTCGGGACGCTGTAAGTAAACTCGTGGTGGGGTTCGTGCCACACTACAGGCTCATTCTGCTCCACGCTGCCCCCTGCTGTGAAAGTCTCAGAATACACATCAAAAAGTCAACAAACTGGAGCGTTCTGGGACGCTAATCTGTGCTATCCTTGTTTCCTTTTTTTTTTTTTTCTTCCTAATTTTGATTGACTCACTGTGCAAACAAACACGCCATGTTGGGGACAGATTTTGCCAACTATTTTCTTGACTCCATTGCATAACAATGCTTTTTTTTTTTTTCCTCTAGGATTTATTTTTTTTCTTTCTTGTGCACTCTGAAATATTGTACATATGCAGGTTTACTGCTCAGAAGCCCAGCCATACAGCTTCATTTAAAAAGAAGAAGAAGAAAAAAAAAAAAGTCTGTGAAAGTCCGTTGTCTCAAATGACTGGATCTGAACGTCGTCAGGATTGTGTGAAAATGTGAACTGGAGACGAAAAGGAACATTTGTAACTTGGGAGTTTTTTGGAGGCGATGTAATTCCTGTAAATATTTTTAAATAAATGAATCACCTAGGAAAAATTTTTATAAAAAATAAGGTTAGAATAGAGGACCGGGGTCATGCGCAAAGCCGAGAGCAGGAGAAAAAAGTTAAGTTCATACTGTGTTTAAATAATATCGGCTGGCGTCAAGTCTTCGACTCGTTCAATATCATGCTGGCTGAGTGGAATATATCTGATATACCATGAAAAAAAGCCAGACATTATTATTATGTACACATTCCTTTCAGGGGTTCAACGCGTCTTTCTCTTTCAAAATTCTCTCAAAATCTTCCGTATTTAACAAAGCAAATCTGGCGGCCATGTGCGTTTACAAATCGTCCCAGTCGCTCACGCGTTAGCAAGGAAGTTTTACGTCGCCGCCGTGTGACGTTATGTTGTCTTGGCAACCATATTCAACATTCTCCATTGGGTAAAGTGACGTACGGTAATACACGTAGGATAAGCGATACGCTAACAATATTGCACCCTATCAAATCAAACGCATGAAACCCGCTAGAAGGGAATAGAACATGTTTTTATTCCATCGATAAAATGTCATGTATGTATAATAATATATTCTTTAGTGAATGAACGAGTGTCCTTTTGAACTTGGGGCGACTCAGAATACATCTAGTCTTCCTCGTGACCCCCCCCCCCCCCCCCCCCCCCCCCCCGCCCCTGCCATCCAGTCTCCATTTTCACACTTGGCACCTCATGAAAAGACTCTCCGAGAGGAAATGGCTTAAACATCCTTTCTCGCTTTTTTTAGCGCCGAGCGAGACTCTCTTCGGGTTATGGTTTTGTCATTTCAGGACGCGCTTTGTTTTTTCATGGTCACTTTTTTTTTTTCCTCCTCCAACAGGGATTTGACGAGTAAGTGAGAGGGAATTAAGATTAACTTCTCTAATCTGCAAGTGATTGATCATGTGAAGAACTTTATTCAGAGTTTAATAAAAAGCCTAAAGGTGTGTGGTTTTTATCTCAAAGAGGACTAAACAGCTTTTAAAGCAAAAAACAAGCCACGAGTCATTTGGATTAATGTTGTTGCTGTTATAAAGAAATCACATATCAGAAAAGTCCAAATTTCAGAGTTGCTTTGAATGTTGATTGCACTTTTTTTTTTCCTCTCGCTCTCTGCTGTCCATTTTTTTAATTGTGTATTTTCTATCATTTAATTTGTCATCGCTCCATCCATCCATCCACTTGTCCTTTTTATTTCCTCTCCTCTAAATTTTAAAGCCTTGGAATGAATTGAATTTGAAGTGTGCCCAGATTTCCAGCAGTCCATCTCAGGGCTTTGAACCGGTTCAAGGAACGAAAACCGGGAACTTTTTCTATTTCACATGGAACAGAAACGAAACCAGAAACTTTATTATTTTTTATGTTCCGGAACAGAAACGCTTATTAAAAATAATGGTTACCGGTTTTTATTTCGTTCCTCAAAGTTTCCGTAGCCTACAAATAAAAAAGTCATTCTTCTCCTGCGCAAGTTTCTATGACCCGCTGGGGTTCACTTCCTGTGTGACGTTCGCTGACTGAATGGAGAGAGCGGGAGGGTGGACTATTATCACGTCTCCACATCTTAAATAAGAGGTAAATATTGCAGTCTATCGTTATTCAAAAACGTCAATTTCAAACACGATATCAATATATTTGTCCACGTTAATGAGAGGCTCGCGAACATTAAATGACATTAACCTCTGTTAGCCTATCAATGCATAGGGCCTGACTCGCCTTTGGTAACACACTAAACGAATTATCTTTCATTTTTGGCACTTTTTCTGTTTGTGTAGATGGGAAGACATACTGAGAATCCAAATCGCCAACATTTGAAATAATTGTTTTGAATTATTTCTTGTCTTATTTAATGAAGGTTGTAATAGAATTAGCCTACATTTGGCTTAAGCTGGATGAGACAGAGACATAATTTTATAGCCATTTGTTAAACAGCTGACAGGGAACGTAATTAACCGTTCCGGGAACGAAATTTTTTTGTTCTAACCGGTTCGGGAACGTCTATTTAATGGTGGAACCCAAAACCGGAAACGTTAAAATTCCGTTTCTGTTCGGAACGAACCAATTGGAAAAAAATTCTGGTTCAAAGCCCTGGTCCATCTACAGCCCTGAAAGTGTCCCAGACCTCGTTTCAGCAGCTCGCTCCGTGCTTACGGCGACTTATAAAGTGAGCATGTTTTATTATTTTTGACTTGTTCACAGAATTCGCTGCATAATTCTTCAGAAAATGGGGGTTTTGCAGTGTCACAGGTTTGTATACTCGCCCTTTTGGTTTGCTGCCCGTGTATCGGGAGTGAGGGAAGTGACCGTTCGATGAAGATCATCAGATTATTTCTGACGCACTTTTCTGAGAGAATTGTGTTCTATCGAAGGTTTAACAAACATTCAGTACTCAGTGACGGCTTTTTAACACTCGGTTTTCTAGATTTTTGTGTAACGTTCACTTTTTGTTCCTTGTTTAACACCCAAGACACTTTTTTTTTTTTTTTTTCCCTCCAGAATCTATAGTGAACAAATGAGAGAAATTTGCTTTTAGAAATGTGGGTCTGAGATCACGAGTGCTTCAATTTCATCTTTTCTGATTCCGTACAAAACTTTTTTTTTCCACTGATAATATTATCAGCAACAAGAACCGGAGTGAAAAGCAGAATCTTGGAAATGTTTCCGTGAATTTTAGCTTCTTGGCGTTTTGCCTTGCATAACTCATCAACTTGGTGTTTTGTGTAAAACCGGACACTTCATGCTGGCTCAAATCCATGAGTGTCGTCTAAACGGGTGCGTCTTTGGAAAGAAAAAAAAACTGATCTTTTGTATGAAAGAGCGAACATGATCAAAATATCAAATTCATCGAATGTTCCATCTTCAAGGTGCTCGCATCCTGTCTTTTTCCAGTTTGCATTTTAATTTTAACACGCACTCCAGATTTTCCGTGTGGTCTCAGACGTAAAGTATTTTTAATAAAGTTGGGAGTAAACTCCAAACCTCGGGGTTCATAGAGATCCACAGTTTGAGTCTGTCCCAGGAACATGCACGCAAGTGTGCGCGCGCACACGTTCACACGCTCACACCCCTGGATGTTTCTATGAACCACAAGCGAAAAATTAACATCTAAAACTGCACCATACAGAAATGTAATATTCCAACACCGGTGATTAACGCCGACTCCGGGGGGTTAGTGTCATGCTGCTGGTTAGCAGGTCACGTCGTCTTTTTAACGTTTTTTTGCCTCACGTCCTTAACTTTCACTGGAATTCCGCTCCACAGCGGATCTTTAAGTGGAAATCCGTTACGTTACATTGTGTGTCTTGAGTAATGACTGAATGTGTCGGTTTTCTCCGAGAGGAAGAACACTGGAAAGACTGAGCAGCACGTGCAATAATAATATATATTTAATTTTTTTTAAAAAAGTACATCACTGAGAATTTGAGACGTTTAGATGAGGTGGGATGAGCATGGCATCATTTTCTCAATATTCATCTCTTGAGAAATAAATGTATAAGAATCTGCTGATTAGGAGGAGGAGGAGGATGAATAGCAGGAACTTGGCTAACTGCATGCGACTCCATGGAACATCAACGTTTTATCCGAAGGGGTTTTTGAGACGTGAATAGATTCTGATCTCACAGTCAAACGTAAAACATTTATCTCTTTGACTCCGGGGTTGCTGAGAGCGCTCTCTGTCTGTCTTTCTCATGCTCTCTCGCTCTCTCTCACTCTCTCTTTCTCATGCTCTCTCTCTCTGTCCACACACACTTTTTATTCCTTTATTATCTGCTTTTAGTTTATAACTAGTGAGAGGCTTGTTGTTGACGTTATGGAAATAAATATGAAAGGGTTCGAGCAAAGGGTTTTGTTTTTGAAATCTTTACTCCTGTGAGTTGAACAATGTTGATGGTATTTTGTGTGTGTGTGTATTTACATGGAGCTGCTGTAGATGGACCCACTTTTTTGTTCTTTTACGCTACGTTCACACTGCAAGGCTTAATGCTCAATTCCGATTTTTTTGTGAAATCCGATTTTTTTGTGAGGTCGTTCACATTAACAAATATATGCGACTTGTATGTGATCCTCAGTATGAACGAAAAGCGACCTAAAAGTGTTCCGCATGCGCATTGCAGGATACGACGACGTCACACGCAGTGAGCATGGCCAGTGTTTATGGAAGTAAAACCGCCCGGTTGCGGTATGACCCATCCAATCTAGCTTGAATAGCTGCATCCCCCCAAATGGAAATCAACTCCCTAACCATTGAGAAGATTCAGAACCTTCACAGCCCGAAGCGTCCCTCGCATTGATGTCATGCGCAGGGGCACAGATACGTTTTTTGAACTGGGGGGGACAAAAAACTGGGGGGGACAAAGCTGCCAGCAAACCAACCCCAACCCCGATATGCCTGTCAAACTTGTTGTGGGTTACCATAGCAACCAAGCTCGAGCTCGCAACCTGTGCAGTCTGCGCAGCTCAACCAACCGAATATCAGTCTTTGTTTTGTTTTATGTGAGTTGTTGCAACTATGTATACACTGCTGTGCACCTCAATAAACCGAATGGTAATTAGTCTTTTGATTTTTCCGTGAGGTTTGCCTTATGCAAAGAAAGACAGCATAGACATTTTTTCCTCCCTATAAGTGGGGGGGACCGAGCGAGGTGAATTTAAATCTGGGTGGGACGAGTCCCACCGTCTATCTGCGCCCGTGGTCATGCGCCATGTTGTTGTAACTTTTTTGAGAGACCCGCCGCCTACTTCAGCGCAGAATAGTGACGTTTGTGGCTTGTTGATGACGTGTAAGTCGGATGAATGCGACCTGGCGGTTCAGACTGAAGTCGCATATGAAAAGAGCGGATAGGAATCGGAATTAGGACCACATATCCAAACGGCCTGGGTCGGATTTGAAAAAATCGGATCTGTGTCGTTCATACTGTCAATAAAAGATCGGATACAGGTCACATATGGGCGAAAAGATCGGATTTGAGTCACTTCAGCCTGCAGTGTGAACGTAGCCTTAGTTTGGATAGCGAAGCCTTCGGACTGTCCATGCCTCTTTCTGTTTTGTAGATAAATGTCCTTGTTAAATTGTAAATACAGGTCATGATTGTAAGGTAAGATTTTTTTTCCCCCCCTAAAATTATTCGCAGTACAATGTCTTGATCAGAATGGAGTCTGTTGTTATCTTGTCCCTTTCCCTGGATTTTTTTTTTCTTCCCCCCTGCGTGGATGGACTTGTGACGCAGACGACACTTTCACTTTGTGTGTGTGTTTATTTTAAAACTCCGAAGTGCAATGATGGACTGATGGATACACGGATACGCTTTCTTTTTGTAACGGACAAGAAACCTAAACAAGAATGTATTTGAAGTGGTGATGAAGGAAGGTACATGGTCCAAGGTTTGTGATGAAGTACAGACTGTGGAACCCAAACTGGAAACCCCACTGATGTATTTTTTCTGCCCCCTTTGTAACGACTGAAACCAAATTTATTTCACCTTTTTTTTTTTAAATAAAGAAATACTGTCTGAAGAATAATACTCAGAATTGCTTACATCATGGACTAAACCATCTTGTAAAGAGCTCTGGCTGTGATTTTTTTTTTTTTTTTTGGTCCCCCCGCTGTGTAATATGGAGATGTAACAAACTGAACGATGGTGAATTTTTTTAAATGTCTGTACAGATTATGATTTGTGAGTTTAATAAGACTATATTCAAATTTTCTTACTTGTGGTCTCTTGGGTTTTGTCTTTTTTTTTTTTTTTTTTCTTCTCCCCTCATCGATGTTGATCACTAACACGATCCCGTGGGGAAACGAGGTCATGATCTGTTACCATACGTATACAATACATGGTCAACTCCATAAGTATTGGCACCTTTCTAGAAGGCAAAATGAGTCGAACATGACAAACGGATTTTCCACCGAAACCTTCAGGTACTACTGACCTTTCCGACTCGGAAAAAATCTTGTGCAATTATATTTTGACAGAGAATTTGTGTGTATGGTCTAAATATTGATAAATATAAAATGTAGACTTGGTGGTGATTTCTGAAAGGCTGTGGAAATGGCTGGATCAAAGAATTTTTAAAGTGAAGTGGAAGTTGATTGACCTCACAAATCAGCGACGTCAGCTTTTCATTCGTCACTTAATGTTGGATTTTACAATAAAGTTTGCTGTGGATGATCCTACATCGTGGTTGAGAGTTTGCTCTTCCTAAACAGTGACACTCCGTTTCCTTCAGTGCAAAATGTCACTTTGAGACCGTAAACTTGGACTGAAACACTTCTCTTGTGCACATCATAAAGATGCCGATGCTCACGCTGAACATCCTTTCAGGGCAATCTGCTATTTGACTATAAAGTATATAATTGTAGAGGAGTAATGACTCGTAATCACACTGTCCGGTGATACTTCGATGACGATGGCTTACATTTTGCATCTCAAGGTTTCTTAGTCATGTCTCGGTTGATCCTCAGTCCAGTCACCTCTGGCTTACTCATTCCAGATCCAAATCTGCATCTGGATTTCTGTGAAGCTGATTCGTTCTTGATGAAAATCTCAAAAGAAACTGGTCACGTAATAAAATCGACCGAATAAAATTTGGCGTTGATGAAATACTTGTTGAGCTTGTGCTAATGGTGTAATCCCCCCGAGGGAAAAGTGCAGAGCCTCGTTAAAGGAGATACGCAGAGCAATGGCCTCACTTTTTTTTTTGTTTATAAATGCCTTGAGACCTCAAGAATGTCATCGGAACAGTTTTAAGCATAACAATAAATCTAAAATAGTTATTTTTACGATTAAAATGATTCGTATACTGTAGGTAGCAGTCTGAGTGAATGACCTTGACATCTGTGACGTCACAGCAGGAAGTCCATCTGTCTCATCGCCATTTCCGCTATACTAAAACACCGAGCTGACTACAACTCTGATCCTCCATTTTGAGCCAATTTATCGCCATCCCACGTAGATGTGTGTTTGGCCAGTGCAGCGACATGACACGTTGCATTCATGGCCCAAGAATGTTCAAACTGCAAAGGTTTGGATGCGTTTTGCGGGAAATTCACGGATTGGGCGCCTATGAAGTGGTCTCTCCTCTGCTCTGCACATTTTACTGAGGACTCGTACGAAACCTCTGATCTGTTGAGGAGCATTGGATATAAGCCTGTATTGAAAGAGGGTGCAGTACCAACAATTAAAGGAAAAGAAAACTACAAGAAAAGGAAAGCAAGTTACGTTGCACCAGTTCTCCTGGAGCGTGAGCCGAGCAGTAATGGCGGAGTACTCTGTATGGAGAAAATGGAGAATGAGCGGACCAGCCGTCTGATTTCTCCACTAGATATGCTTGCCTCAGCAGCAGTATCTCGCCCTTATGTGGAAGAAGTGAATGAACGAAGAACTGAAAGTCAGGTTGTTTTGAAACAATCGGCCACAAGCTCGACCTTCAAGAAGCGAGAACACCGACGGGTAAGACGCGACTCTCATTTGGTTGCATGACACCAACACTCATTGTTTACCTGCATTTAGATTATCAGATTCACTTTCTGATGGTTCGAACTGATACGGTTCTACGTGTATAGCAGTAGCATGAAAACACACCAGTTTCAGGACTATTGCAGTCAGATGTATTACTATCCTGAGGAATCTGAAGAATCTCCAATAAATCCGAACGAAGAGGCTATTGCAACTGCTCTCGCTTGCCGAGTCTGGCTTTGGTCTATAGCACCGGTTCCCGCTGTGACGTCACCCACTCAGGGCTGGCTGGCTCAGCGTGGCAGCTCGAATGCCAATATTGCGGTCGATTTTAACTCTCAGAAATATTTTTTTATTCCCAATTATGCAGCATACAAGAGTCAAGGATGGAGATACTATCCACTCAATGTATTTAAAAATAAAGGTTCTGCGTATCTCCTTTAAGGTCATGGTGGAAGATTGATTTGAGGAGCAACTTTTGTGTTCCATTCCAATAAGGGTTTGGGTAAACGCGTATTATGATGGAGCACAAAAGTAGCTCAAATCCCCACCATGAACCTTAGGGGGCTCCATAGAGGTCACTATTGGGGGGGGAGCCCCAATAATACAACCCCGATTCCAAAAAAGTTGAGACAAAGTACAAATTGTAAATAAAACCGGAATGCAATGATGTGGAAATTTCAAAATTCCATATTTTATTCAGAATAGAACATAGATGACATATCAAATTTTTAAACTGAGAAAATGTATCATTTAAAGAGAAAAATTAGGTGATTTTAAATTTCATGACAACAACACATCTCAAAAAAGTTGGGACAAGGCCATGTTTCCCACTGTGAGACATCCCCTTTTCTCTTTACAACAGTCTGTAAACGTCTGGGGACTGAGGAGACAAGCTGCTCAAGTTTAGGGATAGGAATGTTAACCCATTCTTGTCTAATGTAGGATTCTAGTTGCTCAACTGTCTTAGGTCTTCTTGTCGTATCTTCCGTTTTATGATGCGCCAAATGTTTTCTATGGGTGAAAGATCTGGACTGCAGGCTGGCCAGTTCAGTACCCGGACCCTTCTTCTATGCAGCCATGATGCTGTAATTGATGCAGTATGTGGTTTGGCATTGTCATGTTGGAAAATGCAAGGTCTTCCCTGAAAGAGACGTCATCTGGATGAGAGCATATGCTGCTCTAGAACCTGGATATACCTTTCAGCATTGGTGTTTTTCCAGATGTGTAAGCTGCCTATGCCACACGCACTAATGCAACCCCATACCATCAGAGATGCAGTCTTCTGAACTGAGCGCCGATAACAACTTGGGTCGTCCTTCTCCTCTTTAGTCCGAATGACACGGCGTCCCTGATTTCCATAAAGAACTTCACATTTTGATTCGTCTGACCACAGAACAGTTTTCCACTTTGCCACAGTCCATTTTAAATGAGCCTTGGCCCAGAGAAGACGTCTGCGCTTCTGGATCATGTTTAGATACGGCTTCTTCTTTGAACTATAGAGTTTTAGCTGGCAACGGCGGATGGCACGGTGAATTGTGTTCACAGATAATGTTCTCTGGAAATATTCCTGAGCCCATTTTGTGATTTCCAATACAGAAGCATGCCTGTATGTGATGCAGTGCCGTCTAAGGGCCCGAAGATCACGGGCACCCGGTATGGTTTTCCGGCCTTGACCCTTACGCACAGAGATTCTTCCAGATTCTCTGAATCTTTTGATGATATTATGCACTGTAGATGATGATATGTTCAAACTCTTTGCAATTTTACACTGTCAAACTCCTTTCTGATATTGCTTCGCTATTTGTCGGCGCAGAATTAGGGGGATTGGTGATCCTCTTCCCATCTTTACTTCTGAGAGCTGCTGCCACTCCAGGATGTTCTTTTTATACCCAGTCATGTTAATGACTTATTGCCAATTGACCTAATGAGTTGCAATTTGGTCCTCCAGCTGTTCCTTTTTTGTACCTTTAACTTTTCCAGCCTCTTATTGCCCCTGTCCCAACTTTTTTGAGATGTGTTGCTGTCATGAAATTTCAAATGAGCCAATATTTGGCATGAAATTTCAAAATGTCTCACTTTCGACATTTGATATGTTGTCTATGTTCTATTGTGAATACAATATCAGTTTTTGAGATTTATAAATTATTGCATTCCGTTTTTATTTACAATTTGTACTTTTGTCCCAACTTTTTTGGAATCGGGGTTGTAATAATGGTTTATTAGCGTTATCCATATTATTAGCATAATAGTTTATTCAACAAAATTAATACTGTGTGGAAATACAATCTTCCCAACCACCTAAAACGTAGCTGCTTCAGAGCAACCGTTGACTCCGTATTGATGTACGGTGCCACACTTGAGTCAAAGCTCGATGGGACATACAGTACACGCGCATGCTGCGAGCCGTATTAAACTTCTCATGGCGTAACCACCCCACCAAAGCACAGCTACATGGAGATTTATCCCCAATATCAGAGACTCTGAGAGCGCAGATTGCGATTTGCTGGGCATTGTTTCAGATCTAAACAGGAACTTACTAGTGAATTGCTTCTTTGGACCCCCAGATATGGCCGTCTTCGTGTGGGTTGTCCTGCGCCAACGTTCAGACACTGGGTGCCAATCTCCAAGCAATGATTATGATGGATGGCATTGGACGGGTCAAGTTTATCCGAGTTCGCTCAACCGATGAGCATTATCCAAAACAAAATTTGGCTCTTACAGTGTTAAAAACAATCTATAAACAAAGATAAAGACACACTTAAGAAACAGGTGAGGGATATAATAAATTCTAGAAAAAAAATTGTACGTGTATACAGTCTAAAATAAATCTAAGTAATGATGCTAATTAACCGCATACAGCAACAAAAAATGATTTATAGTAAACAGTATATATAAACGTGGCACGAAACTATGAGCATCTGTTATGTGCTCGAGTAAAAAAGAACTTTTTACTGAGGTTACGTTGTTCATTTAAATCGCTATTTAACAGTTATTCCATGAAATCGAGTTGTACATGAGCTGATCGCGGACGAGATTGACTGACTGGAATAACTTCTATCCACGTTCACTGTATTTTGAGAAACTGAGCATTTTCTTTTGCATATTCGATAAATAGAAACTTCTTCGTGCAAAACGTCCGACAAAATAATTTCCACTTAGAATGTAAACAAACCGGCGCAATGACCGGAACGATTTGTAAAAAATGCGATGATAATTCTTGAATTTTTTTTTAAAATATACATTCTTACTATCAAATACTTTTCATTCCATTTTTATTTTCAAGTAGTTTTTATTTCGTCCTCGGTTGGTTCAGCAACACGCTCTGCCATTTTGTTTTTCTCTACTCACGGTATATGAGCTGATATCCTAGTAGTAGAGTAGCCAATCAGAGCGCGCGACTGCTCATATCCGGTGAATGTGGATAGAATAAAAGCTGTTGTTGCTGGAATAAGTGCACCTTTTTCCACCTGTTAGAAAATGCCAATACAAAAACAACTGATTTTTATTTTTTTATTTGGCATGTATTCTGTCCTCAATCTCGTCCTGTCAAAACAAACCCTGGACTTTCGACTTGATGTACGTTTTTAGTATCTATATCAATCTATCCATATTCACTAAACTCTTTATAACTTTGTTTGGATGTATTATTTGTGTTACCGTAATCTTCCTATCAGCTTGAACCAGTAAAGCAGTTTTCCTCTGACCTTTCTCGCTAAATGAGGCGTTTCCAGACAGAACTGCTGCTCACTGGATGTTTTTTGAGGAGCGACGTGAACATGAACTGAACCTCTTAACCTAGATGTGCTGCTGCTAGGATTGCAGTAACGTGCAAGTGTTCTTGCCGGTCAGTCAACATTGACCTATACTCTAGTTAAACCAATGAATGAGCCACAAGAGGATGGGCATTAGTGACGGATTTGTTCTTAGGTGCAAATGAAGGCACTTTTTTAAAAATCCTTATTTTTAATGCTTTTTATGTAGGAAATAAACAATTCTCCCACCATGCAGTGTAGTTTTTGTTAATAGTATGTGCTGGTTGCTAAGCAACACAACTGACAAAGATGAGAATGGCCAACAGATGGCATCACTCGGCAAGTCAGTGGTCACTGCAGGGCAACTTCCATACCCGTCAGGTCTGTGGCACTTTTGTGCACCACTTGGCATCAGGTCTGGAGGTCCAGAGAGAAAACACGATGTGGGTATGACATTGTCTTACTTTACTGTGCAAGGTGCTTCATTAGGACAGGAGATTTCTGTGCATCCTAATGAAGCAGTCATCATCGCTAGTGATGGACAGCTGATGACTGAAGGTACACAAAGTTGGAGAAACCAGCAAGAAGAATAAACGAGGTTTTGAAAGTATCTAACTGAAAAACCTCACACCCTCCCTCCAAAGCCACTCCTCAAACACATGAACGCGCACTGCCTGATTACTACTGCACAGGCAGTGTGTGTGTGTGTGTGTGTGTACACATGCAGGTAGGCTGTCCAATCATTTCATTCAGACCAAAAGGAAAAAAAACAATTTTTCACCCCACCTGCCACCAATGAATGAATGATTTATTCTTTTTCTATTGTCAGAGTATTTGATTTTATTCATTGCTCTTGGTATGTACAAAGAATTTTTCAAGAAATGGAACAAAAAAAAAAGCTTCTTGAAAACGAATTGCATACCCAGGCTTTAAAGTGCATATCATGGGTAAATTCACGAGCAAGATCAATGTAATTCTCCTCTTTTATATTAAACTTTGGTCAAATATCTGTCGCATTTTGTGCAATTTTTTTACCTTGCACAATACCAGAAAAATTCAGTTGAATTCAAGCCATTTGAGGCGAATTGGTCCGCCTCTGAAGAAACTTGGCATTTGGATTTCCCGGGAAACACTGATTTTCGTGACGTCGCATGCAGGACGCCTCCCTCTGAATCCTACGTCAGCGCTGGTTTGTTTATGAGAAAACGACCTGGTGGTTTTCTGCAAATTTCTTCAACGTTATCGCGTAATTATTAAAATGGTTAACAGATGTATCGTAGGAAGGTGTAGCAACACCAATCTTGATGGGATTAGTACTCATCGTTTTCCAAAAGACTGGACAATGAGAGAGAAATGGGAGCGCTTGGCCTACACAGGCTGTGCACTGAAACCGTGCAAAGCTCGCGCAGCCTGCTGGCGCTTCCGCAGGTGACGTCACAAATCTGGCTCCAGACTCCCTTGGGATTTTTCCAGATGTTTTTTTTTTTTCTGCTGTAGACAGATGGCCTTGTGCAAAATTACCCTTCTGGAGGAGTGTGTAAAGGGACATACTTTCATAAAAAAAAAAAAAAACGAAATTGGTCCAGAATATGCACTTTAAGGTCAAGCTGCATTTTTCTCCTGCAATGACTGTCTTTCGCCAACAGATGGCGACATTTGTGAACATTTTAATCAATACGCCTTTACTAACCAGGGAGGGATTTATATCAAAGCCCCACGTGATGAAGATGGGATAATGTACTGCTTTGGGCCAGGATCCAGGTGGGGTTTGTTTGTTTGTTTGTTTGTTTGTTTGTTTGTTTGTTTTTCTTAGCTGTGTAAGCTTTTCTTTTCCATCATGATATAAATATAGGCTGTCTTTTAATCTGTCTGATTTGTGAAAAATAATGTTCATAAATGCAAATTGTTTATTGTAAGTATATAATATGATAAATATGGTGTACAGTGAGATTATATACAATAGTATATTATTTGTGTGTGGGTGTAGTTATATGTATAACAAGTATATTTGTGTGTGTGTGTGTGCGTGTGTTATATATATATATATATATATATATATATATATATATATATATATATTATAATTGTTGTGGTTGTAATTTTTATTTAGGAATTGTGTGTGTGTGAGAGAGAGAGAGATAGATAATGGGGGGGGGGTCTGGTAGGGTAATCAGAGGTATTGTAGTCCTGAAGGCCATGAACTTGGCCGTGTGTGTGTGTTCCCTCCAACAGTCTGGCCCCAGGCGAAGCAGCCCCCATGTCCATCTGATCACGTGGTCTAACTGCTCCGTTATTTTTGGTGTGAATGTTTCTGGTCCGATCCAAACACTGCCATTCGAGTTAGCATTAATTCATCCAGTATTTAATCCTGTATTAATGCTCTGCCATGCGAGAGAGATGAATAAATGATTGATTTATATTTACTCTAGGTTTGGGGTGAACCCTTACACACTGTCATGATGATTTAAAAAATTTCCCAGACACTTTATTGTTAATAATAATAATAATAATAATGCAATGTAAGAATGAAATGAAAAATTATTCAGTTTGTTTTTATTTATGTAATTTTCTTTTCATTAAAATCTAGCAGTAGAAGGTCTTTATAAAACTAAACCCCTCCATCAACCCTCTGAGAAACCTTCATTCTAACAGCACTGTCTGAAATAAGGCTACAGTAAGAGTTCATTTCTGTCCACAATCTACTCTAATGTACATTAGACCCATTAGGCTCATTACTGGACCTCAAGGTGACTGTATGTACCTTTTTAGGACCAAAAAGCTACATGTATGTTTCCATGCAGTATATGAAAGGTATCTTAGAGGGTCCTGATCCAGTCACAAGCCCCTGTACCCCTAAAGGTACAATAATGTACTTTTGATTGAAAGACTTTTTCTTATGTCTATTGTTGTTGTTTGCTATTTGTTCTTTAAACCTTGAAGTGATTTGCCAATAACTGAATGTAATAACACATAAGTGGATTATTACTGTTGTTGGCGGCACATCAAAAGCCTCCATGCCTCTTAGGCTAAGTGTCTAATTAACAGCATAAGTGTTTAATTAACACAGTCAATGTGTCATTAACATGATTAACAGACTTTAACCACCTAAAGGTTAACTCCGCCCAGCTGTGTGAACAGACCGCTGCTTAATGAAAGCACGAGCTGTTTTATTCGGGCTCATGAGGCCGAGTGTAAACAACAGATTCACACTGAAATCAAATGGACCTTGGCAGTGGGACAGACCACACACACACACACACACACCCAAACAAGCGTGCGCACGGAGTGGCTTTGAACCCTATTCACTATGTACAAGTCCCTGCGGTTCACACACACACACACACGGATTCGCAGCTCTCACAGCGGTGTGTTGACTCACATTATGTACTAATATATAATAATTTAAAACCATCCCAAACACAGACTGTATATCCATCAGGATGAAACCCATGCTGTGTATCAGTTCAAATGAGATGAGTTCACACTCCTTTATTGGTCACTTGTTTAATTTTTTGTCAGCAAAATGTGAAACAAATCCACAGCACAGACTGCAGCTGGAAGACAAAAAAGTGTTTAATACACATTTATAAAAATTTCATTCTCCAGAATTATTTTTTTTCTCCATCAGTCAGAAATCACATGTAATGCCAAGTATGGACACAAAATGTTATAACTTCTTATTTTTTAACATTTACTCAATAAATTATTCAGGATTTTTGGATCTTCAGGAATTTTTGTTTGGGCCAAAGATGAATACTGGGCCCGTTTTTCCCCTTCTTACTTTAAACATTTTCTTTATGTAGAAGGATCTTTGGAATGAAGTCACCAAGCTTTAAAAAAAAAAAAAGTGTCTGTATACTGGAGCAGCTATTTATGTTTCATAAACACGCTTATTGGAAGGAATGTGATCCAAACAATAATCCACAGGATCCCTAAATGCATGAGGTTTTCTTCTGGAGGATGAGCAGAGTATTGGGATTTTTAAAGGCTTTAAATCGTGCAGAAATGTTAAAATTATAAGATGTAGATTGTGTGAATAAGAAAGAGAGAAGGGGGGAAAAAAGCAATTTATAGCCAAACAGATTTAATCATTTTTATAATAAGTCTTTACTACTACTACTATTAATAATAATAATTATAAATGAGGAGCCTACACAGCAGCTTCTCGACAGATGAGAACAATCAAGAATAAAAACCATGACGTTTACAAAACTGTGAAGTGCTTTTGACCCTTTAAACCCTAAACCCACCCGGGGTTCGATTCCCTTCATCCCCAAATTGTCCTTTAGAACTCAGTACAGTAGGATGGGAGTGTTGAAGTGTGAACGCGCGCCCGGTTAGAAATAAGAGCAGGATTAAAGATGATTAAAATAAACAGAAAGAGGAATAAAGTCTGATAGCGTGCTGTCGGATTTACAGGTCAATGAAGGTCAGACGAGGAGGAGCACTGTCACATGTCATTCTCTCTCTCTCTCTCTCTCTCTCTCTCTTTCTCTCTCTTTCTGAATTCGGATCTAATTCATATTTATAGCTATAACATGTCTAAGCCTTTACTGTGAAAGTGAATAATGGATTTTTTTTCATTAAAAAAGCCCCCCGACACACATATGGATGTGTGTGTGTTCCTCTCTCTTCAGACACAAATATTTTTAATTTAAAAATGTAAAGGTTAATGAATTTGCACTGATTGCAGAAATCATTGTGGAGAAAAAAAAGCCAGTCATGAAAGTAATACGTACCGTGTGTGTGTGTGTGTGTAGGAAGACTAAGATGAATTAAAATTGTCTTAATATTTTTAATTCCAATGCTGAATGATTTCATGCAAATCTCCAAGGACAATTCCAAGTAAAATATGATTTAATTCTGTGTGTATATATATATATATATATATATATATATATATATATATATATATATAACAGTATAAATGATTAATATATTAGGCTCTACTATCCCCCCCCCCAACAAAAAAAAACAACAACACGATAGTGTTTTTTTTTTTTTAATAATATTTTAAGTGAACTCCTACCTCAATAACCGTGATTATTGTGAACTATACACACTCCTGGGTAAGGATATGGGTGGATAAATTTGGTGTGTTGTGTTTATAATATAAAATAAAAACCGAAGGATGGAGGGGGGGAGAGAGAGAGAGAGAGAGAGGTAGCCTATAGGAGCAATTACCTGGTATTACATAAATCTATGAGAAACATCATTGAATCACAGCCTTAAGGCACGACGAGGGTTGACATCAGGAAAAGCATTAACACACACACCACACACGCTAGTTTGTTTTTTTTTTTTTTTAAATCTTCTATGTCTCCTCTCCATGTCTCCTGAACCTGGTTCTGGTTCCTCCTTCAGCAAAATGTGAATGATGCTCAAACTGGGATCAGTAAATCTTTCCCGGTGATCAGAAACAGAAGCTTTATTCCCCTCAGCCCTTCACTGGTCCTTTCCTTGTCGTTTCTCTTTTATCCCTAAAATGTATCTGTCACCTGTAAAGGTGGATCTAGAGGACCTTAAAGCTTTACATGTAGACCACATGCACCCTCCTTCCTGGCCTTTCAAAAAAAAAAAATCCCCACAGTCTGTCCATCCTCTAAAACAGGCATTCCTGGATTTAGGGATCCTTGGGGTTGTTTAAAAGGTTCTTGAAATATAAAAGGTTCTTGGAGGAACGTTAAAGGTTCCTGCATGATACAGGAGTCTATATCCTTCTACAGAAACCTGACATTTACAGTGAGGAGGAAAACTTTAAAGAATCTAACGAAACCTCTCTCTCTCTCTCTCTCTCTCTCTCTCTGTGCAAAAATCACGTGCATTTCACTTACATGTCAGCACATGTATTTCACATTTATGGAAGAACGTGTGTGTGTGTGTGTGTGTGTGTGTGTTTCCATTTCATCATGCATTTGCTCTGAGCATCACGCACGTGCTGAATAAACAGCCGAATGTGATCACGTCAAAAAATAAAAATAAAAATTGCACACATTTACACGCAGGACAATAAATGACTCATGTGGAGAATAAAAACTAATGCATGACGTGTGAAACATAACGTGTCTTAAAAAAATTACACGTATGAAATCCTTGTTTGTTTGTTTTTTTCCTTTATCAGGGTAATGACTTTGACGCACGTGTTAATGCGCCTTTATAACAAACGTCATAGAGCCTTCAAACAAGGTGCATGACTCATACTGGGCTGGGTTTTAGGTGTGTGTGAGGATACACACACACATATATTCTGTTTCCTTGTCAAACAAAATAGGCTCAACAACAAAATCACTTTTCCAAAACTGACATTTCTTTTCGATTGTGTGACGTCATTGATGATGTCATATGTTATACATGTTTTATCAGCCTGTAATTTTCCATATTTGAAATGTACACGTGTTGTAAATTCTTGGCTATATTATCCTACAGTCTATAATAGCTTATAACACAATTTTCGGTGGGGGAAAAAATCCTTTATTTTATTTCCAAGCAATTTTCAGGAAAAAAAAAACGTCCTAAAATGTTGCAAGAGAAATATATAAACATATACAAAATTCACATTTGCCAGATGTATATCTATCAGTATAACTGTACTGTTTAGTCTATGTAGAAATACAGTTTATAAACAAATAGTCTGATCGCACTAGAAGGTAGTAAGATATATATTTAAAAAATCAAAAATAAATCATCAATAAATAATTCAGTTTAAAAAAACAAATAGAGCTAAATGTAAAATGGTTGGTTTGATGATAACCTTTTTGTTTGGAGTAAATACAATTCCTGCAGTGATTTTACTGACCAACAGAGGGCGCTCCAGGAACACATGACCTGCTCTACAGGGTAAAATGGACTAAAATCCATTGGAAAATGACCAAACCATCAAATGTAGCCTATAACACTTTATTCAGTTTGTATCATGATTATTTTTATGCTGGTCCCTAATGTCTTTGCATTAAAAGTCTTAACTGTGTTTTAATACTCACTGATATAATGAGAAAAGAAAAAGGAGGATCTCAGTGTTTGACCCTCTGTCTGTGGAGGGTGGGGTGACCTCTAGACTTTTACTAGGCCCTTGTGGTTAACTGAGTGACGAAGGGTTACATTTTTACTCGCCATCTGACTAGAGATGTGTGAATGTATCCTGCTGCTGGTGGTTGGTAGGCGACAATACAAAATGTCTGCAGAAATGAACTTGAGTCAATTCTCTCTCTGAAGAAAGCACTATAACATAAGCAATAATAAAACATTCATGCACTGGAGCCTATATAACAAATAATCAGTCGTTGAACTTGAACTGCACACTTTAACTTACAGGTTTAAAAAAAAAAAAAAAACTAGGGAGTCATCAGGATATTAAACCAGGTACACATCTTTAACCAACAGCCTCCAGATGCAATTTACAAATAAAACCTACCTTTGAATAAGATTAGGAAGATTACTCAGTAGCAATGTGTAAATAAATATTTGGGTCTTTATTTTGGTCTCAGTTCATTTGGCAGAATTTGATATTGGATATTAGGATGAAATATTGAGACGAATACAAAAACATGAAACAGCTGGATGAGCTGTAAAAAGAAAAAAAATGTTCAGGTTTTAAAGGGATTTGTAAAAAGTAATAATAATAATAATAATAAAGTTAGGAAATGATATTCAAGATCATCAGTTTGACAAAAAAAAACAGGTGAATCAGACAGATTCTAGTGATCTATAAAGTCTCTCTTACTCCTGAGTTTTATTCTTCTAACATAGCTTTTAACGTTGAATTCAATGCTTTCTTTCTTTCTTTCTTTCTTTCTTTCTTTCTTTCTTTCTTTCTTTCTTTCTGACCCTCTCCATCAAAGAGAAACTCGTGGTGACTTTGCGGTGGAAAAAGTAACAGATTGTCAGTTTAATTAGGCTGCAGGACCGCAGGACGGACCCTGGCGCACTCCGACACAAAGGAATTATCATGACAAAAGCTGGGCGAGTGGAAAACCGGGTCAGAGAAAAACCACAACAGAAGTCAGAAGCTGAATATCAAATGGTTTGACGCGTAAAACATTTTGCGCAGGTGGAAATGGGCAGGTTTGCACCTCATGGACACGGACACTGAAAATGGAGGCCTACTTTTACTCTTTCTCTTTATCCATCAACACTGTTAGTATAGTTATTAGTCTCATCTCTCTCTCTTTCTCTTTCTTTCTGGATAATCAATAGATTTCAGAGAATACGCGTGCCAATGATTGTACACTGGATAACAGACTGTGCGTAAAAATGCGCAAAAAAAAGGAGACATTTATTCCTGGAGTGTGAAGCTTTAGAGATTGATATAACACGAAGCACAGGACTCATAGTGCATAATAATAATAATAATAATAGGAAGAAGAAGAAGGTGAAAAGGTAAAAGAAGTGTAACAATCCCCTCCTCCCCCCCCAAAATTCATCCATCTTAAAAAAAGCTGTTTATTTCTGTCTTTTATTTGTATTATTATTATTATTATTATTATTATTATTATTATAAATCCACCATTATCGAGCAGGTTTGTAATTTATTTTACAACATTTACTCTTTGTTTCCACCTGACACACGAGTGATTAAAATATATACTGTAACTTCTTTTTATTATTATTATTATTATTATTATTATTATTATTATTATGAACACAGTAATGTTCACAATCACAGTTCACACTTTGTCTCATCTCATATTATGCCTAACATCATTTAAATTATTATTAAACAACTAGTACACATATATGTTTTTTTTTCTCTTTTAATATCATCCAGCCCAGTTTTTTTTTTTGACATGCACAGGCTTAGTGTAATAGATGAATAATTACGCGTCTTTAGGAAAATTATATAATTATATATATATATATATATATATATATATATATATATATATATATATATATGTGTGTGTGTGTGTGTGTGTGTGTGTGTGTGAGAATACGTACATAAATAGGCTAGATATGAATAAAGGCTGAAGTTAAACCGCAGAGAGCATGTTTATTGATAAGGCGAGGTGAAGTACAGCACTGTAGTCACTTTTGAACAGCATTAAAATATTGATGAAGCAATTGTGAGCAAAATGAATGGATCGTGTGAGTTAGTTCTCCTGAATGAGCATCACAGCCTGGATTTCACTCACTTTCCCTTGTGTGTGTGTGTGTTTTGCATGTTTATTTTTGCAAAATAAAATATTAAAATAAACGATATCCAGCCTTAATTCCATCACTCCCCCCCACTCCTACACATCACTAACCCCCCATATATATATATATATATATATATATATATATATATATATATATATATATACACACACACTCCCCCCCCTCCCACCCCGGCTCCAATCTCATTGATCCAGGAGGAGCTAATTAGCCCTTCCCGCCGTGACTGTGTAATAGTGCGCATGCGCACTGGGCTAATTCCAGCCATTTTTTTTTTTTTTTTGCAGGAAACTAATTAGCAGGAATAAAGACTGAACGGTTTTTTTTTCCTTCGGTGTCGTCAAACACCGCTTTCTCCTCTTCTCCTCTAAGCAAGCCGTCTGCGTTACAACCAAATACTCCTTTATTTTGTGTTGTTTTTAGTTTTTTTTTGTTCTTAAAAAGGCTTTAAAACCCGTCATACGGATATACATACCTCTTTTACTCTTTACTACCAGACTAATAATAAGAATAAGAATAATAAGAAGTAGAAGAATCTAGAAGCTACCTGACCAAATGGAAGTACGCCAATGGGATGGATGAAGGCGGTGTGTGGACGAAGCGAGAGTGAAGCAGACGTCGAAAAATGTAAGTTTGTTTCGTGTTGGTGTTTACAGTCAGGTTTAAAGCTTTGCTGTGGGGTTTAGCTGACTTTTCTTTCCTTGCTGGAGGACTGAGGGAGCTGCTTAGTGCTTCATGTTTTCAGGAATGGAAGTTACTCCCAAGCGCATTTCCTTCCTAGTTGGTTAGTTAGTAGGTTAATTACATGTTACCTTATTCCTTAGTCGTCCTTGCTCAGAGTGTACAGCCATGAAATCATATCCTGAGTGTTTATTATTTTTCTACAAACATGGGCGGTGTGTAAGCAGCCAGGCACAACAAGCGGTTCTCTAAAATGGTCTCCGATGCTCCTGCACCTAACAGAGCATGTTATGTCCAAAAACTCCCATCTGAAACATCCAAAGAGGTCAGATCCCAGTCCAGGACTTGTCCTTGTTGCTTTTCTTCTTCTTCTTCAGCTTTGCCTCTGTGCCTGTGACACACTCCAAGCAAACTTTGTATCAGTGAGTAGAAAAAAAAAAGTAACATCTGCAACAAATGTAGCTCCACTGTAACCCTGAGCTACAACAAAAAACCACTCCAGTGTATATCAATATTACACCTGTCTTTATTTACCTTACTTATCTGTTTTTCTCGTGTCTGATCAAGATAAAGTTCATTCGACTTATCCGTCATAGCAGAAAGTAAAAAAGCAGTCTTTTCTTTTCTGTATGGAGAGCATAGAAAGGTTCCTGTGTAGCTATAGGGAGGGGATAGGGATGTGGGTTTTTTACACACACACACAGGGTCATTCCACGATCATCACATCATGGTGGAGAAAGGAATGGAGGGAGGGAGGGAGAGAGAGACAGAGAGGGAGGGTATGATGCAGGGTCAAAGAACCCAGACTCACAGGTCAGAGTTCACGGTGTTGGAGAAAGAATGGTGGGGAAAAAAAAAGAGACAGATAAGTAGTTGGAAAGAAGGCGAGGCGAGAGTGTGAAGCTAAAGATCTGAGCTGACAGCAGGAAGACAAGAGGTGTTGTGTTGTACAATAGATAGTGCAGACACAGCAAGGTGGAAATTGTGTGTGTGAGTGGTTCTAAATCCCTGGTGTTTGGGTGTTCGCTGGATCAGGAACCGTTAACCCAACCTTAAAAACGCAATATTGTGTCGGATTAATCTTAGAGTTCACATGAATCATAGAATTATGGGACCGGAGCGATATTACAATGACTTATGTTCCTGTCTGTTATCTCTACTTATTATATAACACGGAATCCAATCCGGTCCAACTAAGTGGATGCTCAATTCTGATTTTTAACGTACTCTATCTTGTTTGTCTGTATTGGTTTATTGATTTCAAATTTTCGATAAATGTCATATCAGGTTCTGTAAGCTTTAAACTCGTATTGCAGAACTCGTGTTTCCTGTTTTAGCCGTGTGTTTGTTGTGTATCGTGATAATATCATGATAATGCTGTATGTTTATAACACGTATTCATCACCGCTAACAAAGCCAAATCTGGTGCCTAGGCTGAATATTGTGCAGTATAGCATCACACACTCTTTGGTTGTCTTCCTAAGGCACTCTTAAAGAACCCTTTTTTTTTTTTTTTTTTAAAGAGTGTAGCTAAAACCTGTAACATCACCTACTTTATACAGTAAATGTTAATACATGGGTTACAGTTCAACGTCAGTGAATGAGTGAGTTATATCTAAATTTTTTCTATTTGTAGCATTCTTATGATTGCGTCCGTCAAGCCTCAGCATATGTGTGTACTGTATATGTGTATATATATATTTTTTTCTTACTACAAGACGTTCCACCATTTGCAGACCATCTGTTACTGTGTTACTTGATGAAATGTTTCAGCATCGTGATTCCAAGGGAACAATATTTCATTCCTAATATTACGTCTGTCTGTGATGATAGGACTGGCAGTAAAGCCTGGTTGATTGAGGAGCGTTTAAAAAGTGGGTAGTGTTCACGGATAATAACAGACATTTAAAAAAAAATTTTTTAATACATTTCCGCTGAGGTTGTTGAACATCTGTCTATGATTGTCATTTTAAGCTGCTTCGTTTTTACTCGCATGAATACGCATAATTTAAATACTCTTAAAGATGGCAGTGTGTAATGCAACTGTTGATATTGTTGTTATTATCCATTTAGACTGAAACGTTGCTGCAAATCAATCCACAGCGCTTCTAACTGATCATGTTTATGATCCAGATGGGCGTGGTCTCTTCCAGGATGACCCCGCCCCCACCCACAGGGCTTGAGGGTTCACTGAATGGTTTAATAAGGATGAAAATTATGCAGATCATATGCTGTGGCCTTCACAGTCACTGGATCTCATTTCAGTCCGGTTGAATAGATTTTGCAGTGACTTCACAACCATGCTCAAAACCAACTGAGGGAATGATTTTCGGACGAACAGCGTTCTTCATGACAGTGTTTTATCGACGCCAAGGTGCACCGAAGCTGTTGTGGCAGCTTCTGCTGATCGAACACCTCACTAACACGCTTTATGTCACACGTCTCCACGAGTCGTTATGCTCTGTGAGATCGGATGACACGTTAGCAGGGTGCCCCGTGTTCCCGTGTGCCACGATTTGCATCCCACAGAGATAAAAGTTAAAGATGGCGTGTAGTTCAGCTGGGAATTTCGGTGATGCATTCAAATGTATTAAAGACGACATCGCTGGATAAAAGGTTTAACATTCAAATGGTGATTTCCAGGGCAGTGTTTGTCTGAGTTCTGACCCTCGAACCAGGGCGCATGTTTCTGCCTTTCTAGCCTCCCTAGGTCACAGACCCTATCTGAGGTCCCCTAGATGAGATTATTTTGTGGTGTGGTGTGGTGGAGAATTCAGAGAAGTTCTCACAGTGGAAAATAGTGATTTATTTTCGAAAATCTTGTCTTATGCGACTACTTATACTGTTAGTAATAATATTTTTACAAAATATTACAAATAGGTGTGTGATTTATGCATTTGTAGCGTTTAATAAGTGAGCGAGTAACGTCTAATTTACATTAAGACATATATTTCGGAACTTGCCGTTCTATTACATAGGCACGAGTGTTTTACTCGGAAATATGCCACTTGTATTTTTCATACGAGCTCCATCTGGGACACGGAGAACCAAAACCGTGACACAAATCTCTATATGTCAGTCGTGAAGAAATCATATGTTTTAATAAGTTTTGATAAATTTGGGGACTTTTTGTTTGTGAATGTGTCGATTATAATAAAAAGAAACTCGCACGTTGGCTTGAAGATATGAAGTTTATCTTCTCGTGTTGAAAAACTTGCATTTTTTTCGTACGAAATACATCACGGATCTGAGTGACCATAGTTAAATAATATTGGCTGGCGTTGAGTGGTATATCAGATATATTCCATTCAGCTAGCGTGATACTGAACAAGTTGAAGACAAGTTCAGTATCATGCTAGCTGAATGGAATATATCTGATATACCATGAAAAAAAGACAGCCAATATTATTATTATGCATACACTACTTTCAGGTGTTCAGCATGTCTTCAAAAGAAACCTGTGCTCAGGTCTTATAGTAAACCTGCTGATGCTGACACTATAAATGTAGTGTAATGTGTTCAGATGGAAGTGCAAGTTGAAGACAAGTTCAGTATCATGCTCGCTGAATGGAATATATCTGATATACCACGAAAAAAGGCGGACATTATTATTATTATTATTATTATTATACATTCCTTTCGGGTGTTCAACGCATCTTTGTCTTTCAAAATCTTCCGTATTTAACAAAGCAAACCTGGCGGCCATGTTTGTTTACAAATCGTCCCAGTCGCTCACCCGCTAGCGCAGAAGTTTTACGTTTCCGACGTGTGACGACATGTCTTGACAACCATGCAATATCGTAAACCATATTCAACGCTGATTCTCCATTGGGTAGAGTGACGTAATACACGTAGGATAAGCGATACGCTAACAATATTGCATGCTATCGAACCAAATGAATGAAACCCGCTAGAAGGGAATAGAACACGTTTTTATTCCATCGAAAAAGCGTCCTGTATGAATGATATATAATATTGTTATTATAACAGTAACTACATCTTCTTCTGAGTATAGGCCTGATCAGAAATGATCTAAATTTCACTTTTTTATTTTTACTATTAATATTATTGGGGGGGACCTTAGTGAAGTGTGTGTGTGTGTGTGTGTGTGTGTGTGGTGTGCAGGTCTTATAACAAACCTGCTGATGTTGACACTATAAATGTAGTGAACTGTAGTGTAATGTGTTCAGATGGAAGTGCACTTTACTTCATAATACTGCAGTTGTTTGTGACGGAGATTTTCTCTGTAGCTCACTGATTGCTGCTGAAGCGTGTGTAACTGGTCAGTCATTATTGTGTTTGTTGAGTGTGTGTGGGCGCATGCGTACACTGCTGCTCCCTCTGCTTATCATAACAATAGCCGTGGTTAGTGTGTGAGCTGAACTCTCTCTCTCCATATCTGTGTTGTCACACCACACGCAGGGGCCCCTGCTTCTGAGTTTATGCCCCTGTGTGTGTGTGTGTGTGTGTTGCATTACACCACACACTGTCTACACACGTTTAATAAAGACAGACACATAACAGAAGCGTTTCCCTGATTGAGTCTCTCAATTCTCATCAGATTCCTTGGCAAATATTGAGCCACACTGTGCTCTGAATCAAAGCGTGGTGGAGCGAGAGAGGTGTGTGTGTGTGTGTGTGTGTGTGTGTGTGTGTGTTTGCTGGTGGTTCTGTGAGGTTTAAATAGAATTTGCAGCTTATCACAGAAGCTGGCGCTGGAGTCAAACAAGGGTCAACACTGTTTTCTTTAGAGCGAGTGAGAATTTTAAAGATGACTCTTCAAGTAGCGACAGTGTGCCTGACACACACACACACACACACACACACACACACACACACACACACACACACACACTTATAATATTTAATTCAAATCATGTGTTGGTGAGATTAACACAATAATAAACCCTTAAAGCTCTAGTTTATTAATCAGCCACTATTCTGAACATATTCAATCAGTACAGTGAGACTAATGGGTATGTATTTACGAAGGTTAGGATGAGTCTTTGGAGGTGACGAGGTTAATCATATGGGCTAATATCTTGCATATTAATGATTATTTTAAAGGTAACTCACTTCTGAATAGTCGCACACGATAATACTGTATTGCTAATTCTTTTTTTTTGCATGACAGGCAAAAAAATAGTTACACTCCTTTTATAAATAATCAAATTTTTTTTTAAGCTAAATTTGATCATAATGTAGAATAATGATGAAGTGAAGAACACTGGTTTTAAAGGTGTACACTTTAAATACCGCGGGCGGCACGGTGGTGTAGTGGTTAGCGCTGTCGCCTCACAGCAAGAAGGTCCTGGGTTCGAGCCCCGGGGCCGGCGAGGGCCTTTCTGTGCGGAGTTTGCATGTTCTCCCCGTGTCCGCGTGGGTTTCCTCCGGGTGCTCCGGTTTCCCCCACAGTCCAAAGACATGCAGGTTAGGTTAACTGGTGACTCTAAATTGACCGTAGGTGTGAATGTGAGTGTGAATGGTTGTCTGTGTCTATGTGTCAGCCCTGTGATAACCTGGCGACTTGTCCAGGGTGTACCCCGCCTTTCGCCCATAGTCAGCTGGGATAGGCTCCAGCTTGCCTGCGACCCTGTAGAACAGGATAAAGCAGCTAGAGATAATGAGATGAGATGAGACTTTAAATACCGCGAGTTGGCCTAGTGGTTAGTGTGTCCGCCTCTCGATCGGGAGATCGTGAGTTCTACTCGTGGTCGGGTCATACCAAAAGACCATCTTAAAAATGGTGCCTACTGCCATCTGGCAAGGCACACTGCAATACAGATGTGAGTGTGGAGTCAAACTCTTGTGGTTACCAGAGGACCAGCCCCAAACTGTAACCCTAGCTATGTAATAGGCGAGAGGCCGAGGGCTACAGAAATGGAGATCGGCGCCGCCTAATGCGTCATACGGTGCAGGAAGGACTTTAGACTTTAAATACCTACGCCGATGACCATAACGTTAAAACCACCTGCCTAATATTGTGCCACCAAAACAGCTCTTACTGACTCATCGAGGCCTCGACTCCACAAGACCTCTCTGGGACCAAGATGTTAGCAGCAGATCCTTTACGTTCAAGGTGTAGACTCCATGGATTGGACTTGTTTCTCCAGCACTTCGCACAGATGTTCAATTGGATTGAGATCTGAGGAATTTGGAGGCCAAGCCACCACCTTGAACGCTCTCATGTTCCTCAAACCATTCCTGAATATTTTCTGCAGTGCGGCAGGGAGCATTATCCTGCTGAAAGAGGCCACTGACATTATGGAATACTGTTACTATGATGGGGTTAACTTGGTTTGCAATAGTATTTAGGTAGGTGGTACATGTCAAAGTAACATCAAGGACCCAAGGTTTCACCCATAGTGCATCCTGGTGCCACGTCTTCCCCAGGTAAGTGACCTGCATGCACTTGACCATCCGCATGATTCATCAGACCAGGCTGCCTTCTTTCATTGCTCCATGGTCCAGTCCTGATGCTCACGTGCCCTTTGTAGGTGCTTTCCATGATGGACATGGGTCAACATGGGCTATGCAGCAAGCTGTGATGCACTGTGTGTTCCAACACCTTTCTATCATAGTCAGCATTAACTTTTCCAGCAGTTTGAGCTACAGTAGCTCTTCTGTGGGATTGAACCATATGAGCTAGCTTTCGTGCCACATGTGAATCAATGAGCCTTCGACACCCATGACCCTGTCACTGGTTCACCGGTTGTCCTTTGGATCTTTGGACCACTTTTGGTACTGCATACCAGGAACACCCCTCAAGATGTGCCATTTTGGAGATGCTCAGACCCAGTCATCTAGCCATCACAATTTGGGCCTTGTGTTAAAAAAAAAAAGTCACTCAGATCCTTACACTTGCCCATTTTTCCTGCTTCCAACACATCAACTTCAAGAAATGACTGTTCGCTTGATATTATATACAGTGGTGCTTGAAAGTTTGTGAACCCTTTAGAATTTTCTATATTTCTATATGACCTAAAACATCATCAGATTTTCACACAAGTCCAAAAAGTAGATAAAGAGAACCCAGTTAAACAAATGAGACAAAAATATGATACTTGGTCATTTATTTATTGAGGAAAATGATCCAATATTACATATCTGTGAGTGGCAAAAGTATGTGAACCTCTAGGATTAGCAGTTAATTTGAAGGTGAAATTAGAGTCAGGTGTTTTCAATCAATGGGATGACAATCAGGTGTGAGTGGGCAACATGTTTTACAACCCTAATTCCAAAAAAGTTGTGATGCTGTGTGAACTGGAAATAAACAGAACACAGAAATTTGCAAATCATGGAAACCCTATATTTCATTGAAAATAGTACAAAGACAACATATCAAATGTTGAAATTGAGAAATTTTATTATTATTTTTTAAAATGTATGCTCATTTTGAATTTGATGTCAGCAACACGTTTCAAAAAAGTTGGGACAGGGGCATGTTTACTACTGTGTCACTTTTAACAACACTCTGTAAATGTTTGGGAACTGAGGAGACCATATTGCTGTAGTTCTGAAAGAAAAATGTCCCATTCTTGCTTGATATACAATTTCAGTTGCTCAACAGTTTGGGGTCTCCTTTGTCATATTTTGCTCTTCATAATGCACCGAATGTTTTAAATAAGAGACAGGTCTGGACTGCAGGCAGGCCAGTTTAGCACCTGGACTCTTTTACAACGGAGCCATGCAGTTTTAATATGTGCAGAAAGCAGTTTGGCATTGTCTTGCTGAAAGAAGGAAGGCCTTCCCTGAAAAAGATTTTGTCTGGATGGCAGCATATTGCTCTGAAACCTGTTTATATCATTCAGCATTAATGATGCCTTCCCAGATGTACAAGCTACCCATGTCATGTGCACTAATGCACCCTCATAAAATCACAGATGCTGGCTTTTGAACTGTGCACTGATAACAAGCTGGATGGTCCCTCTCCTCTTTAGCCTGGAGGACGTGGTGTCCATGATTTCTAAAAAGAATTTCTACTTTTGATTCATCAGACCTTGGGACAGTTTTCCACTTCGCCTCAGTCCATCGTAAAAGAGCTCAGACCCAGAGAAGGTGGCGGTGTTTCTGGATATTGTTTATATCTGGTTTTAACTTGCATTTGTGGATGCAGTAATGAACTGTTTTTACACACAATGGTTTTCTGAAGTGTTCCTGAGCCCGTACAGTGATTTCCAGTACAGACACGTGTCTGCTTTTAATGCAGTGTCTCCTGAGGGGCTGAAGATCACAGGCATCCAGTGTCAGTTTTCAGCCTTGTCTCTTGCACACAGAGATTTCCCCAGATTCTCTGAATCTTTTAATGATATTATGTACCATAGATGATGTGATCCCCCAAATTCTTTGCAGTTTTACATTGAGGAACGTTATTCTTAAATTGTTGCACTGTTTGCCCACGCAGTCTTTCACAGAGCGGTGAACCCCTCCCCATCTTTACTTCTGAGAGACTCCGCCTTTCTGGGATGCTCTTTTTATACCCAATCATGTTACTGACCTGTTGCCAATTAACCAAATTAGGTTTTTTTTTTTTTTTTTTTTTTAGCATTACACAACTTTTTTTTCGTCTTTTGTTGCCCTGTCCCAACTTTTTTGAAATGTGTTGCTGACATCAAATTCAAAATGAACAAATATTTAAAAAAAACCAAAATTTCTCAGTTTCAACATTTGATATGTTGTCTTTGTACTATTTTCAATGAAATATAGGGTTTCCATGATTTCGCAAATCTTCACATTCTGTTTTTACTTATGTTTTACACAGTGTCCCAGCTTTTTTGGAATTGGGATTGTATTTAAAAAACAGGGATCCATCAAAGTCTGATCTTCACAACACATTTGTGGAACTGCATCATGGCATGGACAAAGGAGATTTCTGAGGACCTCATAAAAAGCATTGTTGATACTCATCGGGCTGGAAAAGGTTACAAAACCATCTCTAAAGAGTTTGGACTCCACCAATCCACAGTCAGACAGTTTGTGTACAAATGGAGAAAATTCAAGACCATTGTTACCCTCCCCAAGGAGTGGTCGACCCAAGAGCAAGGCGTGTAATAGTGGGCGAGGTCACAAAGGACCCCAGGGTAACTTCTAAGCAACTGAAGGCCTCTCTCACATTGGCTAATGTTCATGAGTCCACCATCAGGAGAACACTGAACAGCAATGGTGTGCATGGCAGGGTTGCAAGGAGAAAGCCACTGCTCTCCAAAAAGAACATTGCTGCTCGTCTGCAGTTTGCTGAAGATCACGTGGACAAGCCAGAAGGCTTTTGGAAAAATGTTTTATGGATGGATGAGACCAAAATAGAACTTTTTGGTTTAAATGAGAAGCGTTCTGTTTGGAGAAAGGAAAACACTGCATTCCAGCATAAGAACCTTATCCCATCTGTGAAACATGGTGGTGGTAGTATCATGGTTTGGGCCTGTTTTGCTGCATCTGGGCCAGGACGGCTTGCCATCATTGATGGAACAATGAATTCTGAATTATACCAGTGAATTCTAAAGGAAAATGTCAGGACATCTGTCCATGAACTGAATCTCAAGAGAAGGTGGGTCATGCAGCAAGACAACGACCCTGAGCACACAAGTTGTTCTACCAAAGAATGGTTAAAGAAGAATAAAGTTAATGTTTTGGAATGGCCAAGTCAAAGTCCTGACCTTAATCCAATCGAAATGTTGTGGAAGGACCTGAAGTGAGCAGTTCATGTGAGGAAACCCACCAACATCCCAGAGTTGAAGCTGTTCTGTACGGAGGAATGGGCTAAAATTCCTCCAAGCCGGTGTGCAGGACTGATCAACAGTTGCCGCAAACGTTTAGTTGCGGTTATTGCTGCCCAAGGGGGTCACACCAGATATTGAAAGCAAAGGTTCGCATACTTTTGCCACTCACAGATATGTAATATTGGATCATTTTCCTCAATAAATAAATGGCCAAGTATAATATTTTTGTCTCATTTATTTAACTGGGTTCTCTTTATCTACTTTTAGGACTTGTGTGAAAATCTGGTGTTGTTTTAGGTCATATTTATGCAGAAGTATAGACAATTTTAAAGTGTTCACAAACTTTCAAGTACCACTGTATGTCCTGGTCCTTGGCAGGTGCCATTGTAATGAGAGTGTTTGCTATTCATGTCACCCGTCTGTGGTTTGAATGTTATGACTGATCGGTGTAATATTATGCAACCCAACCTGTTTTTTTTTTTTTTCCCCCCAATCCAAAATGCTTGTCATTATTTCTTGTGCAAGAGTCATAACAAAGGTCTGGTGTTTTCTGCAAATGTTGCATTTGTTTTTTGAGCGGCTGTCATGTCTGAACGCGAGGACCAAAGAGCGACTCGAGTGCAAGCCACATGTGAGTACATGGTTATTAAGCATGAACGCACAGTCAAGCAGCAATAATGTAGAAGCTGGGAGATTACAGACGAGCACGGGAGTGGATAACTGAAGAAAACATCCAGCCATGAAGAACTGAAAACAGCTGCTGGCTTTTAAAAACACACCAGGGGTTTCAGCTCAAGAACGTGAACGCTTAAAGAAATCCCCACTAGTGCTCTGCTGCTGTCTCAGAGAACAGGTAAGCCACAAATTAAACCGTAACAGAGCGATAGATGAAAGCAGTCATGATCCAAAAATATATATCATCTGTGAAATACGGTGGCGTCTTAATGGCACGAAGCCAACCAAATGCTTCACCACTCAAATGACAGCGCTTCATCTTACAGCACGACGGTGACCATAAACACACTGCTGAAGCACTTCAGAGCCAAAAGGTGGAATGTTATTGAAGGGCCAAGTCATGGCACTTGATTTAAATCCCTTTTTTTTCCCATTCATTTTATTTGCTGATGGCAAGACAAAGCAGTAGAATTCCAGAAACGCACAAAATCTGAATAAATACACAGAATGCAGGGTTGTAGTCGAGTTAGGGCTGTGCGATATATCGAATATACTCGGTATATCGCCGAAAATTCTGTGTGCGATACATAAAATTATTATATCGTAACTATCAAGTATTTTATGGTCATCTTCCGACTTGCGTTCGTTTCGTGTTTGTTTAAAACATCTCTCTGTCCCTCAGGCAGTAACGTGAGAGGCTGCCTAAGGGTAAAGAAAACAATAACGTCACGCACTCACCAACCAATCCCGAGCGACATCTCGGTGCTGAAAGGAACTTCCGGGAAGATTTTCTAGTTTCGGTTGTGTTGCCAGATTGGGCGGTTTTAAGTGCGTTTTGGCGGGTTTTGAACATATTTTGGGCTGGAAAACATTAGCAGTATCTGGCAACACTGCAAGATTTCCTGGTTCCGGTTTACAGCGCTGACTCAGTTCGTGCAATTGCTGATTTTGCGTAGGCTACCGTGTAAGCTCTGTGAATTTCAGCGACAAATTAAAAATGGAAGCGGACGAATTGGTTCCTAAAAGAACTAGTAAGGGGTCAGTCATCTGGCATTTTTTTTGGATATCGCGAGGAGGACGTGGAACAGCAAATGCCAGTTTGTAAAGTGTGCAAAAAAAAAACCCCTGTCATCACAAAAGGCAGCAGCCGGAATTATACACATCTGAGAGGCAGAGCCAGAAAACATTCAGTTCAAAAGTGTGCAAAGAGAAAAATGATGTTTTGCAGATCTCTCTCTTCTCTCCCTCAATCTCTCTCTCTATTGTGAATGTTCCAGTGGTTCTCAGTAGTCAGGTTAATAGCTTGGAGGTCTATTTTTTAAAATAATTTAATGAAAGAGCACTTTTCTTATTTAGGCTAAATGTCTTTCTCAGTGTTGAGCTTGCACTTTATTGGTTTGAGCTCTGAGCAGCTCTGTATTGTTGCCCCTTTGTTGCAATTTTCAAGATTGTTTTTGCAGTTTGTGCCACATCTTTGTTGAATAAAAATGGTCTTATTTCAATTCAATTGTGATTAATCACCAACATGAAAATTTAAAATGCGTTGTTGAAAACCACCTGTAAAGTTAATCAAGAATGTTATTTAATCTGCAGGGATTGTAGTGAAAAGAGTAAAAGTTAGATTTCATGGGGTCCTTTAGAGGAGATTTAAATATATCGAGATGTATATCGTGAAATGGAGAAAATGTATCGGGATATTCATTTTTTCCCATATCGCACAGCCCTAAGTCGAGTCACTAATCCTCGAGTCCGAGTCCAGTCTCGAGTTCCCAGTGTTCAAGTCCAAGTCATTAAAGAAAATTTCGAGTCAAGTCAGAGAACAAGATTCCAACCGCACCATTTGACGGTGGCTGTTTTCAGTGGCATTACCGGTTTGTTCCTGAACATGACGTATGAACAGGTGAATGTACATTCTTTATCAGAGATGGTTGGGAGACGGATGTAAGTGCAGAAGGCGTGTTTATTAATACAAGTGAAGACAAGTAAACAATCCAGGACGTCAGGCAAAATCGTAAAACAGTGAAATGGGCAATAGGCACAAACAGGCTATCGTAGTCTCGGCAGAATCAAAGACAAGAAACGGGAAATCAGGGATCAGGAAACCAAGCAAGGAAATAAGGCTCGGTAACATGTCAGCAACGCAACTCAATACTTCACAAAGTAAGTGTGTTTTCAGTTTTTATATCGGCATACTGAATTGCGCCTTAGTCCTGTGTAGGTGTGAGTCGTTTACGTTGCGTGCGCAATAGTCCGCTTGGCGCGTGCGCTGTCCGGAGCGCACCCGAGAGTATATCTGATGCACGAGCCAAGGCGTGACACTCTTGCACGAAGTTGGTATCAAAATTAATGTAGATATAAATATCTTATGCCAAATTATTATGCCATGTTACAAAAAATAAAGAAAAAATCAGAGTCCTCGTCTCCAGTTTATGAGTCTGAATGCAGTTAATGCACGAGTCCAAGTCGAGTCACGAATCCTTAAAATTGGGGCACGAGTCAGACTCGAGTACTACAAGCCTGACAGCATGAACGTCAGATACATTTAATCCATTGTGAAAGATTTGTCTAAATGTTAAAAATGACTATTTATTATTGCTTTTGATTTATTAAAATGGAAAAAAAACGAAATCCTAAAAACCGTGGACTTCACGTCCTCTGCAGAAAACACTGAATTGCTTATGGTATAATGATAAACACTTTTTATACGTATTCTGATTTATGGGATTGAGTGTTTTCAGGCTGATTAGTGTTAAATCAACTTTATGACAAAATGGCTCCTGATTTTGGTCAACATTCACACTCCTCGGTGCAAATTAAAAAAATAAATCCAGCACATTATTCATGGTTGCGTATACGCCGGGACAATATGCGTAAGTATATTTCTCTCCCTGAAATAAATGCATAAATCATGTGGCTTCGATTTAACCTACAGTATACTGTCGAAGAACATTAAAGAGGACGTGAAAAATAGACCTTTTGAATTGCTTTTGGAATTTTACATAATAAAAGTAGTTCTGGCAGTAAAGAGCATGGAACTGAAAACGACAGTCAGTAAGCCTCATGTTTTTATTGACTGTGGGTTTTCTGAGTAACCGCTAAACTCCTGGTTCATACTTAAGATGTTGTATAACAGTAATAAACAGCTTTCCCATTATAATAATGTTTTCTCTGAGGTCTTAGTTCTGATTGGTTAGAAAGTGGTGCTTAATTTTGTAATGAATTGATTTTTTTTTTCTGTCTTGTGAACTTGTAGAGAAAGGTACGGATTGGCTGTTTATACAGTGGCTGATGTTGCGTGAGTAATAACAGGAACTTGACGTAATTCTGAATTGTCTGGCAAATTGCTGTGGTGTAAGAGGAATAAAATACTTCAGGATACACCATTATAGGAGAATTATCAACTTTATGGCAGCATCAATAAGTCCGCTTCATCGCACCACCGAATGTTTTATTCCCGAAGTCAACAGGTTTATTATACTTTAGCTAGAATGCTCATAGATAGTCGTATACATGTTTGTGTATAGCCGTAGCACTTGGGTCTGCAGAGATGTTCAGAAACGCTGGCGGCCAGCGGTTTTCTCCGCCTACACAGACAGTCTGTGCTGGCTACTCAATCCCAGAAAAAAACCCCCCAACAACTTGCCTTTCAACGTTCAAGCGATTTAGATAATCTCCGCTGCCCATAATTTGCTGAAAATCCAGTTATTTCACCACGAAATTTTCTTCGATTCGGGTCATAACCGAAAGCGATGCTGTATTTGTTGATCGATTCTCGCGCTCTGATTGGCTGAGCCGGACCACGTGACCACGCTGTAGTGTGTGTGTGTGTGTGTGTGTGTAGTTATGTTACAGAGCCAGGCAGCGTACTGTACTACAGAGGGTCACTGAGAAAGCCAAGCACACACACATCTGGAAGGAAATTTCATACGTATTTTGCAAGCATTTTACAGGGAAATTGAGAGTCGTAGTTTATTAGCTGAGAATGCACCAGAAGGCATGTAAATTTCAAAATTTTCTGGCGGGGAGGGCATGCTCTCAGACCCCCCCCCCTTAGCATTTGCGCATTAGCCACCTACTACATTTTTTTTAGCTGGGTACTTCAGAATTTCTGGAGAACCCCGGGTCTAATGTTACTGTTCCATGGAGTTAAGGCCTTGTAGTTTTTGGGAAAAATCACTGACGAAGCGACAGTTTTTATTTTTTATTATTTATTTTTTAAAATACTTTGTATGAAATCCACGTGCTGTTTCTGAGCATCATGTTAAAATACTGGAGGACATGATGAGGTGTGGTGTGATGGGGTTAATAACGTGAAGTAAGATTGTTTTGATGGGGGGGGGGGGATTTCACCTTATTTGAAACTCACGATCGTTTGACGATGGGACATAAAATCTCATTCATTTGAATGGGGAAGGATACAATAACGGAATTCAACCCTGGTAGCAGTTTATCTGGCATCATGAGTTATTTAGGTAAACTTCACAAACTTTGGAAGCATGAGCCAGTCGTATTGTTTGCAAAACGGAGGCACTGATCGCTAGTAAGTAGCAATCATACTAGTGTTTGGTTGGTGCACTTGAGAAAAAAGCTAGCTAGCTAAAGTTAGCACTACAACCTCAACTCTCCAAACTCGTACTAACGCTGTATCGAGTTGTCTTTTATTATTCTTCATTCATTATTTCCTTTTGCTGTTCGAGTATCAGAAAATGTGGGTCATATCAGTAAAGCCATATGTAATGAAAAGATTTGGTATGGAGTCACAGGAGTGCCGTAAAAGAAGAAAAATGTTGAAAAATAAGTTGATGAATAAAAAATTCGCAAAATAAATGCAGAAATAAAATGGCACTGCTGTGACTCCATATTTTGGTGTCCACTCCATTCTTGAACGTATATTGTTTACCAATTTTCAGAATGTTTAGCTCCCTGAAATTTCTATCCGAAGCAACAGTTTTTAATATTGGTCGGATTCTTTAACTGCTTTGGACGCAGTGAGTCTCTCCCGACCCTTGCTTTTTTTTTCTTCTTCTTCTCTCGTTTCCTGTTTCAGTCCTTTTGACCCTCAGTGTGCATGTCATTTTCTTTTTTGGGCGTGTCATTCAAGAAACGCACCAGCTTTCCATTTTGAGGTCTCGTCCTTTGTTTGGCTTTCAAGGTGTAGAATCTAGAATTACAATCTTTTTGTTCTTAAAAATAGTGCAAAAGCTTCTTTTTTCGCCATGGTCCCACATATTCTCGGTCTCTCTCACCGCCTAGCCTTACTGATTCAGTGTTTCTTTTCTTTTTTTTTTTCGTTAAGTCTCACAGCCTTTCTCTCTGCCGGGTCTCTTTCACTTTTTTTGAAGTCTCTTTTGCCTACTGAATGGACTTGGTGTTTCTAATGGAAATGGTGCATTAAATCAGAGATCAAACGCAAGCGTGAAGCAGAGGGGCAGCTGTCCAAACAGATTGGGGGGTGGTGGAGGGTATGGGGTTACTAATGCTTGAGTATACACTGGCTGGTACAGGTATTAATATTGATTGAGGCTAATTTCTGGCGCTTGACATTGCAGTAGGATTTGTACTTCTGTACGTTTTGTTGCCAGTACAACGTCTGATGCATCTGAAACGTTGATATTCACAGGATGCGTGTATGCGCTTGAATGATATCTCTGTGGCATGCGCCACGTGAGCGCTCATCTTTGCTATTGCGACGCTACGCGTTTGCCTGCAAAGCCACTGTATCAAGGACCGGACTGAGCTTCATTCGGCTAATACGTCCAAAGCACGGTGCTAGCATCCTGCTCTGGCTTCCAGTAAGTTGCTTAGCATTTAAACTATTGATTTTCCTATAAGCACTTTAACCCTCTCCAGCAGCCAGGATCAGAAAGAGCTCAATATAACCCTCTGAATCTCAGCACAATCTGTAGTTTTACTGCAGGGTTGAGCAATTACCCCTACGTGTGTGCGCATGCGCAAACGAACACACTCATTAATAAGAGTACCCACAACCTTCTTCAACAACGTGCATTTTAACTTTCACTTTAAAACCAGATGTCAAAGGGTCCAAAACATGTTTCTGCAAACGTTTCTTAGAAAATCTCTTCGGTTGTCCCCTTGAAGGAACCCTTAAAGGATCAATGCAGAACCCTACAACAGATGATTCTTTATCTGAAATGGTTTCTAAGGCTATCAAAAACCTCTAATTAACCAAAGCACTTTCTTCTAAAAGTGCTAATTTCTCAATACAGGTTCTAGGTATTACAAAGAAAATGGCTGCTAATAACTTGGGGTTTGTACCACACACCTGGTTAAAGGGATAGTTCGGGATTTTTGACATGAATCTGTATGGCATCCCCATCAATAGTGTCGTGCAAACACACTGACTTACCCCCGACAGCATCCTGTGAGTCCAGTTCTTGTCCAGTTTTGGTCCAGACAAAAGTAGTCCGGCAAGTTTGTTGGGGTCACGAAAGTAAAACGTTTTTCGTCTCAAAACAGTATGTGTTCAAAAGAGTGATATATTTGCATCACAAAACCGTTGTCAAATAAAAAGTCAGACCTCGAAATCGCTTGGCACTATTTTCTCTCCCTTCTTATCACTGCGCGCTGCCGCCAGGCGACAGCGAAACGCAGACCCACTAAGCTGGTGGGAGACCAAGGCTCTATCCACGGCTTACACACGTGATGGCACGGAGGATGTGTATAGTGGCAGCATCTGTCCCCCCAGAGAGGATCTTTTCAAAAGCAGGACAGATTATAACTGAGAGGAGAAATAGAATCAGAATTAACTAGTTAATTGCAGCAATTAAAGGAATAGGTAGGAAAAGAAAGGCGCAAAGACACCGCGCAGCGCCTGAAAACGGGTTTTCAGGCGCTGCGCACCCGTTTTCAGGCGCTGCGCGGTGTCTTTGCGCCTGCAGCGGTGCTTTGCCTGTGCTGTGGCTGAAAATAGTTCCAGATATAAATCGGTCTAGTAAATCCCTTCGTGTTAATTTGCATTGATATGTGTACTCGATGTGAATGTACAAGTCATGAGAAATAATTATAAAAAATCTTGAGTTATTTAATTCACTTTTGCAATGACAATGCTAGCTGGACACGCCGGATTACAGCGACTACGCTAAGCTAACTGGGGCATTTATAGATCAGGACAATGGCTGGGTCGGCTACAAAACGCTTTGGCTCACTCATCCAACTCTAGAGACTGCAGGGACTGACTCAATTTCATCTGGGGGTGGCGTATTCCTTTAAATCAAAAATAAAATCTCAGGAGCCGTTTGGGAGCCGAAAGAGCCGGCTCCTTATAGTAAGAAGAGCCAAAAGAGCCGAAATTCCCATCACTAGTAAACAATGAATGAAACAGCCATGGCTGTCACCTGGCGGCAGCGCGCAGTGATACCGAGGGAGAGAAAATAGTGCCAAGCGATTTCGAGGTCTGACTTTTTATTTGGCAACGGTTTTGTGATGCAAATATATCACTCTTTTGAACACGTACTGTTTTGAGACGAAAAACGTTTTACTTTCGTGACCCCAACAACCTTGCCGGACTACTTTCGTCTGGACCAAAACTGGACAAGAACTGGACTCACAGGATGCTGTCAGGGGTAAGTCAGTGTGTTTGCACGACACTATTGATGGGGATGCCATACAGATTCATGTCAAAAATCCCGAACTATCCTTTTAATGCATACACTCTTGGACAAAAGGGTTCTTTCAGGGTACGTTGGATAATTTAAGCGTTCGGCACTTTGTTCTAACGTTCCTCATAACACCTTTAAGGATACTTCTGAGGGACAAGCTAAGACTTTTTTTTTTTTTAGCATTCTATATTTTTTTTTGTAGGTGGAACCCCTTTACTATGTTTGCAAACTGGAAACTTACTGAAGATGGCAGATGTAAAGGAACTGGCAGGTGTAGACAGGAAGTGAAGAGATTTTAGCGATTCCAAGAAACTTTGCTCATGTAATATTCAGCTTTCAGTGATGCAGCTTTGCAAAGAGCTATTGATTGCAGTATAGTGATTTCTTGCCCATTGGTATATTCATTTTCTCTCTCTCTCTCTCTCTCTCTCTCTCTCTCTCTCTCTCTCTCTCTCTCTCCATATACAGTGATTGTATCACAGTTTGTATTGTAAGAAGATCCATGACGTTTATTTTGTGTATGATATTTTATGATGGGTAATAGATCTAAAGTGGCTCTCACTTAAACTTTATTGATATGGTAACACAAAAAAAGAGTTACTCTAACCCCCTCTGCACCTCTCTCTCTCTCTCTCTCTCTCTCTCTCTGTCTCTGTGTATAGGTCTGGCTGGGATGAGAATGTCCAGTAACCGGGAGGATGGAGTGCTGTGACTCTGTCTCAGATGACGGAGCCTCTGGCCCTTGTATAAACCAGCCTCCAGGGATCCGCAGCCCACCATCTTCCATGCTACTCCTCCTACAGAGAGAAACCACCTCTCATCTGAACTCAGCCAGCCCACCCAACCAGGGTGACCCAGAGTGGAGGAAAGAAGTGACAGGACAAAGCAAGGGAGAAAGGAGGGCTTTTGGAGATGGACATGAAGAGGAAGAGGGGATTGATGATAAACAGGTTGATGGATGTGTTGTGGGTGACTTTTTAGAGCGAAGAGGAGATACAAGAGAAGAGCTTGATGAGGGGGGTGATGAAGCAGATGAGGTTCAATGTCAGATCATCTACCAGGCTGACGGTTCTGCTTGCATCCTGGAGAGCCGAAGTCAGCTGCCATGCAACATGGTTCCATCCTTATCTTGTCCACCTTTTGTTAACACATGCCATTTCTCTTCTTCCCAAAGCTCTACCTTGAAAAGCTTCCATGTCTTCCACCCTAAGAACTGGTGCCACCTGACTGGTGATGTTCTTGCATTGCTAACATGCCAATCCAAAGATAGAGCTCCTGCCAGAACAGATTCTTCTGAAACAGAGCTGGCACCACTTGGCAAAGAACAACCCGTCCTGGTGTGCTTTTTGTGTCGCCTGTCATTCAGTCGCGTGCATGCGTTTAGAGGTCATGTTTCACAGCACCACAATATCATGCTTACCACAGAGGAACAGCAGTTGCTCTCGCTCCAGCACACCTGTGCCATCTTGCAGCCTGTAGGCCCCAGTAACCACCCACTCGTAAGCTTCCTAGAACCAAAAACTAGCAATGTGCCAACCCAATTAACAACCACAGCTTTAGGGCACAATGTGGTGGCCATGCTAAGTCAGGAGGACAGGGAGCACCTCCAGATCTCTGAGCCAGGACTCCCTCTTCAGCCCTCTCTACCCAGAGTCCCCCTTCCTACCTCAGTGCTGAGCCCTGCCAAAGACCCTTCAACCCTGGGCAGAGAGGGCCCACAGAGGAGCAGTGATGGTGAAGGTAGCAGAGAAGGAGAGGAGAGGTTGAGTTCAGAGGTAGTTTCCACTGCAGAGGATGGTGCAGGTGGTATTAGCAGCAGTGGTAGACAAGGGCACATTACTGAACCGGCTCTTTCAAACCAAAGCAATTCCAAATCTCCCAACTCTGTCACAGTAGCAACCAGCTTTATGAACAACACCAAATCTCTCACAGACTCTGAGTTAGAGTGTGGAACAAGCTTTAACTGCCACGGCCCTGCTCCGGTATCCTCTACTGTGCAAACCTCATCCACGGTCACTAGTCCAAAAAATTTTTCCAACCAAGAGAGTGCGATGGATATAGAACCAAATAACCTGTCAGAGAAGAGCAGTGCCATGGCAAACGAACCAAATGGCAAGCTGTGCAATGACAACACGCCAGATGTCACTAACTCTGACCTACCTAGTAACCATGGCGATTCTCAGTCGCCCACTGTTACCCCGCCTCTGACTCAGACGACCAAGTCTCAGCTTGAGAATAGACAGATGGATGTTGGGTCAAGACGAAATTTGTTAGCTGGGGGTGAACAAGATTTTGTTGTTGGGCAGGACACTGTCCAGGGATCTTCTTATTCTTTTGGGGGCCAAGTAAACCTGTCACACTCGCGCAACTCCTGCAAGACGCTGAAGTGCCCCAAATGCAACTGGCACTACAAGTACCAGCAGACTCTCGAGGCTCATATGAAAGAGAAACACCCAGACTCTGAGGATGGACAGTGTCCATATTGTGCCAGTGGGCAGAACCACCCACGCCTGGCTAGGGGGGAGACTTACACCTGTGGGTATAAGCCCTTTCGTTGCCAGGTGTGCCAGTATTCCACCACCACCAAAGGCAACCTGAGCATCCACATGCAGTCAGATAAACACCTCAACAATATGCAGAATTTGCAGTCTCACACACGGCCAGATGCTCCAACAGTCCAGTCTAACCCCCTGTCTCACACGCACTCCACCCAGACCTCCTCTCCATCTCCTTCTAAAGTACAAGGACGTGCATCATGGCGATGTGAAGTATGTGACTACGAAACTAACGTAGCACGGAACCTTCGCATTCACATGACCAGCGAGAAGCATACACACAACATGCTTCTTTTACAGCAGAACCTGGCCCATATGCAGAGCCAGCATCGGCAAAATGCTGCCGAGCTCTACCCATACTGCCAGCCCCAGACCAGGCTTCCTGATCCCACCAGTGTGATGCAGCCAGGTGGAGAAGCCATGCAGGAGTCTCCCTGGAAGCCAGCAGATGAAGACCCTCCAGAGGCACTGTTTGAATGTGCACTATGTGGTCATTTTTCCTCAGACAGCTTGGTTGCTCTTGGTCAACACCTGGCCACGCAACGCTCACTTCCTGATGCTGATTGGAGAGGCACAACCGGTGATGCCCACCTTTGTCGGCTATGCCATTATGCCACACCACTGAGGGCCAACTTCCAGTTGCACTGCCAAACAGACAAGCATTTGCAGCGCTACCAGCTAGCAGCACACCTTCAAGAAGCCAGCAGACGCCATGGAAACCTAGAGGAAGAAGAGGAGTGGATGCTCAGGTGTGTTGCTGCTGGTGTCCAGGTGCAACTAAGGTGTAATGCATGCAGTTACGAGGCGAATAGCATGGAGAAGCTGAAACTACACACTATGAACTCGAGACACAAGGCCAGCTTGAGACTATACAAGGTAAAATCTTTAAGTTCTTCTAAAAACATTCCTTTGAACTATGATGGTGTTTGTAGTGTACTCTCTTTAAAAAAAAAATCGAACACCTTAGAGTGTTCTTCGGCTTGCACCTCTGAGGTAATCTTTTAAAAGTTGTAAGTAGAACCCTACAAGAGAATGAATCCCTTTCACAACAGGTTCCAAGTATAACCTTGTTTATAATTTTGTAAGTTTGAACCATTAACCATCCAAACAAGCCTTGAGGAATCTTCGGTCTAAGAGTATATTGGTAAACCATTTGATTGTCAGTTCTTCTTTTAGGGCATAAGAACTGGTTCTAGAAAGTCGCTGCTCGTTTTCTCGTTCTTGAGCAACGCATGCAGATTTTCATTGCTGCTTTATTATAAAGGCCTACCGTACTTGGGCTGTTTTGCAAGCAGGGTATACTTTTCAGGTCTACAATGGTCCAAAATTTAAACCTTAGATTTTGGTGTTTATTGCTGCCAAAAATTACCGTTTGAGATGGAAATGATCTGTGCAGAATTTTAGAGCTGTTGGTCATATACTGGGTGCGTTACTTGTGCTGAGAAGAAAGCATATAGTGTATTTCTAAAACTGACCACCTTTCTTATAGTCCATAAGAGTAAGAGATACAAAGTGGAAAACTGTTGAAATGGATGTGATTTATGTGAAGTACAAATTTTCAAGTCCTGTGCAATGATGGTTGTACACGGTGGTAACTGTTATATCAGCTGAAGTGGGGACGATCCTTGTGGTTTTCCAGAGAGGACACTTTTTAACAGACTCGTATTTCAACCACGTGTGAAACGCCGCTGCAAATGTGTCTCACATCTGTTTCAAGTCCTTTTTTTTTCCCGTGCAACAACAGAGTATTCTGCTTCCGAAGAGAGAAACATTTTCTTTAAAAAAAATCATTTACAGCCTCATTATATGGTGAGTGATTTCCAGAGAGGGCATTTTTGACGGACAAAGGATCCTGTCAAAGGCACTCAGTTTACAAAAAAATTTAACTTCCACTTTATCTTTCTGTTGTGAATGAAAGCGCTGTAAACGTCCCAAAGTAAAACATCTCATCTCATTATCTCTAGCCGCTTTATCCTGTTCTACAGGGTCGCAGGCAAGCTGGAGCCTATCCCAGCTGACTATGGGCGAAAGGCGGGGTACACCCTGGACAAGTCGCCAGGTCATCACAGGGCTGACACATAGACACAGACAACCATTCACACTCACATTCACACCTACGGTCAATTTAGAGTCACCAGTTAACCTAACCTGCATGTCTTTGGACTGTGGGGGAAACCGGAGCACCCGGAGGAAACCCACGCGGACACGGGGAGAACATGCAAACTCCGCACAGAAAGGCCCTCGCCGGCCACGGGGCTCGAACCCGGACCTTCTTGCTGTGAGGCGACAGCGCTAACCACTACACCACCGTGCCGCCAAAGTAAAACATAGTTAGTGCTAAAAAAAAATTGCAATTCTGATTTTAATTAGTCAAAATTTAAGTGTAATATTTAAAGTAGAATTGAATGAAATGACCACAAGGGCAAAACTGAGGCTGCATTTAATTCTTACAAATATATTTATAAGAACTTATAAGAGACATTTCTGCTGTAAGTGTGTCCCTATAAAATAAGGGATAAGAAACTCCAGTGTGTGTGTGTGTGTCTGTCTACTGGACCTAGTTGCAGGAGTTAGTTGGCGTTATTCAAAAAGACAACCGTGAGTTGGCCTAGTGGTTAGCATGTCCGCCTCTCAACCGGGAGATCGCGAGTTCTACTCGCGGTCGGGTCATACCAAAGACCATCATAAAAATGGTACCTACTACCGTCTGGCAAGGCACGCTGCAATACAGATGTGAATAGGGAAGTCAAAACTCTCGCGGTTACCAGAGGACCAGCCCCCCACTGTAACCCTTGCTGTAGAGGTGAGAGGCCGAGGGTTACAGTGGGGGGCTGGTGACTGCAGAGAAACCAACTGCAGAGTTGGTTAGTACTGGGACAGGAGACTGCCTGGGAAGACCAGGTTCTGGCGTGAGAGGGACTTTGATTCAAAAAGACAACTATGATTTGTGAACCAGCCTGTTTATCAGAATAAGCATAACATTTTAATGTTATTGTTTCTCTAGTAACAGCTCATTTACCGGACGCACCACATGACCAATAATAGATCGAAAAAAGTGTTATTTAATAAAGAAAATATTTCATTGTTGATATGAGTTTTTCCTTAAAGCTAGACGGCCTTTCGATTTCATAAAATCGGTGAAATTTAGTTCCGTCTGAAATGTGCTCATTGTGATGTATGTTTAATTCTGTAATATCTCACAAAATATCAGGCCATTCTGTGGCTGGGAAGTTATTTAAATTGAGGGGATGAAAGCAAATAATGTGCATGAAATCACTCGCTTTGCGCAGTCAAGCAGACAGAGGAAGTCCGTGTGCGCATGCGCAGGTTTACCTTTGAGCGTGCACTGACAGTTCCATCATTCTGTCGCTAAACGAACAGCTGATCACACCGAGGTGCTCGCTGAGCGCCGATATTTATTAGTTTGGTTCTGCGCTTCCTTTCCTTCGTATATAATGTAACGTCTTTTCTCGCTTTCTTTCCGTTACTGTAGTCGGTCTTTGACGTTTCATTCGCACACTCACGTCCTCCATTTTTCTCTCGTTTCAAATTTGTATCCCACAATGCCTTGTGCAAACGGGGAAAGCTCACCATCTGATGCATGGCGTAGTATCTTGAATTGGGTCATGGTAAAGCAGGAAAAAATAGCGGAGAATTTAGGGCCATGTGGCCTTAAATTCATTTAATTGTTCTGTTAAAAAAAAAAAACCTAATAAAATTGGAAGTCTGTGATTTCGAATTCAGTAGCTTTCAGTCCACTAAACAAAATAGTTGGGTGTCGGGGAAAATTCTTTTTATGACCTACACTTGAAAAATCTGAAAGGCAGTCTAGCTTTTAAGGAGATTATATACACACACTAGTGCATCTCAGAAAATTAGAATACCATGAAAAAGTTCCTTTTTTTCATACTTTAATTCAAAAAGGTAAACTTTCATACATTTTCATACATGTATATTCTATATTCATTACGTGTAAAGTGAAATATTTAAAGCCTTTTTTGTTTTAATTTTGATGATTATGGCTTATAGCTCATGAAAATCAGAAATCCAGTATCTCAAATTATTAGAATATTCCCTAAGATCAATCAAAAAAGGATTTACAATACAGAAATGTCCAACTTCTGAAAAGTATATTCATTTATACACTCAATACTTGGTTGGGGCTCCTTTACCATGAATTACTGTATCAATGCGGTGTGGCATGGAGGTGATCAGTCTGTGGCACTGCTGAGGTGTTATTGAAGCCCAGGTTGCTTTGATGGTGGCCTTCAGTGTATCTGTATTTTTGGGTCGGGTGTTTCTCATCTTCCTCTTGACAATACCCCATAGATTCTCTCTGGGGTTCAGGTCAGGCAAGTTGGCTGGCCAATCAAACACCGTAATATCATGGTCAGCAAACCATTTGGTAGTAGTTTTGGCACTGTGGGTAGGTGCTAAGTCCTTATTGGTGCCATTTTCTATTCAGTAATTTGAGCTCATATTTAGTCATGTTATTATTTGAATATATTTTGCATTTGCATATTTAGAATGTTTATGATTACTCTATAACTGCATTAGTAATTTATAATTCACATTTAGTATTGTCTGCATTCAGTTTAATGCTTAGAATTTTCTGAGCTGTATAGCCAATAGGAACTCGCGCTGAGCAATGATGCTCTGGAGCTCGCGCATCTACCGGATGTAAAACTGCTGTGTGTTTGTTTGTGTGAGACTTCAGTAAAGACGGGGCGAACACACTGTTTTCTACCGTCGTTCAAACTTCAACACGAGTAGACTCGTTCATTCCGTCTGACTGAGTGGTTATTTGCATGAATCTTGAGAAGAAAATGTTTAGAAGCTAAAAAGAGACATTTAGCCACTACAGTCCTGCTGGAAAAGGAAATCAGCATCTCCAAAAAGCTCGTCAGCAGATGGAAGCATGAAGTGCTCTAAAATCTCCTGGTAGATGGCTGTGTTGACTTTGGACTTGATAAAATACAGTGGACCAACACCAGCAGATGACATGGCACCCCAAATCATCACAGACTGTGGAAACTTCACACTGGGCTTCAAACACCTTGGATTCTGTGCCTCTCCACTCTTCCTCCAGACTCTAGAACCGTGATTTCCAAATTAAATGCAAAATGTACTTTCATCTGAAAAGAGGACTTTGGACCACTGAGCAACAGTCCATTTCTTTCTCTCCTTAGCCCAGATAAGACACTTCTGACATTGTCTCTGGCTCAGGAGTAGCTTGATATTAGGAATGCGAAAGTTGTATCCCCTTTCTTGAAGATGTCTGTTCGTGATGGGTCTTGATACACTGACACCAGCCTCAGTCCACTCCTTGTGAAGCTCTCCCAAGTTCTTGAATCAACTTTTCTCGACAATCCTCTCAAGACTGCGGCCATCCCTGTTGCTTGTGCACCTTTTCCAGCCACCCTTTTCAGCAATGACCTTTTGTGGCTTACCCTCCTTGTGGAGGGCATCAGTGATCGTCTTCTGGACAACAGTCAAGTCAGCAGTCTTCCCCATGATTGCGGTTGTGTGTACTGAACTAGACCGAGAGATACACTGTGTTCATACTGTTTTACTCAAACTTGAAATGAAATATTCTAATATTTTGAGATGTTTTTTTTTTTTTTGTACTGTATGCCATACTGATTAAAATAGAAAAATGCTTGAAACATTTTAGTTTGTGTAATGAGTCTATAATGTATAACATTTTCACTTTCTTAAATAACTGATGGAAAATATTGAACTTTTTCACAATATTCTAATTTTTTGAGATGCACTAATATATCAGGCCTAGAAATTCATATTTTTTTCACCAGCCAGCCAGACTAGTTCCCTTCCAAAGTAACTCACCAAACAGAAAATCAACTAGCCAAAATTTGTTCATGTATGAATTTTACTTTTGTCAAAAATAATGCAAAAGAGAGTAGTTACCATTGCTCATGACTAATGTGCGTTTATTTCAAGACCCGAGTATTTTGATCCTGTTGTTAAATACATAAATGAGAACAACACAGAGCACCATAATATAATATCAACAAATAATAATATATTGGAAAACTTGGCAACTTGGTGTATGAGTATTGAAAACAAATATACTTGCGATCATAACTATAGCACCCAGAATACATACATGTCAACCTTTGGTCAATCAAACCTGTATAACCAACCTCCAAAATCCGTATTTCCCTTATAAAATCCATATAAGATGCAAATTAAAATAATTTACCTAAAATTTGAATGATAATTAACAATGATATATCCAAGTTACTTTTTATTCAATATTAATAACAATAAACCTTCAGAATGAATACAAAGCTCCAATGTTTGACAAAAACACAAAGTGTCACTCTAATGTTCTGAATTGTACTCCATGACAGCTTTTTTTAGCAGTCTGCACCAATACCTCACGAGGCTGCATGTCACAGCAAGTGTCTGTGTTGATCTTGCCGGAGTGCCCATTCAGAATCTTTTCAGTCGCTACTGAAAGTCGCTCAGGTGGAAATACGCTTTTCAAACAAAATGTTACTTTGCGGTTGGCGGGATTCTCGCAGTGCAGTGTGCGCATGATCAAAAGTGGAACGAAGTCTCGCTACCACAAGATAACGCACGATTTCATAAGACTCTTGACTGGCTGTTTGTGCTTTCTGTGGTGTACAGTACGTTTGTATATGTTATGCGCTCTTTTATCATCGTGGGAATTGATTATAGCTCTAAATAAATATTGAAGTTTTTTTAAAGAATCCGTATAACTTTATTTGTACGCTCGTGTACTACGTTTATTGAATCAAATCCGTATAAAATACGGACATTCCGTATAGGTTGACATGTATGAGAATATGTCCAACATGCTTTCTGTATTTAACCATTTATGAGGGAGAAAGCATTAGGAGCTTCATATTGACTAGAAATCAACTTGAAAAAAATTAATTATTCCATAAAAATCGTATCGCAGCCAAGGCCTACCCTGCTCCCACGTTTGCTTATAAGTCCTTTGTCGTTTCTCCTTCTTGTACGCTTTATCGGCGGCCTTTTTCTCCTCTTCAGACCGAGGTCACTTTGTCCCCGTCTCTGGCGGTTTCTGTACACCTTTCAGAAAATTCCACATCGCAGCGTAGCTTTGGCAGATGTAGATGTAAACAACAAAAAAAACCACACGTGTTTAAATGGGCGATAATGCGGCCACATCTATTGAATTTGATAACGTGATGTGACAGCAGGGGCGTGGCCAAGCGTTGGTCTGTGAATGGAGGGCGGAGTCAGGAAAGGTAAGTGGTGGAATCATTGCACCTGATGGGGATTAACCTGTGTTTGTGTGTCTTCCCCAGTGACTGCGCCCTTTAAAAGGAGAGGAGAGCAGAGAAAAGGGAGCTCTCTCTCCCCAACCAGAACACGTGTGTGCGCGCACGGCTGGGAAGTGATAAAAAGCTGAAAAGCTAGCAATAAATAGTTCATTGAGAACTCAGTTCTGGCCTGCCGTGCTTCTGTGCTCCACCCACCTGGTCCAATACTACCGTGATTACCGCGATATTCAACGAGATGCGTTATATGCATGCGCAGTAGTGAAAAAACCGACAGCCTGACTCGTACACGATATGATTCAGAATTCTTCGGTAGTTTCCGTCCTGCCGATAAACACATCGATTAACACAGACACGGCACACGCTTAATATGTGGCGGCTTTAGTTGACGGTGTGTCTGAATCTTCGCTTCATATACTGTATATATTTTTTATTTTCAACTAGCCAGCCGGGCTGGCTAGTGACAGGAATTACCCGCCAAATGACAAATTAAGTCGCCTCGGGCGACCGGACCACCGCGAATTTCGAGCCCTATAAAATTTTTTAAACACTGTGAGGAATCTCCATTGTCAGTGCGAACACAGTAAGCTTTCTGCCATTTGCAGAGGGCTTGGTGTATCCCGGTTTCTTTGTAACATGGCGAGCTTCATTTTTGCCTTATTAACTTCAAGAGAAATAAAAAGGAACGGCTGGTAAGGAAATAACTGTTTGTAGCTGCTATAATAAGTGATGACCGAGAACATAAAGTACAGACGTTCCTCAACATTTAATTTGGACTATAAAGATAAAATTTGCCACATGTTCTCATCTCATCTCATTATCTCTAGCCGCTTTATCCTTCTACAGGGTCGCAGGCAAGCTGGAGCCTATCCCAGCTGACTACGGGCGAAAGGCGGGGTACACCCTGGACAAGTCTCCAGGTCATCACAGGGCTGACACATAGACACAGACAACCATTCACACCTACGGTCAATTTAGAGTCACCAGTTAACCTAACCTGCATGTCTTTGGACTGTGGGGGAAACCGGAGCACCCGGAGGAAACCCACGCGGACACTGGGAGAACATGCAAACTCCACACAGAAAGGCCCTCGCTGGCCACAGGGCTCGAACCCGGACCTTCTTATTGTGAGGCGACAGCGCTAACCACTACACCACCGTGCCGCCCCCGCCACGTATTCTTTCACAAAAATAAATCACTGACTAATTGCTGTTGTATAAGAAGAGAGAAACTCTTTGGGACATGCTGTTTTAGGAGAATAATCAACTTCAGGGTGGTAACGGTGATGACTTCATGTTGGCCTGCATCACACCATCAGCCACACCATTGGTTATTTTCCTACAACAGCAGCACCACACAGTGTTTTATTCCTTACATGTGTTGCAGCTTTTGTGCTCTGAAACAAGACTGCTAGGTGGTGGTGGTTGTCTGTCATCAGTATATCGCATGAATAAACATCAGACTTCATGTTAAAAATGTTATAATCACATTGTCTGTTATCACCCAAATGAGGATGGGTTCCCTTTTTGAGTCTGGTTCCTCTCGAGGTTTCTTCCTCATGTCGTCTGAGGGAGTTTTTGCTTGCCACCGTCGCCACAGGCTTGCTCACTGGAGATAGTTTAGGGATAAAATTAGCTCATGTTTAAAGTCATTAAAATTCTGTAAAGCTGCTTTGCGACAATGTGTGTTTATAGTTAAAAGCGCTATAAAATAATCTTGACTATATCTAACTGATTTCACTGCGGTCACTTTTGTTTGCGTCAAATGTATCTTAATCATCAAAACAGCGTTTACATGAGTTTGTCACTCCTGTCATCCGGCTCTAAACTACATCCTTCCACGCATTCTACTGTTCAGCCTTTTCTCAACAAGTAAACCGGAATCTTGTGTTTTATGAGCTGGTTATAGGTAAAAGACTTTCTTTCTTTCTCATTCATGGGAATGCAGGGACGAGCCAAGCAAGCTGAGGATGAAATTGCGATCTTGCCCTCAGGCCTCTGTGGTCTGTTTAGTAATAGTGATTGATGGTGTGTTATTTTTCCCTCCTGCTAATGCGACCCATTAGCCCAGTACATGCCCAGTGAGTTTAGCTTTTTAGTAAAGCAAGCAAACTGGTCTTTCTCCTGGTGTGTGTGTGAGAGAGAGAGAGAGAGAGAGACTGCATTTTAAAGAAGAAATGTTTTTTGCAGCCAAGCAGAAGACATTATGTTTGGCTTGTTGGATTCTGTGTAGCTAAATTTATGTACAGAAACAAAATTATGTTGTTTACATGATGGTAAGATGTCGAGCCAGTTCAGAACACCCCGATGGGTTTTCATCTTCCTCTTAATTGCAATGCATGCTAGGTCTGCTTTCAAGCCATTTGAAAGTGAAAGCTGGGGCATAAAAAATAAAGAATTGATGGGGCTTATTTTAGATAATAGATATAATTTTGTGTATTAGCATATATCAGCTGCTATGAGGTTTGGGAGGAAATAATTTTAAAGTGAAATGTGCAGTGTGAAGTAAGATTTATTCTTCACGCTGAGTGTGATGTGGTTTTTGTTGGGTTTAAAAAAAAATTTTTTTTTAATGCATTTCACTCAAATTGGGACACAGGATGTTTAACAAGTAACTGTTTACATTGCCTCAGAGCCTAATCTAGGGTGCGTAATACGCGATAATGCGCGTTTTTTATCTGTCTGTCGCACATCCACTTTTTGGGCGCGAGAGTGATATCGCGTATCTATTCATTTTGTCGCGCATTTATAAGTAGAGAGCGTGTAGTCGCGTTTTACTGAATCTTGCGCGTATCAATTTGTCAGCACCAGCTAGCAAGCACTTCGGTAAATATAGCGTTGTTCACACACCAATCGGAAAATATCGGGAAGGACCGAAGTATTCCGAATGGTTTATTTAGCGGGTAAAACAGTTTTGTGAACTATTATATCATTGGTCACTGAACCGGAAGACAGTGTATCTCAACCAATCGTGTGAAGTGTTTTAAAAATACCCAAAAGCACATGGCATATCGTTCTGTCTCATCCAAACATAACATTCAGACCCTCCAGGATTTCGCGATTTGCAACATCAACGCAAATTCAACCAATCCCCGCGAATTCAGGGCGGTGTTGCAATTCTATCCAATCACCACAACTTTCCCGCAAATTTGACCAATCGTTGTCGTCGTCTTGCGGTGACGTCGACAAACTACCTTCCACCTTACTTCCGTGTATACATTCAAGAGAAGCAGCATGTGCGCAGTGTTGCCAGATTGGGCGGTTTTAAGTGCATTTTGGCGGGTTTTGAACATATTTAGGCTGGAAAACGTCAGCAGTATCTGGCAACATTGCATGAATAGGCTTAAATTCTCTTACTGAAAGTGTGTTATGTTTACAGTGAAGCACTGTGTGCACTTTTTTATTTTTTTACTTAAAAATTAATGGATGCCAACATTTTTGCCAAAATGGTATTTTATTTTCCATTGTTTAGGCAGCTTCAGCATCATACTGTGAGATTCTGTTCAAATTGTTTTTTTTTTCTTCTATGAAGCCTGAGCCATTTATTTTTAGTTTATAATTATTGTTTAATTTTAGTCTTCAGGAGAGACTGCCTGCACACAGTACTAGTATTAATAGTTTTTTTTTTCTTACATGAAAGCTGAGGCATTTATATTATATTTTAAGGTAACTTCATGTTGTGCTGTGAGGTTCTCTGCACTTTAACTTTTGAACCAACAGGTGCATTTGGATAAGTAAAGCCTATTTTTCTGCATTTTTGTAGTCCTGGTAATCTTACACATTCTACATGATTGCTAGGTTTTTTTTTAGTAATTTGTTTAATTTTTCTTGTTGAAAGTTCAATTTAGTATTATGTTAATGATATTCTAAAAGTAAAGATTAATAAAACTGTTCTGTTTATAGATGTACTCTTGAAAATATCTACCAATGTATTACTTATTTTTCTGTCCCCACTAACTGGAACAAATGAGGGATATTTTTACCCATGTTAATATTTTCTGTCCCCTGTTTCTACAACTAGTGAGGGATCTGTCCCCTATTTTCAGATTCCTAGATTAGGCTCTGTTGCCTGCATATGTTACTGCCTCTGCATACATGCTCCACTGTATGACTGATGTATATACAGAGAAAGGATACCGTATATCTAGTAATGTTTGGCAGTTGGATGTGAAATAGTGAGCCGATGAGAAGGTTTGTACTGTATTTTTGTGAATGCAGTTTGTTCTTTTGGTAAAAATGAGTAAATGCACATCAGCAAACAAGCGCCTGACTGACTCGGACATCACTCTTCTTTCCTTTCACCGCAGTACCTGCAGCAGTTTGAGGGAGCCGTGTCTGACGGTGGTTCCCTGCACTGTGTGCTGTGCGATTACTCCACCCAAAACAACCTCAGTCTGGTGCAGCACGCCAATTCGTTGAGCCACCAGAGAGGGGAGGGACTTCTGAGGCTGCAGCGAATCCAGAACGGCCTCCAGGATGAAGAGGAGGCGTTCAGTGCCATGTTTGAGATCAGAAAGAGTCATGCTAAAGATGACGGTAAGAGCGGGACATGCTCAGGCTTACAGTGATTCCACAGTTCAGGTTCTTCTCAGTGAAATGTGTGCAGAGGATTCCGAATTCGGGAAATGCCTAATTACATTTTGCATATTTGGTTTAACAGAGTAAAGACGGGTATTTCGGGAACATCATGGGACATGCAGAAGTGTGGTTTTGTGTTCTTGGGTAAAAGAAACAAAACAAGTGTTGTCAGGCAAAACAAACCTCGGCCGGTAGCACTTACGATGAAGGAAGATATCGCGAAAAACCAATTTTGACCTTTTTGGTGACCTTGACCTTGATTTTGACCTTGTGTGTGAACATACTTGGCCAATAAACATGATTCTGATTCTGTCGCCCCCTGCGACAGCGTGTGTTTGTCAGCCTCGGTTCAGAGGTTTCGGTTTCGAAAACTGTAAGACGTAAGAGTAGAATAATATAAAGTACAGACAGTGGAGGCTCAGTGGAACGCACTTTCCCTCTGTGATAAGCATAAACATGTCTGAAAGCGATTTCTTTAGTCTAGTCCATTTATTTATTATTTATAGGAATAAATCAACAAAGCAGGGAAGTTTTTATCAATGGGGTTTAAAAGTAGGTGTGGTCAAACCCCTTTCCTTTGCATACGTAAACGAACCGAGAAACCATCCAATGAGAGCAGTGTATACAAGTGAGGCAGGTAGTGATCCAATCAGCATGGTTGTGGGCAGAGTCATGGGTGCAGATCCCGGGGGGGACATGACCCCCCAATTTCTGAAAAACATGAATTGTCCCCCCCCAATAAAAATCCCCTAAATTATTCAAAATTGTACAAACAAATGTATTTTCAGACATATGATTCCCTGTGCAGTACTTTTTGAATGATGTGGCGAGCCTCTACGAATTTGTGATTTACGGTTGCATGGTATGAGTTGCATACGGGCAAAAAAAAAAATCACTTTTGTGTCCCCCCCAATCCTGACATCGGATCTGCACCCCTGGGCAGAGTGTTTGAGGCAGCGCTCCTGCAGTCTGAGCAGAGCTTTTTTTTTTTTTAACCTTTTTGGTCACCGTGACCTTGACTTTGGCTGGATGACTCCCCAAATTTTGGAGGTTCTATTTGAGACCAGTGCCCATCTATCCTGAAAGTTTCATGAAGATTGGTCCAGCCGTTTTCCCGTAACATCGTTTATTAAAAAAAAACAAAGAAAGAAAGAAGCAAACAAACCCAACCAAAAACAATACCTCGCCCCCGGTGGACTTCGTCCCGGGCGAGGTTAAAAACTATGGAAGCTGCACATACTTTTTTTTTATATAATAATATTATTATACTACATAGTTTGTAAGTTGCTTTGTATGAGAGAGTCTACTAAATACTATTAACGGTTATTCCACGAAATCGAATCATTCATGAACTGATAGCCGACGAAGCACGTAGCACCGAGTTTGCTATAAGCCATGTACGACGAGATTGAGTGGAACAGCTCTTTTATTCTATCCACATTCACTGGATTTTGAGAAATGGAGCATTTTTAGTTTTGCTTTTTGTAAATTCGATAAATAAAAAGTTTGTACAAAACGTCCGACAGAATCATTTCCGCTTAGAATGTAAACAAACTGGCGAAATGCCAGTAGCAATTTGTGAAAAATGCTATAATAATAATTCTTGAAAAATAAACAAAGATACGGTCTTACCATCAAATACTTTTATTCCATATTTTGTTTTTGGGTTTTTTTGTATTTTTGGGGGTTTTCTTCTTTAGTTTTTTTTTTTTTTGCGATTATCAAACCAACTTAAAGGTGCATTACTGCCACCGACTGGGCTGGAGAGTGGAACAGGAGTTTTTTTTTTTTTTTTGGGGGGGGGGGGGGGGGGGGGGCTGTATTCTTTTAGCTATTTCTGTTTCTTTTAAATACTTGGTAACAATTTTTGGGGTTTTATTTCGTCCTCGGTTGGTTCAGCGACATGCCGCCATTTTGTTTTTCTCTACTCACGGCATATGAGCTGATACTCTCGTCGTAGAGTAGCTAATCAGAGCACACGATTGCTCATATCCAGTGAATGTGGATAGAATAATCCAACATATACAGTATATAAAAGTGTAAATATTCCAAGATTCAGGTTATCCAGATATTTTTTTTTTCAGTGTTCTTTTAAACTTTTCGGATGTTATTGCTGATTTTCACGACATAGCTACAATTTAGGCATTGCCAGCAAAAGTTACCGTAAACACTAAAGGTTGCGTTTGTCAGCATGTAAGTTACAGATTTTAAAATCTTTTCTGTTGTAGATAAACAAAGCTACAAAAACAGCGGATGAATTTGTCTCCAAATGTTAATAGTAAAAGTGACGTGTGCACTGCCATGGCACTTTTTTGCAATTGAATGTCGCATGCACAAGTCAAAGTGTTCTATCAGTCTCAGTGATCAAAAATTTTGTTTTAAAAACAAATCCACAGCCGAGTGTGTGTTGTAACGCAGTATAGCGTGCGGTACAGGTAGTGTACCGGAGTTTTTCTTATGAATATTTGACCTGACATTATGAGGTCATACAATTCTAATCAAATGTCTAAAGAAATTGTAAGCTTCTTATACTGGTGTATAGTATTTTCACGAATGCAGGATTTATAGGACGTAAACAAGGAAAAAGAGTTCTATAGTTTGTATTTGTTTATTTAAACTCGTTCATTTTCCATCATATATTGTTGCTTTAGTTGGTCCCCCATGTTGTGGTGCTGCTTCTTGGGTGCACCTGTGAAACATGGCAGAACAGCGGAGGCGGAGAGTCCGGGAGACGAATGGCAAAGCTGGACGTAAAGAGAACAAGAGAGCGTGTGGTTATTTATACTGTGGGGTAATTGATGGGAGCGGGTGGTAGTCAATTATCATTTGGTCCAAACCCCAAATCGGTTCAACTAATGGCTTAAACAAAAGCTCAGTCTCTGTATTCGGACAGAAAGAGGGAGTGAATGGGAGTGAGAGATTTTTGTCGAGAATGGCAGGAATTGATTGTGTTAATTCATCTGCCAATAATCAGACTTGTTACATCCTCACTGCCCAGAAGGAGGCCTTACCAGGGGCGGTGTCCAGTCAATGCAGCTGATAAAGGCCTCACCCTCTAATGAGCAATGAGTTAATTAATGCCATCTAATTAATCTCTGAAGGGAAAAGGAAGGAGAAAGCACAGGAGAGCGTCACTGATGGCCTAATACCTGTAGAAATGCACACGGCAAGATTTATTTTTCCCGATTTATAGGCATTAGTACGTTCGTAATGTCTTTATTTCCTCCTTTGTTCTTTAAGGAGCAGCTTCTGTAACGTTCTCTTGAGATGCATGAAAATGGTTTACTAAGAGAATGAATTAATCATTCAGTAATTTATCAACAAATCAGGGTCATACTGGATCTGGAGCCTGTCCTGGGAACAGACAGGAGAATGGAGAAGTTATTATTTTTTTAAAAGATAAAACCATATTAATTGGGTTTACCCCCGTGGTTTGGATAAGTTTTTTTCCACGACATGGGTACTATTGCGATTAGATTTGCTTTGCAGTACATCAGCATCTTTATTGAACTTGATACAAACTTTCAGATGGTGTTCCTTTGACCAAAAAAAAAAAGCGTTTGTTCAATGATGGATCATATGGATGTTGTGTGTGTGTGAGGGAGAGAGTGAGATTCTTCAAATCCTTACAATAATAGTGATATTAAATGTCTGTGGGAGGTAAACTCATCACATGGAGATTTGTTCAGTGATTTGTTCAAGGTCTCATTTGCATATTACAGCCTTCTGTTGATGCCAGTAATTGAAAAGCCAACATTGTAGTATTCATTAACAAATAAAAGCCCTAATGCCAGCTTTAGTTCCTGCCCCCCCCCCCCCCCCCCCCCCCCAAAAAAAAAAAAAGAATCTGAATTTCCTTTATTCCTGATCAAAACGCGTGAAAACAACACGGCCAAACCTTTGGCTTGCGTTTCCGTGTGACTCCGGTGTGTAAAGTGAAAGCTGTGATAAGTGACTGGCTTTCGAGTCTCTTAGTGAAGCAGCGGCTGAATAAACAGCGTTGGAGTGGATCACTGTGCCTCAATGGCTCACTATTGATCTCTGTAAGAACACCAGGGCATTTCCTAATTTGTAATCAATAACGGATCAATGCCGTAGAGCATTTGTATACCGATCCCCGAGCCGAGCAGGAAGTGCTGATGAGGTGTGTGCCGCCAGTGCGTATGGAGTCTGTTAGCACGTGTGAGTGCATTTTATCACTTCATTATTGGCCAGGCTGACCTCACCGCCCCGATGCGGATTCATTTGCTCTTTATTTCTTTTCTTTTTGTGCGAAATGGAAACAAGCCAAAAGAACTGCACGCCTTTGATTATGGAAGTTTAATCAATCTGGACGTTTGTGTTTATAGCTGGAGAAATTAGATCTCTTTTGTTGCTGTTGTTTTCTTTTTCTTTTTTTCCAGTGGAAGAAAATTGCTTTGCAGATTCTCTGCTAATGATCTAAATGGTGGAAATATGAAACGTCTATTGTGCTAAGTGATGATAGCTGCACATTATTATCACCGACTTTGAAAGAAATTACAGTCACTTGCTTTGTATTTCATTAGAATAGATATTAAATAGTCTTAACAGGCATGTATTAACTGTTATTACCGAGTAATTCTCTTGAGTGCATCTCATTTTTGTAGAAATTCAACATTTATGCTTTTTTTGGGGGGGGGGGGGGCACATTTTACTGGCGTTTCTCTTAACTTTGTATTTCTCATCACCCGTCACATTAACGACACATGACTGCGCTTGTTCGTTCAGTCGTTGTACTTTGTTAAAATGTAAAATAATTCTCAAAAAACCAAAACAAAACCCCAAAACAACCTTATTTGTGAGTGTGTGTGTGTGAGAGACGTGTCCAGCGGAGCGTTCATAAGCAGAGCGGATTTGACTCTTTCAGATTATGTGTCCTGTGTTTATGGCTGTGTAGGTCTGATAGGAAATCAATAGCACGGCTGTCAGGATAATTGGTGTTCAGCTGGCCTCTCCCTCGGTCCGTCTTTCTCTTTGTCATAATCAGGCTCTCTGAGAACCGCTAGCGGATCCTTCAGCTGCGCTTTGATTGGTCTGTTATGACAGACCTCATGGCTTTTTGTCTCCTCTGGCTTGGCCGACTCTAATCCTCAAACACCTACCCAAATCAGCTCTTCTCGTCTCCTCCCCTCCCCCACGTCCAGGAACTGCACTAAAGAAGCAGAAAGCTAGAAAAAGCAGGCGAGAAGGGGACGACAGAGCGAGAGAGAGACAGACAGACAGAGAGGGAGAGAGGGAGGAAGGGAGGGCTGTGGGGAGGACGGAGTGAAGTGCATGTCCCGAGGCGCTCTGTCTTGTCCTCTTTTAGACGCTGCAAAAAGAACAACAGACTATCTTTCTGTCTTCTTTTGTGAAGGTTTGGCTTTTAGCTGTTGTGAAGGAAGCAATATGAAATGAAATGGAGTTGCATAGTCGTGAACAATGTGTGTGTGTGCTCTTTTTAAAAACTGCTCAAGAATGTTATCCATTTTCAAGCAATTTAACAGTTCTTCCAATTTGTGGAGTGAAATGTACTTGGAGTAAGTGAACCGCGTGTAGGATTATCTCTCTCTTTCCTGTGACTTTTAAACTCCCTTCGGTCAGATGAAGCTGCTGACGACATGACAACAGAGCTTCTGCTTTTCTTTCACTTTCTCGTTAGAATGGCATCTGCAAAGCAGTTGCTTGTCTACATAATTTGCTGCTTGTGTGTGTGTGTGTGTGTGTGTGTGTGTGAGAGAGAGTGAGTTTGACTGGTTTGTTTTGAAGCTAGTGAGGTCCCTCATAGTGTAGACTGACCCCTATAGGTTAGAATGTGATCTCACACTCCCAAAACGCAGACAAAGAAAGTCCGAGATACTCTTTCACAAAAAAGATGACCTATTACTCGTTTTCTTTTTATTTCGGTTCACATTAAAAAAAAAGTCACACTAACTAAAGTAAGAAATGCAATGTGAAATGGTACACAAGTCAGATTGTGGTCAATATTTCTCTTTCTTCCCCCCCTCACTCCTTTTCTAGGAGACGTGAATGAGACGGAGTCACCCGCTGAGATTACCTCGGACCAGGCGGACCAAACCAAACACGCAAGCAGAGAGGAGGAGAAAACGGGTCAGGATGAACTCCCAAGTGGCTTTTCTGACTTGTGTGCTTCTAATTCTTAGAGTAGCAGTTGCTTTTGAAATCTGAGTATAGATTAACAATTGGCAATCGCAGCCAGTGAATGTGATGTGATGTGATGAGATGAGATGAGTCATATCAAAAGTGTTTTTTTTTTTTTCCCTCTCCCCTCCTTAGAAGCACCCATGCATGGAGATAAGAAACAGAACGAGCTGTCTGTCAGTCCCAAGCGTTCTGCATCTGGCGACACGGATGACTCCATACCTGCAAAACGCCCTCGAGCGCACGAAGAGATCTCCTCAGAGCAGGTTAGATTAGACCTCCACCCCTGCTTTGTGTTATGAGTCAGTGTTTCATGACACTTTTTTTTTTTTTTCTTTCCATGACCGGTTTCATTAAATCAAACGTCTCGGCTTGCTCTCGTTTCTCTCTCAGGTCCGTCAGTGCCCGTTCTGTCGCTTTTCTCACGCTGATCTCGGCCGTCTGAGGAGTCATGTGATGATCCAGCATGCTGTGCAGCCCACTCTCCGCTGCCCGCTGTGCCAGGACACGCTGCGCAGTGTCGCTCTGATGCGCTCCCACCTCACACACCTGCACAGCGTTACTGCAGACTGCACGCAGAAACTCATTAATGCGGTGAGACACAGTGACACAGCCATGGGCAGAAACAGCCAGCATGTGCTACGAAAATATAGCATTAACAGATGATGACCTGCTTCGGTGTAACTAGTTAAACTCAGGATTTTCGTGCAGGTGTTTACATAAATGGGTCACAAATATTAGGCATACGAGGATGTCCGTAAACAGATATCATCTAAAGGACCGAAATAGGAAAACGGGTAAAGAGAAACGAGGGCAAAACTATAAAGAAAAAAGTAAAAGTTGACACACTAATTGGGGCAAATGAGGCAAAGCGGCACTCAGGTTTTAACCAATAAAACACAGGTAGCGACTGGAACAGGAAGTAAAAGCAAATGGTTCTGTTGCTATGACAACTGTGATGCACAGTAGAGGGAACCAATTCATGATAAAATGGGTTTTAAGACATTTTCGACAATATTTTCATTTCAGTCCAAATCACCCGTGCACAGAAAGGTATAGACACAACACAAAGGTCTTAATGATCGTCTTTTTTTTTTTAATTCAAGGATTACTTAATAGTTCTTTCATTGTTCTCACAACGCACCGATACACAGTTATATCTAAAATGATTGTCGCCCCTTTAAGAGAATGGACAAAAACATAATTGTATACACACACCTGATCCCAACCATGGCTTGAATTACGTGGCAGCCAGTGGGAGCTGAGCTCCCAGAGAGTGAGGACTGGCTCGCATGAAAGCAGAAAAATCATATATCTGTGGGGGCCTCTAAAAGTGCAGCATCATTATATTTTAATCACAAATAAAGCTCTTTTTTTTTTTTTCCCCTCAATATACCGAGTAATATTTGTTATCGTGACTAATAGGACCACATTGGAAATGAGCAATTTTGCTTTCAGGTGTTATCCTGGTTTTTAATTGTCATATTTACATGTATAGTGTTTGTATGATTATTATTTACTGAATAAACAAATCAAATCAAAATCAAGTATGTTAAAGATAGCCTGAAATAATAAGAATAAAAAACATGTTTTCCAAAAGAACACATTACAGCTAGGTGCATACTCTCGTGAAGGCGGCACCATCACGCCACTATGTGCGCAAACTATCCTTTTGAGACCTCGCCAACGTTAACACACGCACACGTTAATCCTTTCAGAAGAACCACCACTTGACCTTGGCTTCATCCGTTGGTTAAAGGACATGGGACATGGATTTTTTTCTGGGTATAATTATGTATAAAGGACATAAGAAATGCCATCTAAATCACTGCAGGGCGTCAAAAATGTGAAAATCATCACATTATTCAACTTTTTTTATACATCAGCGTAAAACAATGATTCGTTAATTAGCTAAGCGGTCACGTGACCCGTGACGTCACAAAAACTTTTCAAGGAGCCAGCGCTTGGGAATCTAATGTAAACAGGTTACCGAAATGGACACCATCGACAGTGACATTCCCGATGTTTCACAGAGATGTGAAGTTAGGCCCTATCAATTCGAACCGATAGCTGGAAATTCACATGAACATAGATCTTGTCTTTACTCTCACGGGTCAGATGATTCTGAGAGTGAGAGTTCATTCAATCCCCATGAAACTGAAAGCGGTCGGCTCGATAACACATCCTGGTAAGTTAAAAACAATTCTGCTCAAAGGCTAATGATCTGTTGAAAGAAGTATTATTTTTGTATCATACATTGAAAGTTCATCATAGATCTAGCTAAAGTCCGTTGCAAGCTAGTTTTTTTTTTTTTTGCTGATATTTTTCGAGATTGATTGAGATACAATGCTTCCAGAGTCCGAGATGAAAACATTCAAAATGGCGAAACGAGTCAGAATTATGATAATCAATAATTGATACACCCAAAATTATAATACTAATCCTTACCGCATGAGGCCCATGGTAAAACCACACTTCCAGGAGGGGCTGCCGTCTGCCTCCCAAGCTGGCCGAGAGCGCTCCTCGTCGGGCACGGCCAGGCGGGCGAATGCCCTGGTCCGTCCGCCCTGTCTAAAAAATAATGGTACAACTCCGAGTGAAGGTATCAATGCGCTGTCGAAGCGCGCAGAAGGTGTTAGTACGCCCGTCATTATAGTGCGGACTTTCCATAGCATAGAAAATCGCCACGTTTCAATTTGTGTAACTGAACTTTGTTTCATGTCACTGGTCATATAAACCTATGTAAACAGGAAAAACGTGGAAGAGTTTGGTCGCATCTAACTACAGCCCCCAAAAATACCATTGGCCATGCTGAGCCTAGCTACATTGCTAACAGGAGTAACAGCGCGTCTGACTGACTGGGAGGTCGCAATACACCATGATGTTCAATGTACATTAAACACTCTAAAAACAAAACAATTTTCTTGTCATCCAAGACACAAAAACTATTTTGTCGCATTCATCATCATCACGATTCACACTTCTCCATATTCATCTACCTGCTTGTGCTGTACCCGAAAGTTTTTGTGACGTATGATCACGTGACAGCGGCTCTTCCGGTTGTAAAATATGCATATCGGAGCTCGAGCAGAAATGCCATATAATCATCACGAATATAACGATTTTGCTGAATTTAATAGATAATTTTGTATTTGTTGATGCAATTATTTCATATTTTTAATGGAAAGAAACTGATATAGCGTGCATTTATGTTTCATGTCCCATGTCCTTTTAAGCTTTCAAGAAAAAGATCAATAAGTTAGAGACTACTGGCTACCATGCCACTGAAAAAAGGCCACTGACGCGTTTCGGTTTCCATTCGTCCAATCATGGATAAAGAAAGGACATCGGACGTCAGCATCATGGGTTCCTGGAGCATGACCACAGCCTGCTGAAAACGGACCACTTTGGTCTATTTCGTCTGTGTGATGGCAAGAGAATGGCTTTTATTTTCTACTAGTAGAATGCATTCTCTCTCTGTTTAAAGTGTAGGCTGTAGGAAAATAGCAAATACTGTATGTTCAAAAACAAAAAACCCAATAAAAAAGACTACTGTGTGTACGTATAGCCTAACGAGCCCTGAATCCTCTCACTCACGGAAAGTGCACCTGTTAGGCTATTTTTATTTATATATTTACTCGCCGCGACCACTCACTGTTCCTTTTTTTTTTTTAAAAGAGACTCCCACAAAGATGAATTCATAATTCGAACCCTGATCCCATCCATGGTATCAAAGCAGTGTTTTTCAATAACCGTTTCAGTCTCTGGATGTCCACTCATACAAATCTATGAATATAAATGTGCTTCAACACCCTAATTTTACAAATACAGTACGTGTTACAGAAATCCAGAGTAGATGACAATCTCTAATGAACAAGCGATGAGCAAGAGTCTCATGGACAAACTCTCTGAGACAGCATGAGCTTAATGTTCTGCATGGAGGAGGGTTTAAGATGGTCTTCATGCTTCTCCAACCTGGTTAGATGTTACAAGATGAGACTCGATGTTAATATCTCCAGGGCAGGCTTCTTAAAGGGGAACTGAAGGCAATTTTTTTTAATAATCAAAATTCTATTTCTCATTTTATTAAATATCGGAACGCATTTTTGATCGCTATTTTGTCACTGCTATAGCAAGTTATGAGTGTTTGAAATATGCTCTGTAATATATCAGTCCATATGTCAAAGCAGTGGCCGTAAACAAGATTCGTCGAGACCTGTGCAAGACATCGTAGGACGGAAGTAAAACGTACAGCGGAAATCAAAGTGACCAACATCTGCCAACGTTGTGAAAAGATGCGCGCGCCCTCTTTCAAATGCTGATGTGATCAAGCCGGAAGTTTTGTTTGTTTTGATAGCGATCAGGAAAGTTTGCAAAAAGTCGGCAGTAATCGTCATTGAAACTCGTTTTTGTGCAATATTTCGTTTGGAAAACAGTTTTCAAAATGGCGGCGCTGACACTTCACGTTTCACACAAGTCTCGTGAAGATCGCACGGATAAGCGACGCCTGCCGTGGACCAAACGAACTAAATTCAACACGGCTAAAAACCGAATAGGCCGATAAGTATAATATTTAATTGCAATTAGTTGCCAATACGAGTCACGATATAAGGTTACTAAAACCGAAAACGTAATTGGATAACACGTTAATTAAGAAATTAAGCAAGTTTAAAAATGAATTCAGTTCTTAAATATTAAATATAAAGGTTCCAATAATATTGGAACATCTTTTTCAGAAAGTTAACCAAATAAGCAAACACAAATGTTGAAATGACGTGTGTCTAATGACAGGAGGTTAGCTATGCATAACCAAAGTATATAAACACCTCTCATTTATGTTATTTAGTCCGTTTAAAAAGTACATTCATATTTATAATGGACTTGTTAATGAAATGCACGAACACATTTAACTGGAACTACTGTACTAACCTTCTTTATATTTCTGGATTTGAGCTAGGTATCCTTTATTTTTGTTTATCTGCTCTCTCTGCTTTGTATATTCATCTTTCATCTCTCCCAACCCTCCCTACATCATTTCTCCCTGCTCCCCCCCTCCTCCTCCTCCACTGAGATAGGGTAATGAAAATAATTGAGCTTCATTAGTCCTGATCCAGTGCTAGGTGGTTCTTGTTACGAACTGTGCTTCCCAATTATGTGCTTTAAATTAAATGTGACCTTGAGAAGGTCTGTGTGCTTGGCTTCCTTCCTCTAATGAAGCATCTTGCTGAAATGGTGGGCTTTGTGATGATAATGGCAGCCATTTTGTTTTGTTGTGTGCCTCTCTAGCTCTCGGTTTGAATTTCCCTCTGCCTCTCAGATACATTGATTTCCACGTTTTAAAGCCGAGGGGGTAAATGATAGGCCTATTTGGACTAGAGGTGTCTAAAGACATTGCTATATAGTAGGAAGGGTTTCCTATTGCACTTAACCTGTGAACTCTGTGAAGTGTCACTCTCGTGACCACGGTTCCATTGTGAGGTCTAATTGAGGGTGTTTTTTTTTCAATCGCACGTTCAAAAATAAGAACTGGTCCAAATCGGAGCCAACAAAATAGGGGTTATAGTTCAAGTTCAGCTAACTTGAGGGACTAGAACAGTGACGGTTAGGACAGCAAAAACAACTATCATTACAGTGTGTGCTGTTACGCCAATGATAAATCCTCCGTGTGCTGGAATATGTTTGGTATATGTTTTGATTTTTAAAATGTCACTCCTCTCATTCACTGATTGAATGAGTTCAATGTTAGATTTTATATCTCTTAATTGTTCCATGGCTAAATTTTCTCCAATCGTCAACGAACAGCCCTTGTGTATTATTATTTAGCGATTTATTCACTGACGGTGAAGTGAATATCGTTGAATTGTAACAGAGACAAGTCGAGGTTATTATTCACCGATATTCACTGAACCTGATGCGGATAATTGTTTTAGTATAAATACACAGGTGATTATTTTTTTAAAAATCACGTTAAAAAAATGTTCAAACTTCAAAAGCGGCACGCAAATATAATAAAGGTGTGGCGCAGACTTGCGTCACTTATCTATGCCGAGTCACATAAAATACTTTTATTTTGAAATCGATAAAATAAATCACAATTCCACCTCACCTTTGAATAGTTTTAGACCAAACTTCGTACTGTCTTTATTGCTATTAGGAACAGCATTTTTTCTGTAATTCTTCCTCGCTTATGGTGAATAAAAACGATCGGCCGCCATTTTGCCAAGTCGCTCAAGGTGATTATCGAGAAATAGTCCAGATTTTTTTTGACCAGTCAGCGTGCGCAATTTCCTATAATGACCTCTGTATTTCGACTAAAACATTTTAATATAAATACTGACAGTGCAGTACAGCATGAAACTAATTCAGTGGTACTGTACGTTTGTCTGTTACCCATTCATTTTCACAGCATGAGTCTAGTCTACAGATTTCATGAATTTCACAGGATCACAGTATTAATCAAACACAGTTAACAGTTTAAAGGGGTACCAAATATAATATATACAGTTGCTGATGTGACAAAGTAACGTATTCTTAAGTATTCTATCAAATTTATATACTAGAAAACAACGAAATATCTTGGTAATTGTAAATATAATAGTCGGTACGCTAAACGGCACAAGAGTCGCCATTTTTAAAAGACCGTGACGTCAGCCCTACCTACTGCACTAGGAGAGAAGCGTGTAATCATGGCGTCAGGCGCATCAAGTGAAAGCGACAGCTCTGTCGAATCATATGAAGAGATCCCGCAAGACACACTGCAAGCAGGCTATGGCTTAGAAGGGTACCAGTTTGAACCTAGGAGAGGTACTCTCGACTCCGGTGATGACGAAAGAAGAGAAGAAAGCTCGAACTCGCTTGGTGTTTTTCAGCGGAAACGAATGAAAAGGCACGTCTGGAGGATCGTTATGCTTTCCATCGGTCCTGTTATTACACCCGAAAGCAACACACTGTGGCATTGTGTAGCCGATCACTTACAATTCATCCTACTTTCCGATTCGCACGTGCTATTCCCAACCTCAATGAGCCAACACAACTGGGCACATACATACGTCATGAGTGTTACGCATGTGCATTCTGATTGGATAAAATTAATATCATGGCGGGCTGTTCAAACTGCGGAAATAGTTTGCTCGAGCTACTTTCAAAACACTATAACTTTCCAACCTTAGAACAAAAAACTTTTGTAAGTCTTGAATAAGGTTCGTTAATGTGTGTTTTATTGTTATATTTACTCTTTATTGCCCTCTGTTCCCCTTTAAAAAAACAAGCTGGTGGTGAAAATTAAAGGGGAAAAAACTTATGATGACATTTTGGTATAAAAATACCCTTATATACATAAAGGAAACACAGATCAAATCCTCTACTCTATTTTTGAGAACACGCAAAATCTCTTGCATTGTCATGATCATGCTGTAACTTGCCTATATAGTTTACTGTTATAGTTTATGAAATAAAAAAAAAAATCTAACTCGTGTGCTTAGCCAAAAATCGATACTTGTTTGATTTAATTGCTGGGTTTCATGTGACATCACATCTACCTCATTAATTATTCAAAACTTTAGCTGGCAGTCTACCAAAGCGAAATGTGTTTGTACAGAGAAGGTTCATTGCTCACATGAAAAATGCCTGACGCTTGCGTTGTTTTAGGTTGTTCGAATCGATCAAACCGTGAAACTGATAAAAGTTTCTTCAGGGTTTGCCGTGAACTAATAAAAAAAGGGTGAACGAACACAGGGTTTCACAAAAAGACGTCGAGAAAGGTGACTCTTGAACCTCTGACTGAAATCGAAGGGAGCCGAGTCGAAGCATGCTCGAGTTTCACTTGGTGAAAGGTTTGTATTTCCCTCTCAGCTCTGTCCTTAGTGTTTTCCAAGTACTTTTCTTGCTGTGTTTCGTTATTTTACGGTACTTTTTTTTTAGTCATGAAGCGCTGAAGTCCCCAGCTGTTTCTTCGTTTACTCCTCACTCCTCACAAAGTCCATATGCATGAAGGTCACGACAAAATTCTTCCCCAGCCGTACAGTTACAATGCGCCGTGATCACTTCTTCTCTGTCTTGTTTAACTAAGATCCAGGTCTTTAAAGGGGTTTCTGATGATCTTTGTGAATGATTTACCTGAGCAATAAGAGCCAACACAAGTGAGAATCAAGTGAACTGTTGTTTGTTTTCACCTCAACTCACAGCGCTTCGTTGTAAAGATGTGAACGCAAAGCTTTAAAAAAAAAAACATACTTAAACAATCCAGGATTCATTGGGCAGCGACTTGATACCGAGGTCCTTTACCCAGCGACGTACAAAAAAGTTGTAAGCCTCCATACTCTTCCACGCTTTCATCTGTTTTGCGGTGTAGAAGGATGTCTGCAACACCAGGTAGTCGAGCTCCCCGACATCTCGAACTCGTATGACAAATCCTTCTTTCCCAGACTGTCGGGGTCGATTCCATTGCACATAGCAACCTAAGCGAGCAGTGGCTTCTAGATTACGAGCGTACTCTGATAAGTTATCGCTAGTTGTTTGCACTACGGCAGCCGTTTAGACCGCCAGCTATTTCATGTCCGGTAAAACCACTCAGAAAAGTCACGTGACTGAAACCCAGAAATTCTGATCAGTAAATGACATGTTGTGCCCTGCGATGACCTGGCGACTTGTCCAGGGTGTACCCCGGCTCTCGCCCATAGTCAGCTGGGATAGGCTCCAGCTTGCCCGTGACCCTGCACAGGATAAGCGGTTATGGATAATGGATGGATGGAAATGACACATTGTTCTGCGTGTTTGATACTCGGCATGTATGATGATATTTAAATATACGTAAAGAAACAAAGCAGCAGACTAAGCAGAACTTTACAGATTTTTCTATTGTAGTCAACATATTGTGTCTGGCAGCATTCTCACTGACTAAAGATTGCTGTTTGTTAGAAAATCTATCAAGGATTCGAGCTTGGGTACATCACAAACCACATGCTATCATTCTAAACAAGTAAACATTGTGGTGTGGTATTCTGACATGGTAATTAGTCCAAGATGATACTGCCTAGCTTGCTACAATGGATTTCTAATAGAAAACACAGCACAGCAGTTTTCAGTAGTATTGCATGTCTCTGTTTGTTTGGTACACTTGGTATCCTGGTAAGCAGAGTAAGCAGTTCTTATTCTATGGGTAATGAAAATGACGATCATATTTTTGTGACTGTACCACACTGCTCGGTAGATAAGGTCCAGCTAGCGCCAGTCTTTCACAGACGCTAATTAAAAATGGACAAAAAAAAAATCTAGTTTCTTTTCCAGTATTGAAAGTTAGATTACATTATTAAGTGTTCTTGCTCAGTGCAGTCTTAATGGATAGATGTTCATTTGTTCCTGAAGAAGTAATGGCATAATTACATGATATAACTAACAGGCAACACTGAATTTACTTTATTGCCTGGAAATCATTCACTTTTTTTTTTTTTCCTCTTCTTCTCCATCTTATTCAGGTGATTGCTTCAGATGTGCTGCCGGAGAAGATGTTCCTACCTGTGCCAGACTCTAATACCCAGCAGACAAAGGCAGACTCCAGTTGCAATGGAATAAAAAGACCTGATGGTAAGGAGAAGTCCAGTCTCAAATTAGGTAATTAAAAGCAAGCAATGCGGCTTCACTATCAGTGATGTGGATTTTAACTGCAAAAAAAAAGATTTTGAAAAGCAGCACATTTTTACGTCCAATTCCTGCAATTCATATCTTTATTATCCTTAAATATTCATGTGGTTAGCCATATTGGAAAGTGAAAAATGCCATTTTGCATTTGAACCTGTAAGTAGTCAAATCACATTTTTTTGCCATGTGTTCAAAAATGTCCGACACGTCGGAGGCATTTGTTGAGACAAAATGTGTGTACACTTGAGAATTCATTCTACCATCAGCAATAATACAGTGCCTTGCAAAAGTATTCATCCCCCTTGGTCTTTGTCCTGTTTTGTCGCGTTACAAGCCGGAATTAAAATGGATTTTTGGAGGGTTAGCACCATTTGATTTACACAACATGCCTACCACTTTAAAGGTGCACATTGTTGTTGTTTTTAACTGACACAAACAATTAAAATGAAAAAAAAAACAGAAATCTGGAGTGTGCATAAGTATCCCCCCCCCAAAGTCAGTACTTTATAGAGCCACCTTTTGCTACAATTACAGCTGCAAGTCTCTTGGGGTATGTCTCGATTAGCTTAGCACATCTAGCCACTGGGATTTTGGCCCATTCCTCAAGGCAAAACTGCTCCAACTCCTTCAAGTTAGATGGGTTGTGTTGGTGTACAGCAATCTTCAAGTTATGCCACAGATTCTCAATTGGATTGAGGTCTGGGCTTTGATTAGGCCATTCCAAGACATTTAAATGTTTCCCTTTAAACCACTCCAGTGTAGCTTTAGCAGTATGTTTAGGGTCATTGTCCTGCTGGACTGTGAACCTTCGTCTCAGTCTCAAACCTCTGGCTGACTCGAACAGGTTTTCCTCCAGAATTGCCCTGTATTTAGTGCCATCCATCTTTCCTTCAGTCCTGACCAGCTTCTCTGTCCCTGCAGATGAAAAACATCCCCACGGCATGATGTTGCCACCACCATGCTTCATTGTAGGGATGGTGTTCTCAGGGTGATGGGTTTGCGCCACACATTGCATTTCCCGTGATGACCAAAAAGTTCAATTTTAGTCTCATTTGACAAGAGAATCTTCTTCCATGTGTTTGGGGACTCTGCAACATGCTGTTGGGCAAACTCCAAACGTGATTTTTTTTTTTAAGCAATGACTTTTTTTCTGGTCACTTTTCCATAAAGCCCCACTCTGTGGAGTGTACGGCTTAAAGTGGTCTTATGGACAGATACTCCCATCTCCGCTGTGGATCTTTGCAGCTCCTTCAGTGTTATCTTTGGTGTCTTTGTTGCATCTCTGATTAATGCCGCCCTTGCCTGGTCTGTGAGTTTTGGTGTGAGACCTTCTCTTGTCAGGTTTGAAGTGGTGCCATATTCTTTTCATTTTGCTATAATGGATTTAATGGTGCTCCCTGGGATATTCAAAGTTTGGGATATTTTTTATAACCCAACTCTGATCTATACTTATCCATAACTTTGTCTCTGACCTGTTTGGAGGCGCCTTGGTTTTCATGTTGCTTGTTTAGTAGTGTTTCAGAGTCAGGGTCCTTCCAGAACAGGTTGATTTATACAGACATCATGTGACAGATCATGTGACACTTTGATTGCACACAGGTGGATCTTAATCAACTAATTATGTGGGTTATGAAGTGAATTGGTTGGACTCGGCTCTTATTTAGGGGTTTGAAAGGGGGTGAGTACTCATGCACACTCCAGATTTCTGCTTTTTCATCTTAATTATTGTTTGTGTCACAATAAAAAAAAAAAGTGCACCTTTAAAGTGGTAGGCATGTTGTGTAAATCAAATGGTGCTAACCCTCCAAAAATCCATTTTGATTCCAGCTTGTAATGCAACAAAACAGGACAAACACCAAGGGGGATGAATACTTTTGCAAGGCACTGTATAATGGTAAAACTTAACGGAGTCAGATCTGCTCTCAATTTTGCTTACTCTAAGCTAAGATTACACCTTTTTTAAAAAAAAATTATTTTGTTTATTAGAACAAGGTGAAGATGATGAAGAGAGAGTGACCACATGTCGACCAGAGATAGCAAAAGCACAGAAGCAGCCCTTGGAAGATGCCGAATCCACAAAGGAAAACACTGCTGCATTCCCTTGCTGGCAGAAAGGCTGTAACAAAGTCTTGACATCATCTAGTGCCCTCCAAACGCATGTCAACCACTTCCACAGCCATAGACTTCAAATGCCAATTTCTGATCGCCATGTCTATAAATACCGTTGCAGTCAGTGTAGCCTTGCCTTTAAAACTGCTGAAAAGCTGCAACAGCATTCGCAGTACCATGCCATCAGGGCTGCTACGATGTGCTGCCTTTGCCAGCGTAGCTTTCGAACCATCCAGGCCCTGCAGAAGCACTTAGAAACTAGTCATCTTGAGCTTAGTGAGATCCAGCTGCAACAACTCTGTGGCAGTCTGTTGATGACTGAAGACCTCTTAGCCTCTGAAGACCAAGGACTTGATGAAGATCAGGGAAGCTTTGAGGAGGAAAAAGTGAAAGATGAAGAAGAAAGTGACCCGGAAGAGAAAATAAGCCCACCTGACAGTGTATCGAGTTTAGCTCGAGAAGATGCTGAACTCAATCCAAAGCCTTTAGTTCTGCCTCTGAGAAAAGGGACAAACCTCTCAACAGAGAAATTCCTGGATCCATCAAGACCTTTCAAATGCACTGTGTGCAAGGAATCTTTCACACAAAAGAACATTCTCTTGGTGCACTATAACTCTGTCTCACACTTGCACAAAGTGAAGCGTTCAGTGCAAGATTCTTCGGCTGCCTTACCAGAGTCTGTCAGCAGCAGTGCTGATCACAAACCCTTCAAATGTAGCATTTGCAATGTAGCATACAGCCAGAGCTCCACCTTAGAGATTCATATGCGATCTGTACTCCACCAAACCAAAGCTCGTGCAGCCAAACTTGATTCATCAGCAGCTAGCTCAACATCTGTTAACCCTTTGCTTCGTAAAGTAGTTTCAGATAATGCAACAGTCAGCTCCCCTGCAGTTTTGAAGCCTACAAATGCCGTGAACAACACGAGTTGTTCTTCAGCTCTTGACCAGACTCCATTAAAGCACCAACAGAGCAATGAACACGATGTTGTATCATCAAGCCAAACTATCAGCATTTCTTCACATTCTGAGGAAAGTAAAAAGAAACCAATGGTAGAAGCAATGTCCGCAACAAATCAACATAAATTATTACAACAGCAGCAATTACAGCAACAGCAGTTAGTACAGGCTCAAGCACAGATCCAGCAGGAGCTACAAAAGAAAGCAGCTCTTCTTCAGTCCCATTTGTTCAATCCGGCACTTCTTCACCATTTCCCCATCACAGCAGATACTCTCCTTCCACTGCAACAGCAGCAGCAGCTTCTGCTTCCTTTTCTCATCCCAGGAGGGGAGTTTCAGATTAGCCCGGAGCTAAACCTAAAAGGCTCGGAGTTAAACCTCAGCAAAGTAAAGCCTACAGCACCTGAAAATTGTTCCGAGCCATCCCAGCAGGGTAGCCTGATCTCTTCTTGTAAACAGCCACAGAATGGAGTTGCAGCTAGTACTTCCCACCAGTCTGTGCTTCTGACCCCTGAAGACAATGTTCACGTTCCTCAACAAGCTGGTGGACCGATACTCCCCTCTGATTCTCAGATTCACAAAGGCGTGGATGGAAACGGTAATGATGAAACAAAGGAGTTGCATAAACCCACCTCACACAACAATATTGATGATTTCAAAGCACAAGATGAGGATGAGGTTGAGGATGAGGATGGTGGAGAATTCTTCACAGATTTCATTCCACCAAGGGTAGCACATGATGCACCTGGAAATGTTTCAAAAGCTTTGCTGGAGAACATAGGGTTTGAGTTAGTCATGCAGTTTAATGAAAATAAGCAGCAGTATAAGAAAACTCAGACTGAGGTTGTGCCAAATGGACAGACAAAGTTCAACACCAAAGAGGTGCATCATTCAGGCTCTGTTGGGAAGCTAGAGTGTGAATCCTGTGGGAAGCTTTTTTCAAATGCATTGATACTAAAGAGCCATAAAGAGCATGTACACCAATCTATTTTGCCAATACATTCGGTAGAGAAATTTGCCAAAGACTACAGAGAACAATATGACAAGCTTTTCCCTTTTACTCCATCGACTCCCGACACCCCTCCTTCTTTGCCTTCCCCTGATTCACCTCCACTCCCTCCAACAGATCCACTTCAACAGAAACCTGTATCATGCATTCCTGCTTCCACAAGCACCGTTACTCCCCCTACTGTCTCAACTCCCCAAGTCCCATTAGCTCCAATCCCCTTACCCATTGACTTGCCACTTTTCCCCCCACTCCTCATGCACCCCATTCCGCTGCCGTCTCTGCCCCCTCAGCTACCTGTACATCTGCCACCAGTTGAAGCTGGCCTCACGTCTGACTTGGCCCAGCTTTATCAGCAGCAGTTAACACCTGCGATGCTGCAACAGCAGGGTAAAAGACCTCGAACCAGGATCACTGATGATCAACTTAGAATCCTGCGGCAGTACTTTGACATCAATAACTCCCCGAATGAAGACCAAATCCAAGAGATGGCCAACAAATCTGGCTTGCCAAATAAAGTTATAAAGCACTGGTTCAGAAACACACTGTTCAAGGAGCGCCAGCGCAATAAGGACTCCCCATATAACTTCAGCAACCCACCCATGACCTCATTCGAAGATGTAAAAGTAGATTCCAGGCCATCCTCTCCTGAACTTCCAAGACAGGAGTTTTCAGGAGGTAAGAGGTCCTCAAGGACCAGGTTTAGTGACTACCAGCTAAGGGTCCTTCAAGATTTTTTTGATGCAAATGCTTATCCTAAAGATGATGAATTTGAGCAACTGTCAAACCTACTCAATCTTCCTACTCGTGTCATTGTGGTGTGGTTTCAAAATGCCCGTCAGAAGGCCAGGAAAAGCTATGAGAACCAAGGAGAGGGAGGAAAAGACTGTGAGCACAGAGAGTTTTCTAATGACCGGTATATTCGTACTGCCAACAGCAGCTATGAGTGCAAGAAATGCAACATGGCATTTCAACGCATTTTTGATCTTATCAGTCATCAGAAGAAAGTGTGCTATAAAGATGACAGTGATGAAGTATCTTGCCATCAGAACGAGGTTTTATTGGATCCTAAATCTTACAGTCCACCCGACACCTCGAGTCTCAATCCACCACTCTCTAGTTCTAGCCTCTCAAACTGTACTGAGCTAAGCACAGATGGAACGTTTACTGACAAAGAGAAGTCAGACCCTGACACTGTCTCCGATTCCCTGACTGAGGATCTTAAACCGATGACAGAAGCATCTTGTGGCCCTGAACATTGTCTTGAAAATTCAAAGCTTGACGCATCATATAAACAGACAAAGCGTCCGAATGAAGAGAATAAACAGTCATGCTCTAAAATTCATTCCCCATCCCCTCTGCATCAACAGCAGCAGACTAACCCATCTCTGACCCAGACAAGCCCAGTTCCATCACAGAGTTCTCAAATGAGTTCAGCAAGTCCTTCTCAGCACCAACACCTAAATCAAGCACAGCCTATGACTCCTTACCATTGCATTCAGTGCAAATTGAGCTTCCCATCTTTTGAGCATTGGCAAGAACATCAGCAGATGCACTTCCTTGTTGCTCAAAATCAGTTTGTTCCTCCACAGTTCCTTGACCGCCCCATGGATATCCCCCTTATGCTTTTTGACTCAACTAATCCCCTGGTAGCAAGGCAGGTACTTTCTGGAGCTTTTTCACAGATCTCACTTAATTCACCTACAACTGCAGCCATTCCTGACTCAACTGTAAACTCCTTGAAGAGGAGGCTTGAGCCCAAATTGGGAACTAGTGCTGTGGAAAATGACTGGGAGCACAGTGGGGATGATGCCCAGCGAGACAAGCGAATGAGGACCACCATCACCCCAGAGCAGCTGGAGATATTGTACCAGAAATACCTCTTGGATTCCAATCCAACACGACAAATGCTTGACCATATTTCACAAGAAGTGGGTCTCAAGAAAAGAGTGGTTCAAGTGTGGTTCCAGAACACTCGAGCTCGTGAAAGAAAAGGCCAGTTTCGTGGTCTAGGTCCAGCTCAAGCCCATCGACGCTGTCCATTCTGTCGCGCACTCTTTAAGGCACAAACTGCCCTTGATGCTCATATACGTTCACGGCACTGGCATGAAGCAAAGAATGCAGGATTCAGCATGGCAGTAGTTGGTATGACCCAAGACCAGGAGGGCTCTCAAATGAAGATGGATTTGTTACATTTTTCTAACTCTTCACAAATGTCAAACACAAGTGATGGGCTGAATGGTCCAAACTCTCCAATTTGTAAAAGCATGGATCTGTCCTCACATGATCAGGATCCTAGTCCAAAGCCGCTTATAAGTGGAGGAGTGAATGACTTGGAAGGATCATCCACCTCATTCCAGCAGTCTTTTGAATGTGGCAACCTAGATACCCATAAAGATACTTCTATGAACATGGTCCCTAATGGAACCACTACTGATGAAGAAAACTACTCTGAGGGAAAACGGAATACCATTGAGCACTTGTCCTGTACTTCTGAGAGAGAGGCTTCTTCAGAAAGTGAAGACAAGATGTCCTCAGGGCTGGTTAGCCCCGCAATGAGTTTCAATGCAAAGGATTATGAAAATGATTTGGTCTTGGATTATAGTGAGAACTCGAGCTTAGCTGACCCTGCCTCCCCCTGTCCTGGAGGATCCAACAGTCAAAGCTTAGATAATGACAGGCCTGGTCAAAAACGCTATCGCACTCAGCTAAGCAACTTGCAAGTCAAAGTGCTCAAAGCTTGCTTCAGTGACTACAAAACCCCTACCATGTTGGAGTGTGAAGCCTTGGGAAATGACATTGGGCTTCCCAAGAGGGTAGTACAGGTGTGGTTTCAGAATGCACGTGCCAAGGAGAAAAAAGCAAAGCTCAGCCTTGCCAAGCAGTTTGGCACGGAGAGTACATGCACTGAAAGGCCCAAAACGGAATGTACTCTGTGTTGTGTTAAGTACAGTGGTTGTCTATCCGTGCGAGACCATGTCTTCTCCCAGCAGCATCTTGCAAAAGTAAAAGAAGCCTTAGGGGGACAAATGGACAGAGACAGGGAATTTGTAGATTTTGCAAGTGTTCATCATCTGATGACTGAACAAGAGATGAATAATCTAAAAAAGGCAAAAGAGATCATGGCAGTTGTCCAAACGCAGTCTGCAGAGAGTTCAGTCACCGCCAGTCACCCTACCCCTCAGTATTCAAACTTGGTAACTGCTGGTGTACCAGGGACTAGCAGCAAGTCAGTATCAAGCTCCTCTTCAACAAAATCAGGTATTGTATTTGAATACATTTAAAATGTTATTGTTAAATGTAACAAAACATCACTTTCAAGTTTGTCTTTTTCTACATTGTGGGGTTTTTTTTGCACTGTTTCTAAATGTCATTTTTATGACTTTGTATAGATCCCATTGACCCCCCTGCAAATGGACTGATCAGAAAGCCTAACACATCATCGTCTTCATCCATGTCAGCTGCCCTTGATAAAACCCCAGTCAGCACAAACAACTCTGTCTCAGCCCCAAAGCCTACAGAGTCAGAATTGCAGCTCCAGTTGTCCAAAGAGAGCAACTCTGAAAATGGCATGAATCCCTCTGAAAAGCTTGAAAGGGCTTCTGCTGACAGTGCTACTCCTTCAAACTCTTCTATTAGTAAGGAAAAACAAGAGTCTTTAACACCAGCTGCAACTACTCCAAGTCCTGGAAAGGACTACAGCGTTGATCTGGGTCAGCTCCAGACTCTGCAAGCAGCAGGGAACACGGATCAGGCTCCCTTGCTCCCGAATCCCCTCCTACCCTGTCTCATGCCAGGATTCCCTCCAATGTTCTCTCCACAAATTCCCACAGCTCTCACTGGAAGCTTTCTGCAGCCGATGTTCGGTATGGACGGCATGTTTCAGTATAGCCCAGTCCTGCCACAGGCTTTAATGGGTTTGTCCCCAGGCTCCGTTCTCCAACAGTATCAGCACAATTTGCAGGGTGCACTAATGCATCATAGGCTGCAACTCCAAAAAAAACAACTATTGCAGCAATCACAGAAACCAAAAGCGAGCAAGATCTCTGCTACAACACACTCTCAGGACATGGCTTCTAACAAAGACCTTGTCTTGAACTTCTCCAAACCAGAAGAGAAGCAAGCCAGCTCAGATGGAGAAGGTTCCTCTTCCTTCTCCTCTGGCGCCACTAAGCACCTGGATGATAGATTCCTAATCAGCCAGTGTATTGTCTCCAAAGGGACATCTAGAGAAGGAGGTAAGGATGTTTGTCTATATGGCTGCCTTGCCTGTGAGATCTCTCTCAGTGGGAATGAAGAACTCATCCAGCACTTGGAGTACAGTCAGCACAGACAGAGGGCAGTGGAGCACCTGAATGCCAAAGAGCATGCCTCTCGCCTCTTACCTCACATTAGTCCCTCATCTACCTCACAGCCAAACCCTCCCAGCAACCCAGTATCCCCTTCAAAATCTTTACCCAAGCAGTGTGCTTCAGAGAGTCTTTCTGCCAGCTCCTGCCTATCCAGACCAACAGATCAGTGTTCCCAAACTCCGCCAACTTCTTCTACAGCTTTATCTGGGGCTGCACAGTCCAGTTGTACCCCAGCTTCTCCTTCAGTACAAGTTTCCTTACACTCAACTGTTACCTCAAGCCTGAATGGCAATGTAATTAGTTTAAAACCAACAGACTCTGCTAGTGGGTGATGGAGCAGCAGAGGAGAAAAAGTCCACATAGTATCCAAAGGCTACATGCAGACTATTGCAGTTATAGCTGTAATTTTATCTGCCTTGCCGCAGACGTATTGTGTTGGTTTAAAAAAGAGAGAGAAAGAGGAGGCCTGGAAAAGAAAACATACAGTGATTTAGAAGATAACTGGAGAAAACATGAAACAAAAAACCTAGTGATAGTTTGAAAGACTTTTAAACGGACTGGATCCTGTAGGATATACCTTATGTTTCCAATGCTTGTAACCAAAAAAGTGTCAGTAGAATGTTTTCTCACGTCAATATGCTGGTCAATTTAAACTTGAGGATACGTAAAACACTGTTTGGAAACTGAAGTGTGCACAGCTAAGGACTGGAGTAGAACCTAAGATGGTTTTCTAATTACCTAATGACTAACTAACCAAAAGTCTGTTTTTGTTCTTTGTTTTAAATACACTTACACGACACAAAAATGAGTTTTACCACCATTTACGTGATAATACAATGGAATATTGGCTCACTAAACCAATGTAATGTATTTTAATGTTGTCTACTCTCAGGTCAACATGTATTCATTTTCTGCTACTGAACATTGGTGTTTGGGGGGAATAAAGTATTTCCGATGCATACCGACAGGAAAAAGGTTTAAAACAGCATCAACAACAACAAAAAAGTTAGTATTGGAAATATTACAACCTGGTTTGCGTTGTCATTGAATCTTCTAAAGGTTTTCTTTTTTTATATTGGACAAGTGTTTGTTCAGACACGAAGAGTAATGCAGACTTTAATTGTGAGCAAAAGGATAGATTTTTATGGGGAGGGGGGCATTGTGTTAATGATAGAAACCTGTATTGACATTTTGGTGTTGCGTAGATTGTTGAATTCAATGACTTAAGTGTATGGTAGATTTAAAATAAATGACTTGTATATTTAATTTTTGTACCTTCCCAGTCAAAGACACTTGAGGTTGCTTCCAGCCATGCCAATGTTAAAATTTTACATTTTACCCCTTCTAATGTAGTTTCCACATTGTTACTGTACAACCTTCCCTCCTGCACTGAGCCAAGTGAAAAGACCATATCTGTAAATGAATTTCTGTCGATGCAGAATTAAGAAATGTTCTTCGTTCGGTTGTCTTTTAAACTTCGTTAATTTGTGCACTTAAACTTTTTTACCCTCTTGACTGTAACGCCCTGTTTTTTACTTTGAAATGTAGTTTCTTACTCTTCTCTTCTCTTCTTTAACGTGTTTTTTTTTTCTGAATGTTTCTGCACTTGCCATATATGGTGACAACAACAATAATATAACTGATGAATACAATAACTCACAGTATTGCTTTAATGGAAAATCCAAAGATAAAGTACCATTGGTGCATACAAAGGATGGGGAAAACTCTATATTTGAGAAAAATATTACTGTTTTTAAGGAATGGAAACCTTTTTAGATGATGGAGCCAGCTAGGAGAAAACTGTTTAAAACTTCGAACATTTGTGACCTCGTTATATAAAACAAACCGAAAAACCAAAAACCCCGAAGCCCCTTTGCTGAGGGTATGGGACAGAACCGTAGTTCAGCCATTGCAGTTTGTAAAATAGATGGAGATAGTTCACTTTAATATGTCTCCGTGACTGGCCTGTCATTTTTATTTTTTATTTTTGTCCGTTTCTTCTTCTTTTTGTTTGTTTGTTTGTCTGTTTGATTAAATGTACTGGGGTTTATTTTTGACGAAACACAGTGTGCTGCTAATGTAGTTTTGTATTGACACTAAGATGCATGCTTGATTTCGCTTTTTTGCTGAAGCTTTAATGACTACAGAGCCCCCTGTCCCTTCATCTCGCTGCAGCTCTGCCCACTCACTCCTCCAAGACTACTGTGAAGACTGTGAATAAATAAATATCCATGAACCGTGTTCTTTTTCTCCTCTTCGAAACAACCAATGTTAAAACTGAACCAACAAATGTTTAAAAACCAATGATGTTATATTTATACAAAGTTTGCATTCCAAATATCGCATTTGTTTCAATTGTTTGGTTTTTTTTCCTTTCCCCCTCCACCCCGTGTACTCTCATATCCAAGTCTGGACTTGATGTGAAAGACTGTTTACTGTATGTGCTCCTGGGAATGTTGTTACTGTTGCAATTGCCAAATAATGTACATGTTCATTATGCACTTGTGTTTATCATGCGAGTCGTTGGGCTAGTGTCTCTCCCGTCCTCTCTTATACCAAGCATTCAAGTTCAATAAAGTCTGTTTCATTTTACTAGACCATAATTTAGTTCTGACCCACTTTGCAAATCTGTAACACGTCCACGCATCAATTCAGAGGTTAGACTTAAGAGATCGTTATGGTTTAACTTGGAAAAAATCACGACGTCCAACCTGTATTTCTTACTGAGGTTTTTCACCTGACGTCACAGGGTCACGTGACGCCCCGGTGTCTGCCATTTTGAAGGTCAAGCTAGCTAATGCCAACAACAGTAGCTAGTATGTTACTGTAGCAATGTTTACGTTCAGTCATTTGGATGACTGTTAAAGCCTTTCAGTCTCAAGTTTTTCCTTTACTGTATTTACTAGTTTACTGTAATTATGATCCGGTAGCTATTTACACCGGATCCAGTGTGAATAGCTGCCGGAGCCAACGTCCCAGCCTGCCCGAGCGCGCTAGCTCCCAGCCTGCCTGAGCGCGCTAGCTCCGGCAAGCTCGGACGTCGGCTCCGGCAGCTATTTACACTGGATCCGGTGTATATAGCTGCCGGATCATAATTACAGTAAACTAGTAAATACAGTAAAGGAAAAACTTGAGACTGGAAGGTTTTAACAGTCATCCAAATGACTGAACGTAAACATTGCTACAGTAACATACCAGCTACTGTTGTTGACATTAGTTAGTGCTAACAGCTAGCTGCTAATACACTGCTACAACACAGACACCGACCCTAATAATACAGTTCTTGGTCATTGCCTGGTAACAGCAAATTTATAACGGGCCATGTCTGAACAGACTAAAAAGTTATTTCAATGACATTTAATAACATTGTTTATCCTGAGGACCGAAAGTAAATGAAAATGTGAACAAACCTTAGCTGTAATAAGACGGTGACCACCGGCTCCAGGGACGACCCGCTGATGTAGGCATGTTACCCAGCCTGACACAAAATATCTGTAGGCATTCAAACTCTTGTACGCTTTCAGAGCAATACCTGTGTATGGCGATGGGTTTTTAACGACATAGGTATACAGATCATGTGGGCCGAAGTCAGGTAAAGACGAGGGCTTCGTGTACTTCCGTACGTCAGTGAACAATCCTGGTGGAAGCAGGTAAACGTCGTTCTCTAAGCCTGCTAACCTCAATTTTTGCAAATACCTCTCCCTCTGCTCGCCCTGTAAATGCCCTACGTCGCTGGATAGCGAAGGTGTTTTCTGCATCTCGCTCCTTTTTCTTTTATGTTTTTCGTTTGTCGCCTTCCTCGCATTCAAACTGATTCGAGCCGTGACGTCCAAAATGGCAGCATCACATGACTTGGTCACGTGGGTGAAAAACCTCAATAGTACTGCTTATGTGCTTGTCGGTAACCAGATTACTGTACAATGAACTTGTAGGAAACGGCCGATTGGCAAGAGAATTGGAAATCAATGAAGGTTAACTGAGGCAAAATCAATGGTGCTAAGGTTCAAACTGAAATTCAAGTTCATGTATGAATGTCTGTGGGGCATATAGGACATTTCTGTTTGGTTGCTTTTTCATAAAAACTGAAGTTTTGATTGATTTAAAAAAAAAAAAAAAGCAAGACTATAGGTTTAATTCTGGTTACCAGGGGTAGGATTAGATTTGGGTGTTGCATCACATAGCATTAATTAGCTGAATTGATATAATTGTGTCAAAGGAAGGGCCTCGTGAAGTTAGTAAGGGCCACGTTTGTGTCTGATATGGTTTTGCATATTGGCTGTGGCTGCAACTGGATTAAAAATGAACGCAGACGTTTATCTGGCTTTATTCGTGTGTGTGCGTGAGAGAGAGAGAGAGAGAGAGATTGCCTGTTGGGGTGCTAGGAGATGAGGTCTAAATTACATCTCACCTCCGAATGATTTCTTCGCATCTCATTAAGAGGGAAGCAAAGGGGGAGGGGGATGAAGCAGTGGGGGAACACTAGAAACAAGCGCTTCGGTTGAAAGAAAACGCTTGATTGTGTTTGTAAGAGAGCAGTCAGTCACAGGCACTTTGTTTCCACATCAGCGCCTTCAAAAAGGCTTTGAAATCAAATACCGATCTGATAGGATCAGACATCAGTGCTGAAATGAAAGAGTCAGCCAGAGAATCATGGGTAATGGTGGTGGAGGAACAAGATGGATGGATGAATTTTTACTTGCTAGAAATATAAAAAAAAAATTAATACCTGCATTCAGGGTGTGCATTAAGACCTAGGCCAGTGTTTAAATTTAATCAATACACACCTAATACACTATTATGTCTCGGCGTTAGAGAAAGCATCCCCCCCCTCCCAATGAGTCCTTAAGCTGTTTATCCCCTCATCAGCATCACAAGACCGAGATGATTCTCGACATGAAAGGGGGGGTTGGCCGGCAGGAAGAGTGTCATTGGCTACTGCAGAAGGTTAATTGACTTTGTGTTTAACATGCTAAATTATTCCAGTTTGCCTCCATGGCATTAGCATTAGAGGACCTCTCTTACTGCCGAGGTCAGCCAAGACCAGTCGTTAATTAAACTAGTGACATTTAACCAGATGAGTTTCGTTTGAGCGAGGATGATATTATTAATATTAACAGCCTCATGCGAATAAGAGCTGTTCACTGGCACTGTTCTTTAATAGTACAAGCGAGATTGGATCGTCTTTTCATGCGGCAAGGTTTTAAAAAATCCCTGCAGCAGAGAGAGCTCTGTGATTATGGCAGACATTTTGTGCCTCGAAACCGTGCGTTGCTTTGGCAGACATGTTGTGCGCAAGCAGCGCAAACAAGCAGCGCAAACAAACAGCGCATACTCGAAGCGCTTATGAATTGTCCCTAGATCGGATTTTCGGAAAGGGACTAAAATGAAGGTCTGGAGGTAATTCGTGATGTTTCATGGAAAGCTGTTCATTTTCTTCATCTTAACTTCATTTTCTGGGCCCGGCCTGTAAAATGATGGATGGATTTTAATTTCACAGTGCATACTGATCAGTGGATGAAATACATCTCGAGCGATTAGTGATCCCAGGTATAAGTGCTTCTCGTAGAAGAAGCAGAAAAAAAGAGCATGCTGTGGCTGCTGCATGAGTGTAACCTTCTCTCTCTCTCTCTTTCTTCATCCCTCCCCCTCTTTCTGGTATTAATATTGGGTAAGACGGGGCCATGGTGGTGATTTCAGCTCCTCTCTGCCTCTGATAGATGGCTCTTGCTGATATATGATCTATGATGCATGTGCAGAAAGGCCAGCTCATCTTTATGCATGAGCCTCGCAATGTCATTTCCTTTTAAAGTGGCAGAACCCATATCCTCAGCACTGGGTGTTTTATTTTTCTCAGTGCTAACATACATACATATATATATTTTTAAAATGATCGTACGAAAGACAGCTTTCTGATTATTTATAATCCGCTGGATTAATGAAGGTGTCCGTCCATCGTACTTGTTTGCATATTGTTCACTTCTGATCTCGTGATGTGTTTTGCACAGAAGATTAGCTTTGCACTGGCATCACCATTATTTTTCAGTCGAGTCATTAATGAACTGGCCGAGTGTGCGCTGTGTCGTCTCTCTACGCTGAAGCAGTTTTCTCTTATTATAATGATCTTCCAAGACCTAAGATGCTACCCCAGGTCCTGCTCATTAAATCTCCCCGGCACAGTCTGAGTGTCCTGCGCTGTGGAGGGGTGTGAGGAATACTCACCTTTACTCTAACACACTCTTAACACGTACAGTCGTTTTTTTATTTCAGGAAATTTCCACAACCTGTTTTTCTGTCTTTTTATTTGCTCTTTCCCTTCTGAGAGCATTAGTTTCCCGTATTAGACGTAGGAAGAACCTGCCTCTGCTATCTGTCTCTGAAATGACTTTTTAATGGCCAACTGGATTTGCTCATCTATCAGAGGCCCGGGCCTTTCCTGATTCTCAGATAAACTCTAATGGATTCGGTCTCTAATGTTCACACAGTCACCGGGCTTCATGTCTAGCATGCAGAAAGCAAAAGTAAGAAAAATAGGGTGTAATAAGAGCACGTTTCTTGGTAATAATGCAGTATAATTATCCGTACAATATAGCAATTTGGACTATTTACAGAAAAGTCACGTTTGTGTGAGTAATAAACGGGTAACATCATGTGATCACGTGAAAACCTGCCTTTCGATATTATAGAGGCAAGAATTCAAAGAAACGCCAAAAACATGATCATGTCCGAAAAATCACAAAGCAGTACAAATAAATGTGAAAATAAATTTGCGTGTGAAATCACATGGAAAAGAAACAATCGTGGGGGGAAAAAAATTACATGTGAATATAAATTGCATGAGAAATCACATAAAAATAAAACTATTTGTCTGAAATGAGAAGAAGAATAAATCTTTATTTTCACGTGAAAATAAATTTGTGGAAAAATTAGATGTGAAAAATGAAACAGATTTCATTTGCATAAAAACACACAATACATGTGAAAAGAATTAAATTTGGAAATAAATGATAAATGTGAAAAACTTGTGAAAAAAATGAAGTGTGTGAGAAATTACATGTGAAAAATCAAACTACATCTGAAAATGAATGAAAAAAATCACAAAAATAAAACTATTTGTCCTAAATGTGAAAGCGAATGAATCTTGGAGAAAAAAAAATTACATGTGAAAATAAATTTGTGGAAAAATTGCATTAAAAAAATACAATAATTTGCCTGACATTTGAAGAAAAAAAAAACTTAAAATTTGAAAATAAACGATAAATGTGAAAAACTTGATTGTGAAAATAAATTGTGTGAGAAATTACATATGAAAAATCAAACAACGTCTGAAAATAAATGAAAAGTAAATTACATGTGAATATAAATTGCGTGAGAAATCACATAAAAATAAAACTATTTGTCCGAAATGAGAAAATGAATGAATCTTTGGGGGGGGGCGCATGTGAAAATACATTTGTGTAAAAATTACATGTGAAAAATTGAATAATTTGCCCAAAAACATGCAATACATGTGAAAAAAATTAAATTTGTAAATAAATGTGAAAAAAATAGTGTGAGAAAGTACATGTGAAAAATCAAACTACATGCACTACATCTGAAAATAAACAAAAAAAAATCACGTAAAAATAAAACTATTTGTCCAACATGTAAGGTGGATGAATCTTGGGAAAAAAAATCACATGTGAAGATAAATTTGTGAAAAAATTGCATGTGAAAAATGAAACAAATTCCCTGACATTTGCATAAAAACACGTGAAAATTTTTTTTAAACTTGGAAATAAATGTGAAAAACTTACTTGTGAAAAAAATAATTGTGTGAGAAATTACATGTGAAAAATCAAACTACATCTGAAAATAAATGAAAAATATAAATTGTGTGAGAAATCACATAAAAATAAAACTATTTGTCCTACATAAGAAAACAGATGAATCTTCGGCGGGGGAAAAAATCACGTGAAAATAAATTTGTGGACAAATTACATGTGAAAAATGAAATAATTTGCTTAAAAACGTAATAAATGTGAAAAGAAAATTAAAGCTAGATGGCCTTTCGATTTCATAAAATCGGTTAAATTTAGTTCCGTCTGAAATGTGCTCATTGTGATGTATGTTTAATTCTGTAATATCTCACAAAATATCAGGCCATTCTGTGGCTGGGAAGTTATTTAATTTGAGCGGATTAAAGCAAATAATGTGCATGAAATCGCTCGCTTCGCGCAGTCAAGCAGACAGAGGAAGTCCGTGTGTGTGCGCACATGCACAGGTTTACCTATGACCGTGCACTAACACAGTTCCATCATTCTGTCGCTTAACGAACAGCTGATCACACCGAGGTGCTCGCTGAGCGCCGATATTTATTAGTTTGGTCCTGCGTTTCCTTTCCTTTGTATGTAACATAACGTCTTTTCTTCTCGCTTTCTTTCCATTACTGTAGTCAGTCTTTGACGTTTCATTCGCACACTCACGTCCTCCATTTTTCTCTCCTGTTTCAAATTTGTATCCCACAATGCCTTGCACCATAGACGTCGCCAGACCCATTTTAGGGTAGCTCCAGCCACCCTATCTTATGGCAAAGCCACCCTATATTTTTTGCCCTTTTTTAAATTTATTTATATTTTTATTTTTTTCCCAAAAAAAACAAAGGCAGTAAAGCACTGAACATGAGCCATCAAGAACGCAAGTTAATCCGAACAACAGTTTCTGCTTGCTTATTTATTGTTTAATGCAATATTATTAATATCGTTATGATTCCTCCTCATTGGCTCTGTGTCAAGTGTCACGTCGAGTGGTAGGCTAGTAGGACTTAAAAAACTACGCGGGCATTCTGCAGCAGGCGCGGTGCGGGCTTCCATTGAGTTGGGTTTGCAGAGAGTCAGAATTCTATGCTTTCATTTGCAGACACACGGTGAGATTGTAATTTGATGTCAGTGGTTTGCATTTGCTTAACTTTACCTAGGCTATATTGAGTCTTCTGTAGAATGTTTACATGATGATTTGTGAAGCACTTGCCCTCTTCAGTTTGCGCAGGAATGCATGACACCTACCATTGTTTTTTTTCACATTTTTGTAGTTTAGCTGGTGAAGTTGCTTCAGCAAGCAATTAAATGATGAAAGCAATTTTAAAATAGAATAGAAATGGTGGGAAGTGTGTCCCCAAGGTGTGATGCTCTTAAAATAATGAATTGATTGACAGCCTTAGTAGGTGCTCTGAAAAATGTTCGGCGTGCGCTGCGCGCGCACAATACCTTTAATCCTCTGGGTGCTAAACTACCCCTGTCTCTCAAACCTAGTGACGGCCCTGCCTTGCACGAACGGGGAAAGCCCACCATGTCAGGCATGATGTAGTATTGGGTCATGGTGAAGCAGGAAAAAATTTCGGGAAAGCAGGAGAGAATTTCGGGCCACGTGGCGATAAAGTCATTAATAGTTCTATTTTTTTTAAAAAATAATACAATTGGAAGTCTATGATTCGGATTTGGTAGCTTTCGGTCCACTAATTATTCACGTGTGATGTTTCTGGGCCATCTGAGTAGTTTTTTTTTTTAATCACGTTAGTTATTAAAGTAATGTACAGTAAGAAAGTGTTAAAACATTATTACTCCTCTTCATACTGTTGAGGTTATAAACTCAGCAGGACCACAGCAGCCAGGGCAGGGGCAGGGGGAGGGGAAGGGGTGTTTTTTTTTTTTTTTTTGAAAGTCGGCTGTGTGAAATGAGATGCTAATCAGAAGCAGCAGGAGTGTGAACAGGCTTCGCGTGGCCACCGTGAATATCTCACACTGATGCTGATGTGATAAATTATACTAAATCTCTGACCCTGTGTGTGTAAAGAGCTGAGGTGTAAAGATGCAGGCGTTGGAGCTGCAGCATGGAGAGAGCCGAGATGGATGAACGTGCATGGTGGAAAGATTAGGAAAGACTTCAGAAGGGAAAGAGACGAGAGACTGAGGTGGAGAACAGGAGTAGTGGTAGAGGTACGAGATGTAAAAGTGTAAAATATGAGTACGGGTGGAGTCCGGAGTCGTGTGTGGAGGGTGTAGGAACTGATTAACATGAGAAAAGACTTGTGCAGAGCTGTCCGGGGTTGATAACAGTGAGAAGTGTGCCAGACAAACATACACTTAATGATACATGACATCTCACCAGGTGGCAGCCAGGCACCACATGTGTTTCTCGAGTTTCTTTTCTTTTCCTTTCAACTCAACCCCAAGTTTGTGATCTGTATTTGTCACCAATTCCATCCAGATATGCTTCATACTTCACAACAGGGATCAGATTGGTCGTTTTCTCATTCAGGAATAACTGTCGCAACCTTATTCTGGATGTTGTTACACACACACAGTGCTCACAACAGCAACGGAAGACCTAATGCACGAATATTTTAATATCATTTTATTTTATATTGTATTAGCAACACCCCCCCCCCCCCCAACACACACCCACACTTTCCATCTCATATCCACATCCACATACTGTCACTTCTTCATTATGCATGATGGATAGCCCAATTTAAAAAGCTGCTGAGGGAGTCTAATTTAGGCATGAGATTTTTAACGAGATTAAACATCTCACATTCATAGCGGGTAATCGATGCAGACGTTTCTATCATACATACACTTCTCCCAGCTCATTGTTTACACACACATTTAAATACATCCGTCAGGCCGTGATTACATTAAGGTCACAACTGCTGCTTGGTCATTTCTTTGTTTGAAGAAGAAGAAGAAGTGCATGCACTTAAAAAAAGGATGCATTTCCATTTCTTTCTTCCTTTTTTTATTTTAAAATAATAACTACAAGCAAAGGATTCATATTCCTTTTTATTATCTATCACCATCACTATTCTTTCTCTGAGTCACAGCAGATTCCCTTCCTCGTGCTGGTTGTTTCAGGCCTGCAGTGCGAGGCATGATTTATTTTAGTTATGTGTGGACGTCCAGTTGCAGAATAGCCCATTGTGTTCATCACAAAAGAGAAAGGCCAGCCAGCAGCCAGGCAGATGGCACATTTTAGTATTAGAGACAATAGTGTTCACCCGGACTTCTATTAAAGAACGCACCGAGCTGCATACTAATCACGCATACATTAAAGCAGCGGCCACAAGCCACACATCAGGGGTTTTACATCTCCTTAACATAAAATTTCATGTGGAATTATCATAGCTTGATATGATTTTCAGCAACTGATTTGGTTTCTTTCTTTGTGCAAGGCAGAATCACGCTTTTCCTCTACAATGTACACACTAGGCATCTTATGTCACAGGTTTTAGAGCTTTTCCAAAAAAAAAAAAAAAAAAAATCTGATCCCTAAACAAACAAACAAACAAAAAAAAATGACCCTAAAATTGATTTGGCACACACAAAACGCAGCACGGTTGTGAATTTAGATGAAGCATTTTAGCTCCAGAACGCATCCCCGTTTAAGAGCTGCCTTATTTCTATTCCGCAGCGGCTTCTCTCTCCTCCCCCTTTCAGCAGGTGCAATTTAATGAGATGCAAATGAGACATGCATACAGCCAATCTCATGTGCCATGATTAAGCACAGGATATTAACCATTCTCTCCCTCCTTTTAATTTGGTTAATTCCATCTTCTCTTCTGTCCCTTCATCACACAACTGGTGCAACAGTCGAAAAACATCCACGGGCAGAAAAGAGCACAAGTATCCTCTGGATTTATCCTCCATGTTGGTACTCCTGAACAGACGACGAAAAAAATATCGTCCAGGCTTCAAGTCAGAGCATAGACAAAACCTTACATTTTCTTCTCTCCTTAAACGTATCTATCTGTTGTCTCTCGTTTGACTGCATCCTCCTTTTTTGTTAGTCTGTGTGGGGTTTTTTTTCATTTAAATCCATTTGCATAATGAAGATGAGGTGAAATTAAGATCCCCAACCGAGCTGAGACGAGAACACTGATGATCCAAACCTCATTAAGGCGACAAGATTAGCATATCCAAGCTTAAATCCTGCTCAAACGCTTTACCTATTAAAAAAAAAGAAAAGAAAAGAAATTTCAGGCATGACGAACGAGTTCGCTAATTTCGCAAGGTCGTTAATGTCTGTTTTTAGACTTGCCTCGAGCAGGGGTTTGTCGATAAACAATGCAAATTCCAAAAAAAAAAAAAATCGATCGCCTCTGACAGTCGATGCCCTCAAACCATACCATGGAAGTGAAGAGGTGATGCCAATGCAAAATCTTATCCTAACATGAAGCACAAATGTCTGGAAATCCCTCCCTTTTGAGAGTCCAGAGATGAGAGAAGGATGGAGAGAGAACGAAATGTGCATTATTCATACACCAAAAGCCATGTCACACATCCAGAGTGAAGATCTCAGAGTGGCAACATGTTCACACTGTTCCTCGAAACACAGGCTCATCAGGTGGTCAAGGACTTCTGGTGTCACAACACACGCTCAAGGCTTTATCCATGAGAACTTCTTAGATGTTCTAAAGTAACTCTAGTTCTCCTGAATTTGTCCAGCTCCTCCATCCATCCATCCATCCATCCATCCATCCTGTTTCTTCTATCACAGAAGACTATTTTTTTTAAATGCAATCATTACAACATGATGGTTCCATTTTCCTGAATCATCATTGTGTAATAAATCCAAGGCCTTCCTTCCTTCCTTCCTTCCTTCCTTCCTGGTTCTCCTCCCAGTTGCTTTCGTCTCCTCCCCCATTTTCAAACTGTTCCAGATTCCATGAGTCAAGATCATACAGCGCTGCTGCTGATGCAGCATTATCCCTCTAACGAAGCACACGCTACACAGCATGGGCACCAGACTGCCAAGGGCACCGCTCGATTCGCAGTCCTGGCATCCTCCCGCATTCCTTCACCAATCCGTACCCGCCCATCGCTTTTATTCTCACACTCGTTGCTGCCAGATTCCTCCATCACACCCAAATCTGTCACCCTAATTAACCCAACAAACTCCACTGGTGTTAATTAAGCTGTCGGATCAGAGTGTTTATCGCTCTTTTGTTTTCTGTTTCTTGTCCCTCGGGCTCTTTGTCTTTGCCAAGCGGCACGTGTCAGGAGCCATCGCTGTGGAGACACCCTGGCACTGTGCCATTCTTGAAACGATGCCACGATTCTGGCACCAGACGGCACAGCGGAAATCCTGGCACGCCGCCGAACATTAGCAAGTGCTAATGCGAGGTGCCAACACGAAATACCAATGGATATACAACCGTGCTACATGCCAGAGATCTCGATTAGCGTGTTGCGGAGAGGAACCATGATGGCACGGAGACCATGTGAGGAAGTGTTGAGAGATGAGACGTAGAGATGGAAACATCTTCCTAGTACCTATTTTGAAGCAATGTTGTCTGTCCCTGAAAAAAAAAACATAAAACATATATTAGTACTCAACCGAAATTCCCATCACATTGTGTAAACACCAACATCCAAAACTTACACTCGGGATGTTTTTGATGAAATCCGGAACCTCCTCGAACTTTTCTCAACTTCCTTCCATCATTCAAGCTCACAAATCACTTCTCTGTTAGTGATGGCAGCTGGTTGACGACTCTTTCTCTTTCTGACTCTCCTCCCTTCCTCTCACTGATGCCCGCGTGCCTACACTCGCTCGCTAGCGCCAGCGCTGAGTGGATGGCACTGTGCCAACCTCACACGACCGCCGAGCTCATTCGCCACTCCGCATCAGGCCCTTCCCCCCACAGCTTTACCTAACGAGAGCTCGTTCTCTTGTTCTGTCTCGACTTGTCTTTTTTTCTGTTTTTCATCTCGATTTCTGCTTCCTCTCCCTTTTGATGAACGCACATAAACACAGACTTATTCATAAGCTCGTGCACAGACGCTTGCGAAAGCTCTCGGCCGTCTTTCTTTTCTTATCTGAGCAGATGGCTTCGCTGTGGATGTGATTAGTTCACCCATTAAGACGCAGATTCTTGATTTTGAACCCCTTTCAAGTAGGCCTCAACAAGTTGTTTCCCCCTTCTGTCTTCTTTTTTTCTTTTCTGCTCCTGCTTTATTCAGGCAAACTGAGCATGAAGTCCCCTGTAACACGAGGTAACCATGATGCAAATGAACTTTATTAGCAAGTGAGTGAAGAGCATGAATATGCAAAGCTGTGTGTAATTTATGAGTGTACGTTCCAAAACCAACACAACATCCATCGTTCATCAGAAATAAAGGTGCTAAACTCAAGCTTTACGGCACACTGGGGTGGCGCCCACAAGCATACATCGTTCATATGTTCAGTTAGCGGAATATAATTACCCAGGGACATGATTACGCTACGTAATTGGATGTTAAAGACGGTTTACATTGTACTTTACTAATCAGCTAATTCCTTGACAGCAGCACAATGCAGATACAAATCAAGAGCTTCAGTTATTAATGCTCAAACATCAGAACGGGAAAAAAATGTGATCTCACAGTGAAGTGTGACTTCTTTCTTTCTTTCTTTCTTTCTTTCTTTCTTTCTTTCTTTCTTTCTTTCTTTCTTTCACTGTGGTATGGGTGTTGGTTTGAGCCAGATGAGTATTTTTGGTTTGAGCATTTCAGAAACTGCTGATCTCCTCCTGGGGTTTTCACACACAACAGTCTCTAGAGTTTACACAGAATGGTGCGAAAAACAAAAAACATTGAGTTGAATTGAGTGAGCAAGTGACAGCTCTGTGGGTGGAAACAAACGCTTTGTTGATAAGAGAGCTCAGAGGAAAATGGCCAGCATGGTTCAAACTTTTTTGCCAGGAAGGATATAGTAACTCATATAATCACTCTTTACAACCGTGGTGAGCAGAAAAGCATCTCAGCATTTATGCAACAGCAGAAGCACATTGGGTTCCACTCCTGAAGAGATCTTAGAATCAAGAGCAAGTTCCTATTAAAGTGGCCAGTGAATGTACATACGGAATATACAGATTTGGCTTGTGGTGGTGTTAAGAAATATTCAGAGTGTAACTGGGTGTAATTTGTGTCTATAGAAAAAGAAAACAGAGCATAATATAAATAATGCAAAATAAAAATATAATATGGATGTATTATGTTACAAGACAACAAACCAAAACATAAGGTTAAGAAAACGGAAAAAATTGTTCTAAAAGAATCAAGAGGTCAGTGACCTTTTGGGTTTCAGATCTGATCTGAAGATGGTGTACGAGTACAGTGTATGAGTATGTACAGATATTGAAGAAAGGAATCTGGGAGAATAATATAACAAAAACCGCTCTGAGCATACAGTACTTTTAAGAGTTATTCCATCAAATCGAGCCGTACATGAGCTGATAGCTGACGAGGCGCGTAGCACCAGGTTGTCTCTAAGCCATGTATGACGAGATTGAGTGGAATAACTGTTTTATTCTATCCACATTCACTGGATTTTGAGAAATGGAGCATTTTTATTTTTTTGCAAATTCAATAAATAAGAACTTTACACAAAACGTCAGACAAAATCATTTCACAGACCGGCGAAATGACAGGGGCAATTTGTGAAAAATGCTATTATAATAATAATAATAATTCTTGAAAAATAAAAAAAGATACATCCTTACCATCAAATTCCATATTTTGTTGCTTTAATTTGTATTTTTTGGGGTTTTCTTTTTCATCTTCTTTACGGGTTTTTTGTCAGTTGGCAAACCAACTTAAAGGTGCATTATTGCCACCAACTGGGCTGGAGTGTGGAAGAGGAGATATTGGGGGGGCTATATTCTTTTTACTATTTCTGTTTCTTTTAAATACTTGATAATTTTTGGGGTTTAGTTTTTGAGTAGAGTTTTTATTTCGTCCTCGGTTGGTTCAGCAACACGCGCTGCCATTTTGTTTTTCTCTACTCATGGTATATGAGCTGATAGCCTAGTAGTAGACCAGTCAATCAGAGCGCGCAATTGCTCATATCCAGTGAATATGGCTAGAATAATAAAAGGTTATAAAAATATTTAAAAGGAAGCACTTTAAACGGATAATATTTGCATTTTTAAGAAATTAGTAGCAGTACTTTCCCATTTGTCTGGTAGCTGTAAATTAAATTTCTTTGTCTTGCTTCATTTTGTCTGAAGGGACGCAACTGTGTGTAGTTTATATAGTACACACACACAGCAACATTCTAAAGTTAATGCCAAACCTTTGTGCCAAAATAACTAAAAATACTGGAACAATGCACCATCCATCCATCCATCCATCCATCCATCCTATTGAGGGTTGCAGGTGAGCTGGAGCCAACCTGAGCAGGTCTCTAGACTATCTCAGGGCTAACGTAGAGATGAACACCCATTCACACTCACAATCACTTTCACACCTGTGGGCAATTTAGAGGATCCAGTTGAGTGTGGGAGGAAACCGGAGCACCCGGAGGAAACCCACACAGGCACGGGGAGAACTTGCAAACTCCAAGTTTGAACCCAGAACCTTCTCGCTGTGAGGCGACAGCGCTCGCTCACTACTGCACCACTGTGTCACCCAGCCAACACACTCATCTCATTCCATCTCATTATCTCTAGCCGCTTTATCCTTCTACAGGGTCGCAGGCAAGCTGGAGCCTATCCCAGCTGACTACGGGCGAAAGGCAGGGTACACCCTGGACAAGTCGCCAGGTCATCACAGGGCTGACACATAGACACAGACAACCATTCACACTCACATTCACACCTACGGTCAATTTAGAGTCACCAGTTAACCTAACCTGCATGTCTTTGGACTGTGGGGGAAACCGGAGCACCCGGAGGAAACCCACACGGACACGGGGAGAACATGCAAACTCCACACAGAAAGGCCCTCGCCGGCCACGGGGCTCGAACCCGGACCTTCTTGCTGTGAGGCGACAGCGCTAACCACTACACCACCGTGCCGCCCAGCCAACACACTATGTAAGGAATAAAACACTCGGAGGTGTGCTGTTGGAGGAAATTAATAATTGACAGGGTATGAAGTGATAGAAAGCAGGGTTATTGTTACCACCCTGAAGTTGATTACTTTTCTACTTTTCTTCCTGAGGTGCTTTATTCCCCTTCCAGGACAGCACTTTGTGGATAATTACATTTTTTTTATTTATTAAAGAGCACATCAAACTTTCTATCCATTTATAGTTATAGTTCCATTAAGCATTTCAAGCTCTTCTGTGTCTCATCTCATCTCATTATCTGTAGCCACTTTATCCTGTTCTACAGGGTCGCAGGCAAGCTGGAGCCTATCCCAGCTGACTACGGGCGAAAGGCGGGGTACACCCTGGACAAGTCGCCAGGTCATCACAGGGCTGACACATAGACACAGACAACCATTCACACTCACATTCACACCTACGGTCAATTTAGAGTCACCAGTTAACCTAACCTGCATGTCTTTGGACTGTGGGGGAAACCGGAGCACCCGGAGGAAACCCACGCGGACACGGGGAGAACATGCAAACTCCACACAGAAAGGCCCTCGCCAGCCACGGGGCTCGAACCCGGACCTTCTTACTGTGAGGCGACAGCACTAACCACGACACCACCGTGCCACCCCAGCTCTTCTGTGTATACTGGAAAATGGAAAAATGATCATGCCGTGTCTTGTGGTTGAATGTTGGAAAGGTGTTATATTTTCTCTGGGATGTGAATACCTGGATATATTATATGGACAAGAGTGTTTTACTGGGAAAATACACCACTCATATTTTTCATACGAGCTCCATCCGGGACATGGAGAACCAAAACCAGGACATAAATCTCTATATGTCACTTACACTGTCACTTGTGAAGAAATCGATGAATTGTTTTGATAACTTTTGGTACTTTTTGTTTGTGAATGTCTCTAGATAATCAAAAGAAAATCATGAAAATATGAAGTTTATCTTCTCGTGTTGAAAAACTCGCAGAAGAAATACATCACGGATCTGAGTGACATATTTAAATAATATTAGTTGGTGTTGAGTGGTATATCAGATATATAACATTCAGCTAGCGTGATATACTAGACAAGTTGCTGAATGGAATATATCTGATATACCATGAAAAAATCCAGCCAATATATTATTATTATACATACACATTCCTTTCAGGTGTTCAACATGTCTTTCTCTTTCAAAATTCTCTTAAAATCTTCCATATTTAACAAAGCAAACCTGGTGTCCATGTTTGTTTACAAATTGTCCCAGTCGCTCACTAGCACGGAAGTTTTACATCTCCAACGTGTGACGTCATGTTGTCTTGACAACCATCCATGCAATATCGTAAACCATATTCAACGCTCATTCATCGTTGGGTAGAGTGACGTAATACATGTAGGATAAGCGATATGCTAACAATATAGCATGCTATCAAACCAAATGAATGAAACCTGCTAGAAGGGAACAGAACACGTTTTTATTCCATGCAGTATGTGGTTTGGCATTGTCATGTTGGAAAATGCAAGGTCTTCCCTGAAAGAGACGTCGTCTGGATGGGAGCATACGTTGCTCTAGAACCTGGATATACCTTTCAGCATTGATGGTGTCTTTCCAGATGTGTAAGCTGCCCATGCCACACGCACTAATGCAACCCCATACCATCAGAGATGCAGGCTTCTGAACTGAGCGCTGATAACAACTCGGGTCGTCCTTCTTCTCTTTAGTCCGAATGACACGGCGTCCCTGATTTCCATAAAGAACTTCAAATTTTGATTTGTCTGACCACAGAACAGTTTTCCACTTTGCCACAGTCCATTTTAAATGAGCCTTGGCCCAGAGAAGACGTCTGCGCTTCTGGATCATGTTTAGATATGGCTTCTTCTTTGAACTATAGAGTTTTAGCTGGCAACAGCAGATGGCACGGTGAATTGTGTTCACAGATAATGTTCTCTGGAAATATTCCTGAGCCCAATTTGTGATTTCCAATACAGAAGCATGCCTGTATGTGATGCAGTGCCGTCTAAGGGCCCGAAGATCACGGGCACCCAGTATGGTTTTCCGGCCTTGACCCTTACGCACAGAGATTCTTCCAGATTCTCTGAATCTTTTGATGATATTATGCACTGTAGATGATATGTTCAAACTCTTTGCAATTTTACACTGTCGAACTCCTTTCTGATATTGCTCCACTATTTGTCGGCGCAGAATTAGGGGGATTGGTGATCCTCTTCCCGTCTTTACTTCTGAGAGCCGCTGCCACTCCAAGATGCTCTTTTTATACCCAGTCATGTTAATGACCTATTGCCAATTGACCTAATGAGTTGCAGTTTGGTCCTCCAGCTGTTCCTTTTTTGTACCTTTAACTTTTCCAGCCTCTTATTGCCCCTGTCCCAACTTTTTTGAGATGTGTTGCTGTCATGAAATTTCAAATGAGTCAATATTTGGCATGAAATTTCAAAATGTCTCACTTTCGACATTTGATATGTTGTCTATGTTCTATTGTGAATACAATATCAGTTTTTGAGATTTGTAAATTATTGCATTCCGTTTTTATTTACAATTTGTACTTTGTCCCAACTTTTTTGGAATCGGGGTTGTACTTGTGCACATGACATGACCATAAAGAGCTTTGATAGCTACAAAACAAGCTAGTTCCTGTTAATACTTAAGTTGTAAATTATAGTTGAGTTATAAGTTATGATATCAGCCTTTCTTTTTTTTGAAGACAAGAAAAAAATGCAGCTTTTACCTCAACGTGTAAAGACTTCAATGTTGGAAAACTTAAAGTTACAACTTTACGTCTGACTGATAGAAAGCGCTGATACTGGAGATCAGAGGTGGACAGTAACGAAGTACATTTACTCGAGTACTGTACTTCAGTACACTTTTTGAGTGAGTATCTGTACTTTACTAGAGGTTTTTTTTTTGGAAACTTATGACTCTAACTTCACTACATTTGAAAGACAAATATCGTACTTTTCACTCCACTACATTTCTATCAAGGTCCTCGTTACTTGTTACTATGAAGCAGCTTAGAAACTGGATGCTTTTTTCTTTTCCTTTCTAAAACGTGATGTTTTTTTCCGCAGGTGACACTGAGACAGCCTATCAGTAATCACTAGAGTCACGTCACGTCCATAGACTGTATAAAATCAAGATCAATGATTTCTCAGCAGTGTTATTTGAACATGATCAGTTGATGGCAGAATGGAAGGAGGCGGTTCTTCTGGGGAACACACACATTCATGGCCATACCTAGAACCTATGTTTCAGTTTTAAATTTTAAATGTTTGCTTTGTTTACCTCAAACAAACCACATCACGGCCTACAAAAACTTGCCATCCAACCTGCCGAAGCATATTGAGGTATGTAAACGTTTTATTCCAAGAGAAAGCTTGCAGTGAAGTTGTGTGTGCTTTTAGAGCTAGCAGTAACGTTGCAAACGTAGCTATGCAGTCTGGTTAGTCAAATGACTTTCTATGGATTTGCCCACCAAGTTGCCATAGCCTTGTCCACAGCTAACGTTTACACATGGCTAGTTAACTTGGACACTGTTAGTTAGCATGTAAAAATGGAGTTACGCTAACATGAATAATGCTAACTTATCTGAAGTCCTTTCAGAAATATGTTTTAGCATAATCTTGCCAAATAAACAATGCAGAAATCTTTCTTTTCTAGTAGCATTAGCTACCCAATATGATTTCGAGTTTGAAAAGAGTTTGCTAGCATGCTTCAGAGGTGTTAGGTTTTGTAAGCATTGTAGCAATAATACAACGATGCGTTGACAGAAAATGTACTTTTAATACTTAAGTATTTTTAAAAGCAAGTACTTCAGTACTTTAACTTAAGTAAAAATGTGACTGGACAACTTTCACTTGTATCGGAGTCACATTTGACCAGCGGGATCTGTACTTTGGCTTAAAGGACATGGGACATGAAATATAAATGCACGCTATATCAGTTTCTTTCCATTAAAAATATTGCATCAACAAATACAAAATCATCTATTAAATTCAGCAAAATCGTTATATTCATGATGATGATATGGCATTTCTGCTCGAGCTCCGATATGCATATTTTACAACCGGAAGAGCCGCTGTCACGTGATCATACGTCACAAAAACTTTCGGGCACAGCACAAGCGGGTAGATGAATGGAGAAGTGAATGACAAGAAAATTGTTTTTATAGTCTTTAACATACATTGAACATCATGGTGTATTGTGCTGCTTATGGTTGCAATAATTCCAATGGGAAATGCCCTGGAGTAAGTTTTTTTGCATTCTCCAAGGACCCGAAGCTGAGGAAAGTGTGGGCTCACTACTGCCGTAGAAAAAACTTTGCACCTACTGTTTCCCACAAACTGTGTTCGGACCATTTCACTGAGGATTCTTTCAACATTAATACTCAGGTACTGAGTGATATTAATTGCCAAGCCAAATTTAAGAGGCCGTATAGCCGGGTTCATGGAGGCAGTGATAGCGCCATAATATACAGGGCCTAACATTCCTACAACTGTAGAGACAGTCAAGAAATCCTGTAACATTAATGGACATTTAAATAAATGTTAAGTTATGTTGGTAAGTTTGTTTAACTTTTCTTAATTTTCATCTCTTTCGCCAAATGGCGTAGTGTTGTTGGCTGTGTGATGGCGTTTCGCCATTTTGAATGTTTTCATCTCGGACTCTGGAAGCATTGTATCTCAATCAATCTCGAAAAATATCAGCAAAAAAAAAACTAGCTTGCAACGGACTTTAGCTAGATCTATGATGAACTTTCAATGTATGATACAAAAATAATACTTCTTTCAACAGATCATTAGCCTTTGAGCAGAATTGTTTTTAACTTACCAGGATGTGTTATCGAGCCGACCGCTTTCAGTTTCATGGGGATTGAATGAACTCTCACTCTCAGAATCATCTGACCCGTCAGAGTAAAGACAAGATCCATGTTCATGTGAATTTCCAGCTATCGGTTCGAATTGATAGGGTCTAACTTCACATCTCTGTGAAACATCGGGAATGTCACTGTCGATGGTGTCCATTTCGGTAACCTGTTTACATTAGATACCCAAGCGCTGGCTCCTTGGAAAGTTTTTGTGACGTCATGGGTCACGTGACCGCTTAGCTAATTAACGAATCATTGTTTTACGCTGATGTATAAAAAAGTTGAATAATGTGATGATTTTCACATTTTTGACACCCTGCAGTGATTTAGATGGCATTTCTTATGTCCTTTATACATAATTATACCCAGAAAAAAATCCATGTCCCATGTCCTTTAAGTAATGAAGTTGGGGACTTTGTACACCTCTGCTGGAGACTCCTTCCATAGATGTTAGATTCGTGTCACCTCGGAGAAAATCAACAATTATATCAACAATTACACAATTTTACATGGCGCTTTAACTGTACAAGTCAGTTTATTTATAACAGGAGATGTTGTCGCAAAGCAGATTTACAGAAAAGTAAAGACTTTCAACATATGAACTACTTCTATCCCTAATAAAGTTATCTATCCCTGACTAAACAAGTCCCAGTTAATGAGCTGCTATGATAGAAATGATAACATATTAGAATGATAACAAGCACATTAATGTTGTATAATTCTGTGATTTGCAGCTGCATTACCCTCAGAGCTGCTGCTACAGGAAAATTAATCAACACCTTCTGACCAATCAGATTCCAGAATTCAAACAGTACTGTTTGTATGTTTACAATATTATACTGTATATTTATTCATTCCGGGCGGCACGGTGGTGTAGTGGTTAGAGCAACTTGTCTCCTCAGTCCCCAGACGTTTACAGACTGTTGTAAAGAGAAAAGGGGATGTCTCACAGTGGTAAACATGGCCTTGTCTCAACTTTTTTGAGATGTGGTGTTGTCATGAAATTTAAAATCACCTAATTTTTCTCTTTAAATGATACATTTTCTCAGTTTAAACATTTGATATGTCATCTATGTTCTATTCTGAATAAAATATGGAATTTTGAAACTTCCACATCATTGCATTCCGTTTTTATTTACAATTTGTACTTTGTCCCAACTTTTTTGGAATCAGGGTTGTACTTTTGGCAATATAGTGTATCTTTATTATATTTATTACATTTAATATAATTTATTATAGGGCGGCACGGTGGTGTAGTGGTTAGCGCTGTCGCCTCACAGCAAGAAGGTCCGGGTTTGAGCCCCGTGGCCGGCGAGGGCTTTTCTGTGTGGAGTTTGCATGTTCTCCCCGTGTCCGCGTGGGTTTCCTCCGGGTGCTCCGGTTTCCCCCACAGTCCAAAGACATGCAGGTTAGGTTAACTGGTGACTCTAAATTGAGCGTAGGTGTGAATGTGAGTGTGAATGGTTGTCTGTGTCTATGTGTCAGCCCTGTGATGACCTGGCGACTTGTCCAGGGTGTACCCCGCCTTTCGCCCGTAGTCAGCTGGGATAGGCTCCAGCTTGCCTGCGACCCTGTAGAAGGATAAAGCGGCTAGAGATAATGAGATGAGATGAGATTTATTCATTCCTTCAATAGTCCTGTAAACAACAGAGCTATGAGTACTACTTATTTAATGATGACATCACAAGCTGTCGGGTGATGAGGTAAACGACAGGCAGTGAGCTCAACTATTTATGACGTGGTCAATTCAAGGAAATTGGTTCAGGACGCTGTATTTGATCATAGCAATGATTTTGCCTGTGAACTGAAACATGCAGATTACATCATGTTTTAAGGTCTCTTAAGGAAGACCCGCCCCCCAACACCCACCCATATAGAGAATGACTTACAGTAATGGGTACTAGCAGGACCCAGCGGTATATAAATCCCATTTCCCATCAGCCCCTGGCCTGACCCTTGACCCAAAGAGCCGTATGGTTTTCAAGAAGGTGTGTGTGTGACCTGGTCGATAGTTACAAGGTCTCTGCTCCTCTACATCATATTATTCTCACATCTCTCTCTCCATTAGTGGGGGAGAGAGAGTAAATCTCTCTCACACACCTCTTCTGTCTGTTTCTTTCCTGATCTGTTTTCATGTCTCACAGAGAGAGAGAGAGAGAGAGAGAGAGAGAGAGAGCATGGGAAATATTAAGAACAGCATGGAATTACAATTGCCATGCGTGTCACGAGGCCTTCAGGTAGCGTTGCCATGGAGATCAACACGGGTAGGTGTACTAATATGCGAAGGTATCATATTTGACGCTGATGCTGGTTCTGGGAGGACAGTGTGTGTGTGTGTGTGTGTGTGTGTGTGTGTGTGTGTGTGTGCATATATAAATAGTCCTCAGTGCATGAAAATCCTTCCTGGTAGGGTTTTCAAAACTACATTTTTTCACACTGATTCACTGCCTTACAAACAAGAACAAGGAGAGGGATCTTGAGACTTTTTAATGCTTTATGCACAAAGCCTAAGCCCGAGAATCTCTAAACCTGATGGTCATCCTTTATTTAAACTCAAAAGATTTTCTGTCAGGTAGTACTAAATAATTGACCATCCTTGTTGCAATAATATTAATCTTTTAGTTTTGGGAATGTCACTCAGATGGAAATTGGTTCACCCTTTAAAATACTCTCTAATTATTCATTCATATTAAATCTTATTATTTAGACGTCGACCATGAATTATTCAGTAACTACGGTATTTACAGTAGAAAAGGCGCTTAGTTATACATGTAAGGAATGTAACTCTGGACATATTGACGGATTCTGGAGTTTAACAGGATTAAAAATATTCTCGAAAGGTAAAGGGTTAAGAGCTTATATGATACTGAATAAAGCTTAGACAGCAGTGCATGTGTGGTTTCTTCAGGGGGGAAACTGCTCAGAAAGATTTTGGGCCACACTTTATTTTACAATTTCGGAAAACATCGTATTGAATAAATAGGTACATATGTAATAAGTAGGGCGGCACGGTGGTGTAGCGGTTAGCGCTGTCGCCTCACAGCAAGAAGGTCCGGGTTCGAGCCCCGTGGCCGGCGAGGGCCTTTCTGTGCGGAGTTTGCATGTTCTCCCCGTGTCCGCGTGGGTTTCCTCCGGGTGCTCCGGTTTCCCCCACAGTCCAAAGACATGCAGGTTAGGTTAACTGGTGACTCTAAATTGAGCGTAGGTGTGAATGTGAGTGTGAATGGTTGTCTGTGTCTATGTGTCAGCCCTGTGATGACCTGGCGACTTGTCCAGGGTGTACCCCGCCTTTCGCCCGTAGTCAGCTGGGATAGGCTCCAGCTTGCCTGCGACCCTGTAGAACAGGATAAAGCGGCTAGAGATAATGAGACGAGATGAGATGACCAATTATTCACTGAGCCTGAGGTGGATAATGTTTTAGTATAAATACACAGGTTTAAAAAAAATCCTATTAAAAAAAAAAGATTTATTTCAAACTTCAAAAGTGACATGCAAATGTAATAACGGCGCGGCGCAGACTTGTGTCACTTATCTACGTTGATTTACATAAAATACTTTGTTTTGAAATCGATAAAATGAATCACAACTCCACTATACCTTTGAATAGTTTTAGACCAAACTTCAGAGCATCTTTAGTGCTTTTAGGAACAGCATTTTCTTTCATCATTTGTAATTCTTCCTCACTTACTGTACGGTGACAAAGCGATTGGCCGCCATTTTGCCGAGTCGCTCAAGATGATTATCGAGAAATAATCCGAATTTTTCGACCAATCAGCATGCGCGATTTTCTGTAATCACCTCTGTATTTATATGAAAGGAAAATAATCACTGATGCAGTACGGTGACGCAGCCCAATATAGAGCAGGGTCAATGTGTCCAGCTTATTGCTGATTATTTTCCTAAAACTGCACATCTGGAAGTGTTTTATCCCTCTTATACCACAACAATTTGCCATGATTACAATTTTCCATATGACTTGGTGTACTTTTTATCCATTTATAGTACGATATTTACAATTAATGCTGTGAAACATCTGCAAAAACAGGATAGTTTTTGTTATCACTTACGTTAGAATAGCTACAGTGGTGCTTGAAAGTTTGTGAACCCTTTAGAATTTTCTATATTTCTGAATAAATATGACCTAAAACATCATCAGATTTTCACACAAGTCCTAAAAGTAGATAAAGAGAACTCAGTTAAACAAACGAGAAAAAATATAATACTTGGTCATTTATTTATTGAGGAAAATCATCCAGTGTTACATATCTGTGAGTGGCAAAAGTATGTGAACCTCTAGGATTAGCATTTAATTTGAAGGTGAAATTAAAGTCAGGTGTTTTCAATCAATTTTCCATATGACAATGAGGAGTGAGTGGGCACCCTGTTTTATTTAAAGAACAGGGATCTATCAAAGTCTGATCTTCACAACACATGTTTGTGGAAGTGTATTATGGCACGAACAAAGGAGATTTCTGAGGACCTCAGAAAAAAGTGTTGTTGATGCTCATCAGGCTGAAAAAGGTTATAAAAGCAGCTCTAAAGAGTTTGGACTCCACCAATCCACAGTCAGAGAGACTGTGTACAAATGGAGGAAATTGAAGACCATTGTTACCCTCCCCAGGAGTGGTAGACCAACAAAGATCACTCCAAGAACAAGGCATGTAATAGTCAGTGAGGTCACAAAGGACCCCAGGGTAACTTCTAAGCAACTGAAGGCCTCTCTCACATTGGCTAATGTTAATGTTCATGAGTCCACCATCAGGAGAACACTGAACAACAATGGTGTGCATGGCAGGGTTGCAAGGAGAAAGCCACTGCTCCCCAAAAAGAACATTGCTGCTCGTCTGCAGTTTGCTAAAGATCACGTGGACAAGCCAGAAGGCTATTGGAAAAATGTTTTGTGGATGGATGAGACCAAAACAGAACTTTTTGGTTTAAATGAGAAGTGTTATGTTTGGAGAAAGGAAAACACTGCATTCCAGCATAAGAACCTTATCCCATCTGTGAAACATGGTGGTGGTAGTATCATGGTTTGGGCCTGTTTTGCTGCAGCTGAGCCAGGACGGCTTGCCATCATTGATGGAACAATGAATTCTGAATTATACCAGCGAATTCTAAAGGAAAATGTCAGGACATCTGTCCATGAACTGAATCTCAAGAGAAGGTGGGCCATGCAGCAAGACAACGACCCTAAGCACACAAGTCGTTCTACCAAAGAATGGTTAAAGAAGAATAAAGTTAATGTTTTGGAATGGCCAAGTCAAAGTCCTGACCTTAATCCAATTGAAATGTTGTGGAAGGACCTGAAGCAAGCAGTTCATGTGAGGAAACCCACCAACATCCCAGAGTTGAAGCTGTTCTGTACGGAGGAATGGGCTAAAATTCCTCCAAGCCGGTGTGCAGGACTGATCAACAGTTACCGGAAATGTTTAGTTGCAGTTATTGCTGCACAAGGGGGTCACACCAGATACTGAAAGCAAAGGTTCACATACTTTTGCCCCTCACAGATATGTAATATTGGCTCATTTTCCTCAATAAATAAATCACCAAATATAATATTTTTGTCTCATTTATTTAATTGGGTTCTCTTTATCTACTTTTAGGACTTGTGTGAAAATCTGATGATGTTTTAGGTCATATTTATACAGAAATATAGAAAATTCTAAAGGGTTCACAAACTTTCAAGCACCACTGTATAAACAGTCGTTCCATCACCAGCTTCTCTTTATCTTTTTATCGCGGCATGGTGGTGTAGTGGTTAGCACTGTTGCCTCACAGCACATCTGTGAGTGGCAAAAGTATGTGAGCCTCTAGGATTAGCAGTTAATTTGAAGGTGAAATTAGAGTCAGGTGTTTTCAATCAATGGGATGACAATCAGGTGTGAGTGGGCACCCTGTTTTATTTAAAGAACAGGATCTATCAAAGTCTGATCTTCACAACACATGTTTGTGGAAGTGTATCATGGCACGAACAAAGGAGATTTCTGAGGACCTCAGAAAAAGCGTTGTTGATGCTCATCAGGCTGGAAAAGGTTACAAAACCATCTCTAAAGAGTTTGGACTCCACCAATCCACAGTCAGACAGATTGTGTACAAATGGTGGAAATTCAAGACCATTGTTATCCTCCCCAGGAGTGGTCGACCAACAAAGATCACTCCAAGAGCAAGGCGTGTAATAGTTGGCAAGGTCACAAAGGACCCCAGGGTAACTTTTAGCAACTGAAGGCCTCTCTCACATTGGCTAATGTTAATGTTCATGAGTCCACCATCAGGAGAACACTGAACAACAATGGTGTGCATGGCAGGGTTGCAAGGAGAAAGCCACTGCTCTCCAAAAAGAACATTGCTGCTATTCTGCAGTTTGCTAAAGATCACGTGGACAAGCCAGAAGGCTATTGGAAAAATGTTTTGTGGATAGATGAGACCAAAATAGAACTTTTTGGTTTAACTGAGAAGCGTTATGTTTGGAGAAAGGAAAACACTGCATTCCAGCATAAGAACCTTATTCCATCTGTGAAACATGGTGGTGGTAGTATCATGGTTTGGGCCTGTTTTGCTTGCCATCATTGCTGGAACAATTAATTCTGAATTATACCAGCGAATTCTAAAGGAAAATGTCAGGACATCTGTCCATGAACTGAATCTCAAGAGAAGGTGGGTCATGCAGCAAGACAACGACCCTCAGCACACAAGTCGTTCTACCAAAGAATGGTTAAAGAAGAATAAAGTTAATGTTTTGGAATGGCCAAGTCAAAGTCCTGACCTTAATCCAATCGAAATGTTGTGGAAGGACCTGAAGCGAGCAGTTCATGTGAGGAAACCCACCAGCATCCCAGAGTTGAAGCTGTTCTGTATGGAGGAATGGGCTAAAATTCCTCCAAGCCGGTGTGCAGGACTGATCAACAGTTACCGGAAACGTTTAGATGCAGTTATTGCTGCACAAGGGGGTCACACCAGATACTGAAAGCAAAGGTTCACATACTTTTGCCACTCACAGATATGTAATATTGGATCATTTTCCTCAAAAAATAAATGACCAAATATAATATTTTTGTCTCATTTGTTTAACTGGGTTCTCTTTATCTACTTTTAGGACTTGTATGAAAATCTGATGATGTTTTAGGTCATATTTATGCAGTAATATCGAAAACTCTAAAGGGTTCAGAAACTTTCAAGCACCACTGTATATCTACATTAATTTTTATACTAATTCCATCCAAGAGAATGCACATTCACCTGTTCATACATCATGTTCAGGAACAAACTAATGTTAATGGTGCTAAAATGCCTGGAGAGAAGCCCCTAGGATTGTCTGCTTTGCTTATACAGACTTCTCGTGCATTGGGAAAAAATGCACTGCTATGTGTTCCATATGTAGAAGAACTATCGAGGAGATGACGGGGACGACCTCGAACTTCAGTCGCCATTTGGCAAGACTCCACACAGAGAAGGAAGTGACACACTATGTTCATTGCGCTGTTGATAGTGGGCGGGGCTTGCTTGCTGAGCGATGAACTAGCTAGTGTTAACCCTCTCTCATGTTATTTGCCCTGTTGATAGTGGGCGGGGCTTGCTGAGCGATAAACAAGCTTTTTATCTGTAGCCTATTAACTAAAATGGGGCAGTCGAGCAGTAACGTTAGTCCAACACAGTAGCAGAGACGCTTTCACGTAAAGGCAGCAACAGCCACCATCAAATGGTGTGGCTTGGAGTCTTGTTCTCGGCCTTGACTCGAAATTTTCTTTAATGACTTGGACTTGACTCGGACTTGAACACTGTGGACTTGAGACTGGACTCGGACTTGAGGTTTGGTGACTCGACTACAACACTGCATTTAATTTAGTTTTCTTTTTTACTTGAAAATGCCATGTGTGGGCTCCACATTTTGTTCTTCCATTGAACCAGGTTGTATTTAATAGGGGCTCATCCGGGAGCTCTCACACAAACATTATATAATTATTCAACATTCTCCTAATAAGGGTGGCACGGTGGTGTAGTGGCTAGCGCTGTCGCCTCACAGCAAGAAGGTCCGGGTTTGAGCCCCGTGGCTGGCGAGGGCCTTTCTGTGCGGAGTTTGTATGTTCTCCCCGTGTCCGCGTGGGTTTCCTCCGGGTGCTCCGGTTTCCCCCACAGTCCAAAGATGTTTAGGTTAACTGGTGACTCTAAATTGACCGTAGGTGTGAATGTGAGTGTGAATGGTTGTCTGTGTCTATGTGTCAGCCCTGTGATGACCTGGCGACTTGTCCAGGGTGTACCCTGCCTTTCGCCCGTAGTCAGCTGGGATAGGCTCCAGCTTGCCTGCGACCCTGTAGAAGGATAAAGCGGCTAGAGATAATGAGATGAGATGAGATGAGATGAGATTCTCCTAATAATAAATAAGTATGTTAGCCTATAGAGTCTGTATTTCTTTTTCACATTAGTATTATGTTATATATACACTAACATTTCCATTTTAAACAAATACTGTCATCTCCTTGACGCTCAAAGTCACTACACTATCAGAAATAGGGGTACGGTAAGAATCCATTTAATTAAATTTATTAGCTTTTTGCCATAGCAAGATCTATACATGTACATACATTATGGCTTGGAAACCACTACAGCTTGCGCCAATTACAGTGGCCCCATTGTACCAAACCTGCATGTCTTTGGACTGTGGGGGAAACCGGAACACCCAGAGGAAACCCACACAGACACGGGGAGAACATGCAAACTCCGCACAGAAAGGCCCTCGCCGGCTGCACGGTTCAAACCCGGAACCTTCTTGCTGTGAGGCGACAGGGATAACCACTACACCACCGTGCCACCCTTTTCTGTCCCCTAAGGTACAATCTACACTAATGTACCCCCCAGGGCTCATTATTGGACTTAACGGTAACTATATGGTGGTGGCACGGTGGTGTAGTGGTTAGCACTGTTGCCTCACAGCAAGAAGGTCCTGGGTTCGAGCCCAGTGGCCGATGAGGGCCTTTCTGTGTGGAGTTTGCATGCTCTCCCCGTGGGTTTCCTCTGGGTGCTCCGGTTTCCCCCACAGTCCAAAGACATGCAGGTTAGGATAATTGGTGGCTCTAAATTGACCATAGGTGTGAATGTGAGTGTGAATGGTTGTTTGTCTCGATGTTTCAGCCCTCCGATGATCTGGCGACTTGTCCAGGGTGTACCCCGCCTCTCGCCCATAGTCAGCCGGGATAGGCTCCAGCTTGCCTGCGACCCTGTAGAACAGGATAAGCGGTTACGGATAATGGATGGATGGATGGGTAACTATGTGTACATTTTTAGGGCCAAAAAGGTACATATATGTTCCCAGTCAGTATATAAAAGGTACAAATAAGTACCTTAGAGGGTCCTGCACCAGTGACAAGCCATTGTACCACTAAAGGTACAGCGATGTACTTTGTTTTCTAAGAGTGTAAAGTGCATTTTAAATCCCTACATCAGGGATTTTTGATATCTGTGTTCCCTCTGAGAATCCCTGAAATCCAAGTATCGATCGGTTTTACTGGATCCTGCCTTTCTGCACCTTCTTTCTATCTCACTCACTCCCCAAGACTTTTTTCATCATCTTGCATATGGTCTGGTGTTTTCTTCAGCACATTCCTTTGATTTGTTACTCACGTCTCTGTAGCTTGAGAACAATCCTCGTACTTGCTCTTATACGAGTACATTGTAAACAATTTCTGTAATTCTTACAGCAACATTTTACAATAATGTGGCCTCATGTGAAACATGACGATACAATAGGAAAAATTAATCGCAATAAATGACTAATATTATGCATTCTGGGAAGTGTTCATTGTTCTAGTAAGTCCTCAGACACCTGTGAAGAAATGCTTGAATACATATGTGGAAAATAAAGGCTTCTTTACATCTTCTGGTTTCTATCTATCCTGAAATTAAATGAACGTGGGATTGATTTTCAGCTGATCTTACAGAAATGTGTTTACAGCTTAATTACTAGTAATTTACTCTCAACTCTGTCTATATATAATTTTAGGAGCAAATCACTTACGAACAGTTTTGGGTGGAGCCCTACACATACTTTCTCAGTAATTGTAGCACGTCTTCCGCAGACCTTTTAAGTTAATCTTTGTGTTTGTTTTGTAGTTATATCGATTGATTGGTACCGAAGTGATTTTCGTCACATGTTGTGCACTTAGTTCTCTTTTCAGTTCAGTTTCACTGTGGGTAGGAGACGATTTTACGAAAATAAAATAAATCCTGATAGATTACAGCACGTTGTGTCTGCTCAGTATTGACTATCACATGCCCTTGAAATTTACATTTCAAAGACGGAATGTGTGCAGTGAATATTTACTTGTAAGAACTACATATTTAACTACTGAGGTGTGAGTAATTATTGAACTGGAGCACTATTATTACAGTTAATATCTAATCCATCAATTTTTACATTAATTACTATGCACCACTATATATAACAGTATTTAAATACCATGTAGTTCGAAAACGGTAAACTGATGTGCTGCCAGATTTTTCTGCAAAAATGGTTTGCTCGTGTGTGTGTGTGTGTGTGTTTGAGAGAGAGATGTGGTCGATCGTTACAAGTAAATGTCACTGTATATTTGTGTGTGGTAATAATTTTCTCTCTCCATTTCCCACAGTGCCCTAAAGGTAATGCTATAAGTGAATACTGAGAGGATGGGGATCAGCAGACAAGGAGATTCATGGATTATCTGAATTAAAGGAATTATTACAGGATGAGTGGACATTCACAGGGATTGCAGAGAGATCTGTAGAGATAGGGCTTGAACACTGTGTCTTCATAAGCACCTGAAGCTGAATATTTCTGTGTAGGTGTGTGTAGGAGTGTGAGAATGTTTTTATATTTTGTTAGGAAGAAAAGATCTGAACATAATAGGAATTTCTGACCGGTTTGACCTTGTGGGGCCATTTGGATCGTCTCTTTAAGAAAATCTGATAATATTTTGTTAAAAAAGAGCCTTTATTTAAAAAAATATATACTAAAAGAGCCAAATGGGTTCCTTTTGGTTACTGTGGTATGGGTTAGGGTTAGTTTTAGGTGTAGCATAGATGAATTAATAATTATGTTTAAGTAAGGTGTGTGTGTTTGTGTGTGTGAGAAAGAGAGAGCACTCAGGGTTGATTGCTTGAACTTGATTCACCTTGGCTCTCAGAATGCAGATGTTGAAATAGACATTATCCATGCATATGTATCTGTGTTTGATTTAAGATTCACAAACTCTGCAGTGTACAAGGCTGTGATTGCTCATAAAGGCGGAGGGGGAAAAAAAAGAAAATGAAAAGGCTTTGCAGAAAACACACCTTCAGACACACTTATTCACACAGGCACAAATGATGCTGCCATCCCCAGAGGGCGAGTTCTGTGTGTGCGCCGTGAAACCAAATTCGGTGCTATTGTGAGAGCCCCCTCCAAGTGAAGAAAAAGAAGAACAAAGGAACGTGGTCTTTCTCGTTCATCCTCTCCTCTCCTCCCTCGGCTCTCTCCCTGTGTGCTTTTTGTGAGGTTTTTTCTACTCTGTACTTCCATTTTTTCCTCTTTAACACATTTTCAACAGCTTTTTCTCAAAACATGGACACACACACACACACACACACACACACACACACACACACACACACACACACACACCAGGTAGGCTATCTCTTTCCACATTCCCTACCTAGGCTATCAATAAACAGGTCATTGCGGTTGTGTCCCAAACCACTACACTAAAAACTACAATAATATTAGGCCTTTACTTTGCGTACAATATTATATATTATTCTTTAATATATATTTATATAGGCTTTTATTTCAAACAACACTTGTGTTAAAACTGTAATCCAGAATGTTATTCTGAACAACAGTTTTAGGCTTCTTTGTTATTATAACAACACAGAAATGAAAGGGAAATAGCTATTGTAAAATATTTATGAGTATTAATATGCATATTTTCTGTAAAATCAACATCCCATGGGCACAAAAAGACATCCTGGTACATAGATGTACTGTACATAGCACTAAAAAAAATTATGTAAAAGAAAAAGTGCAACTTTATATGTATTATTTAGCACTATAGAAATGCTATGATGAAATGAAGGACACCTTTTAGTAAATATGTTAGCTATTGGTGAAGTAGGTTGCTATTCTGCCCTGTTTTTTGCTTTTTAGTGAGTTGTTTTGGTACATAAACGTAAAACCAGGTTTACATCTATGTGTTTTTACACAAGTTTTAAATTATTCATGAAATTTATGAATTAAACATCATATAAATCGAATGCAAACGTGACAAAACGTTAGCTTCAGCTGAGGCGACTGCGAGGTGGAAAGAGATTTTTCAAATGATGTCAGTGAAAGTGTGTAAAGTCTCTCCATGACTGTGTATGTTTCTAGAGGTGAGTTATTATTATTATTTTACTGTTTTGATAGTGTCATGTTTGTATACTATTTGATTTATTGGGTGAAAAACACACTTCAAGCATTAGCATAGAAAAGCTTCATTTAGGATTGTGTTCTCACAGTCAGAGAGTGACTCCTAGCGGCCACATGTAGAACTGCAGCCTGCTGCAATTGACCTGATGTCCATCCAACCATCCATCCATCCATCCATCCATCCATTATCTGTAGCCGCTTATCCTGTCCTACAGGGTCGCAGGCAAGCTGGAGTTTATCCCAGCTGACTATGGGCGAGAGGCGGGATACACCCTGGACAAGTCGCCAGGTCATCGCAGGGCTGACACATAGACACAGACAACCATTCATGCTCACGGTCAATTTAGAGTCACCAGTTAACCTAACCTGCATGCCTTTGGACTGTCGGGGAAACCGGAGCACCCGGAGGGAACCCACGCAGACACGGTGAGAACATGCAAACTCCACACAGAAAGGCCCTCGCCAGCTGCTGGGCTCGAACCCAGGACCTTCTTGCTGTGAGGCAACAGTGCTAACCACTACACCGCCATGCCACCCCTTGACCTGATGTGTTTAGGAGAAAAATTCAGGATGAAAGTAGAAACAACATTCTGTTAAAGCCTTGTGGAAAATTTAAGTAGTGTTATATATACGTATGTGTGTGTGATTTATAGCAAGCAGATGCACAATGCACAGTGACGTACACTCACCGGCCACTTTATCAGGTGCACCCGGACATCCACCTGCTGTTTGATGCAGTTCTCTAATCAGCCAACCGCTTCACAGCAGCACAATGCAGATACAAATCAAGCGCTTCAGTTAATGTTCACACATCAGAATGGGGAAAAATTGTGATCTCAAAGTGTGACTTTCTTTCACTGTGGCTGGTTTGAGCCAGATGAGTATTTTTGGTTTGAGTATTTCTGAAACTGCTGATCTCCTCCTGGGGTTTTCACACACACCAGTCTCGACACAGAATGGTGCGAAAAGCAAAAAACATTGAGTTGAGAGAGTGACAGTTCTGTGGGTGGAAACAAACAGCTTGTTGATAAGACAGCTCAGAGGAAAATGGCCAGATTGGTTCGAGATTTTTTTTGCTAGGAAGGGTATAGTAACTCATATCATCACTCTTTACAACCGTGGTGAGCAGAAAAGCATCTCAGCATGCAACAGCAGAAGAACACATTGGGTTCCACTTAAGAACAAGTTCCTATTAAAATGGCCGGTGAGTGTAGATCCCTGTGAATGAGCTATTACTATAGAAAGGATGTATTAGTTGGATTAGAAACCTGTGATTTGAATTACAGCTGGAGCTACTGTCAGAGCTGCTGTTATAGGAAATGAATCAACACCTTCTGGACAATCAGTTTGGAGACAAAACCAAAACAAATGTTTCAATGATTGGTTCAGTTGGTTACATGATAGAGAAAGTGAACAGAATGGATTAAATAGAGCATGTTAATACAAACGAAAGCAAAGGAATGTTACTTCCTGAACCAAATCCACTTTTGCCTGCTAGTTATATTGCAGTGTAACTTTAAAGAACATACAGAGTGTAAAAAAAAAGTCTTGTGCGACCCAGCTGACAAGTAAAAAATTAATGTACAGCAGTCAACAAAGACAAGCCTGTGGATGTGCATGTACGCTACACCACATTGTCCTGCTCTTCATGTCCTCGTCAGCGGTGTGTCAATGGATCGTCCCACACTGGGGCTGAACTCTGTCCTGCTGAGCCATTTTGGTTTTTTTTTATTATAGCAAACTAATTAAAATTGCTGGCAGGCCTCAACTCCTCCTCATGCAAAGCTGCTGATTCAGAATTTAAGACCACTTAAGAGCGTGGTCTTGGTCAACAGATGCCAAGGTATATTTGGTCTATAAATTTGGTCACATCTGCAAGGGATTCACAAGGCTGTGTTGAGAAATGCGAGTTTATTTGTATGCATTTAAGAGAAACAGCTCTGTGTGGTGTGATCGTGTTGGATGAACATTAATAAAATAACTGGAAATCATGGAACTGATAATCCTGATATCTTTCTTCTGAACTCAAGAACGTGATGTTTAAAACACTTAAATCCTCTTGTTTATCTGACTCTGGTTATAGATATTAGAGGTTTATGGGAGCCCTGTGATAGATTGATGATCTGCCCAGGGTGAACCCAGTGTCTCACCCAAAGTCAGCTGGGATTGGCTCCAGTTTCCTTCGTGACCCTGATGGATAAGTTATATTGACATTGGATGGATGGATGGATGGATGGATGAGTTTATGGATCAAATTTGTCAGTCTGAATCAGTCCCAAGTCTGATAACTCATAGCAACTCTTTGCAACGGTGGTGAGCAGAAAAGCATTTCAGCATGCAACAGCAGAACAACACAGTGGGTTCCACTCCTACAGCCAAGAACAGGAATCTTAGAATCAAGAACAAGTTTCTATTAAAGTGGTTGGTGAATATATATATATATATATATATATATATATATATATATATATATATATATATATATATATATATATATATATACACACACAGTACCAGTCAAAGGTTTGGACAGACCTTCTAATTCAATGGCTTTTTCTTTATTTTTATGAATCAAAAGATACTCTTCAGCACTTTTCCACAGGACTGTATATACAATGGTAATGCAAAAAAAAAAAAAATCTAAATATATTCTAAATATAGGCAAGTATAAGCAGACTCATCCTGTTTAGACAGATGAGGTAAAGACTGCTGTTCTGTCACTTCCTATATTACTTACAGTTCATTAATGTCAACTAATCTAGTAAATAATGTTAATTATAGGCACATCAATTTTGTTAATTGACCACCAAGAACATATTAATTAGAAGATTAATTTATGTCACCATTTTGAACAGCTCAGTCATGGCTGTAATGAATTATTTCATGAAAATTTTTCTCTTTCTTTCTTTCTTTCTTTCTTTCTTTCTTTCTTTCTTTCTTTCTTTAACATTTCAAGTTTCAGTTATTAACTTTATTTTTTTAGTGTTTATTGTTTATTACTGTTCTTGTTGGAAAAAAATCAGTTTTTTTAATCTCTATTTTTATTCTATTTAAGTATAAACTAAAAAAACCCACCTCTATAGTTGATAGATGCGCTTGAGCACATAGATGTTAAAAGACAAATAGAAAAAGGAGAAAAAAACCAAACCAAAACAAAAAAACTAATCAATCTTTACACTATTAAGTATAAAATTATTATACATAGTCTGATTTATGAATCATTAATCATTGTCTGATTGGTAAAGAAATCAGAAACCTAATATCTCCTTATGCATGAATGTCAAATATGCATAACATTATTATTATCCGAGGAAACCACAAAAAAAATATATCACGCCAAAATATGTATAAAATGATCAAATTATGCATGATGACTAATTTGCAAATGATGGACAAGCTCTATAGCCTTAATATTTCAAATCCAATGGACTCTAGTGATTCTTTTCCAGTGTTTTTACTGTGTGTCATTTTCAGGCCATGTCTCATCTCGGTGCTGCTTCGTCTCCTTCTCTCCCTCTTTCCCCTTCACTCGTCCTCCCCGAAAGGCTGCAGTAATGTGATTTCTGTAATATAATTTGTCTGTGGTGTGTGTGTGAGAGATGTGTGATGTGTGTGTGTGCGCGTGTGTGTGGACAGTTGGGAGGGATCTCGCTCCAGCCCGGATGATTTATGATCTGTGCTCCGCCGTTTTTCTAAAACACGTTTCTCTTCATTTATTTTTAATCTGCAGAGTGATTAGTTCTCCCTGTCACCTGCTACAGCACGTCTGAGCTCTGCGTTAATGAGACGGAGACATGAATTCAGAGAGAGAGAGAGAGAGAGAGAGGATGAAGAGATTCAGGTTTATAGCATGGAGACATAAATGAGCTGGTGAAATCTTGAAAATGAAGGTGCAACGTGCTCACTAGTGAAGTATGTGTGTGTGTTTAGTCAAGAAACAGACTGAGCTGAGGATGTCCTCTGGCTCCGAGAGGAGAAAACATGCAGAGACAGCGATGAATCAAACAGCTGTTGATAAACTGTGTCCCTTTATGTGTCTTTAAATGAACAATCAGCAAAAGTGGAGGTCACCCGCTGCGTCCAATTCAAACCGTCCTCATTATTTCCATGGCAACACTTTCTTCTAAGCCGTAATTGCTTCATTTTTTGCTCTCGGTTCATCCTCTGTTCCTTCTTTTATTCTCTTGTATGTCCATCTCGCTGTTCTTTTCTCAAACTTGTCCTGTTTGTCTGCCTAACAACTTTTATGCACTGGCTACAATACACTATGTCATTTATATATATATATATATACACTCCTGTTCAAAAGTCTTTGGTACATGTAAAGACCAAAAATGGCTTAAAAATAATAAAATTAAATGTTTCAATGTTAAAAAAAATACTATAATCAGTAAGCCACAATAAATAAAACAAAGTCAATATTTGGTGTGAGACGACCCTTTGCTTAGTCTCAGGTCCAATGAGTGCAGTTTTATGCAGAAATGAGCTGTAGGTTTTACTGAGCATCTTCCAGAACCAGCCACAGTTCTTCTGGACACTTGGTTACACTCGCGTCTTCATTTTGCACCAAAAAATTTCCAGTAGCCTTCATTATGTTTTCTTTTTTAATCTGAAAAGTGCTCTCTTATGGATTATGCTGCTCAGACATCTCATCTCATCTCATTATCTCTAGCCGCTTTATCCTGTTCTACAGGGTCGCAGGCAAGCTGGAGCCTATCCCAGCTGACTACGGGCGAAAGGCGGGGTACACCCTGGACAAGTCGCCAGGTCATCACAGGGCTGACACATAGACACAGACAACCATTCACACCTACGGTCAATTTAGAGTCACCAGTTAACCTAACCTGCATGTCTTTGGACTGTGGGGGAAACCGGAGCACCCGGAGGAAACCCATGCGGACACAGGGAGAACATGCAAACTCCACACACAAAGAAAGGCCCTCGCCGGCCATGGGGCTCGAACCCGGACCTTCTTGCTGTGAGGCGACAGCGCTAACCACTACACCACCGTGCCGCCCACTGCTCAGACATATTACAAAAATTTTTTTCTTCCCTGTAACATTATACATAATTTTGTGCTGGACCCCCCCCCCGGACGTTTGGAACTCTAAAACATTTTTGCAATGTTTTGAATCAATAATGTAGAAGTCATAAAATAGAAAAAGTTTGTATGAAAAAACAAACAAACAGGGGGCCTAAGACTTTTGCACAGTAAATTCCTTGGAGACTCTGAGGCCTTGGTTCACATTCAGGGATTCATTCATGCATCCGTATACCCTTAATAAAGCTGTAACTATTTCTTTTTTCCCTTGTGCTCAGGTTTAAAGGCCTGATTTAAGGTCATAAGGCCCATCCATCCATTATCTGTAGCCACTTATCCTGTGCAGGGTCACAGGCAAGCTGGAGCCTATCCCAGCTGACTACGGGTGAAAGGCGGGGTACACCCTGGACAAGTCGCCAGGTTATCACAGGGCTGACACATAGACACAGACAACCATTCACACTCACATTCACACCTACGGTCAATTTAGAGCCACCAGTTAACCTAACCTGCATGTCTTTGGACTGTGGGGGAAACCGGAGCACCCGGAGGAAACCCACGCAGACACGGGGAGAACATGCAAACTCCACACAGAAAGGCCCTCGCCGGCCGCTGGGCTCGAATCCAGAACCTTCTTGCTGTGAGGTGACAGTGCTAACCACGACACCACCGTGCCGCCGGTCATAAGGTCCTGATATAGTAAATATATTAATGCAACACAACAATTATCAATACAATTATTATAATTATGATTTATGTTTTGTGAGTGATGAGTGAAATTCTCTCTCACTGCATATTTTGAATTGTTGTCCTGACAAAGTTTTAAAAATTAGATCAAATTTATCCTCCATACATGATTTTCCATCTTTTCAGTGTTTTACTGTTTGCCCAATTCTTGCTTTCATATTTATGTTTTCATTAGCCTCCAATCTATATATTATAATCACATCACACTTGTACAGTTCAGTGTACAACACACAGATCTGCTAGGCGTTTTTATTTATTTATTATATAAAATATCTTTTTGTATTTTACTTTTCTTTACACGTAATAAGAATTATTCTTGTTTTAACTGACTGTCTTTTTTTAATTTTGACTTTTTTTTTTACGTTTTAACTGTGAAGTGTAATGATTGAGATGTAACAAGAAATCTAAATCTAATCATATCACAATCACTGCAGCTTCTGTGATAACAGGTTTAGGTTTTACTGAATCTCTCTCTCTCGCTCTCTCTCTCTCTCTCTAATTACTGCACACTCACCTCACTAGGGAGCAAGCTTTAACTAAAGACCTGATCAGATCCTATAAGGTCAGTAGAACACACACACACACACACACACACACACACACACACACAGAAAGAGAGGCTGAGAGAGAGAGAGGGAGAGAGAGAGAGAGAGAGAGAGAGAGAGAGAGAGAGAGAGAGAGAACGTTTCTCTCTGTATTGATCTGCTGCCTGTAAGTCTTGTTCTGCTGTCTAAACATTATTGATCACTCCTCCCTCAGGTATAGGCTCCCTGTTCAATTTTCATTTTCCACCTATTTGTTCCTCTTTAAGGGAACTTGATTCCCCTTGTAAGTCAATACACATGAAAGAAAAAGACTGTCTTTGACAGGAAAGTGAAACCTTTCAACATTTCTTTTGGTGCCTTTTTTTTTATTGAACTTGAACTTATTTGTGCCACGAAGATAAAACCTGTCCAGATGTATGATATTATTATCCTGATTATAATTATCCTGATTATAATTATGATTAGGGCACATTATGAGTAATGTTAGAATTTATTTTTTAATGTTAATTGATGTTAGCACCACCTACTGGCCTGGATTTGCATTCTACAATTGCTATGTGTACAGTATGGAGTGGATGTATTTAAAAATATTTAGAAAGGCACACTGGTGTAGTGGTTAGCACTGTTGCCTCACAGCAAGAAGGTCTGGGTTCGAGTCCCGTGGCCAGCGAGCGCCTTTCTGTGCGGAGTTTGCATGTTCTCCCCGTGTCCGTGTGGGTTTCCTCCCGGTGCTCCGGTTTCCCCCATAGTCCAAACACATGCAGGTTAGGTTAACTGGTGACTCTAAATTGACCGTAGATGTGAGCGTGAATGGTTGTTTGTCTCGATGTTTCAGCCCTACAATGATCTGGTAACTTGTCCAGGGTGTACGCCGCCCCTTGTCCATAGTCAGCTGGGATAGGCTCCAGCTTGCCTGCAACCCTGTAGAACAGGATAAAGTGGCTACAGATAATGGATGGATAAAAAGACACACCACATACTCAATCAGATTTTATGAAGTTCACGTTCCTTATGGATAAAAAAACCCCAACATTAATTTCACAAGTTATTATTATTATTAATAATAATATGGGGCGGCACGGTGGTGTAGTGGTTAGCGCTGTTGCCTCACAGCAAGAAGGTCCGGGTTCGAGCCCCGTGCCCGGCGAGGGCCTTTCTGTGCGGAGTTTGCATGTTCTCCCCGTGTCTGCGTGGGTTTCCTCTGGGTGCACCGGTTTCCCCCACAGTCCAAAGACATGCAGGTTAGGTTAACTGGTGACTCTAAATTGACCGTAGGTGTGAATGTGAGTGTGAATGGTTGTCTGTGTCTATGTGTCAGCCCTGTGATGACCTGGCGACTTGTCCAAGGTGTACCCCGCCTTTCGCCCGTAGTCAGCTGGGATAGGCTCCAGCTTGCCTGCGACCCTGTAGAACAGGATAAAGCGGCTAGAGATAATGAGATGAGATGAATAATAATATGTTAATTGCTTGAATACGCAAAGGTGCATTACATTATATTATGTCCTAAAACCACACACGTGAATTCAAGTTCAAGTCAACAACATGACACGGGGAAAAAAATAAAAGCACAAACTTCACGTGAAAAATGTGTCATGAACCGTACTGTATCTAAAAAACATGTAAAATTCACATCTGGACTTTGTGTGACTCTTCTGTTAACATTTACAGTATGACAGTTCTTCAGTATCACATTGTAGAACTGTAAATATACACTATATTGCCAAAAGTATTTGCTCACCCATCCAAATTATCAGAATCAGGTGTTCCAATCACTTCCATGGCCACAGGTGTATAAAATCAAGCACCTACTGTAGGCATGCAGACTGTTTTTACAGTTTGGAGCCGGCCCCTTCCTCTTCCAACATGACTGTGCACCAGTGCACAAAGCAAGGTCCATTAAGACATGGATGACAGAGTCTGGTGTGGATGAACTTGACTGGCCTGCACAGAGTCCTGACCTCAACCCGATAGAACACCTTTGGGATGAATTAGAGCGGAGACTGAGAGCCAGACCTTCACGTCCAACATCAGTGTGTGACCTCACAAATGCGCTTCTGGAAGAATGGTCAAAAATTCCCATAAACACACTCCTAAACCTTGTCGACAGCCTTCCCAGAAGAGTTGAAGCTGTTCTAGCTGCAAAGGGTGGACCGACGTCATATTGAACCCTATGGATTAGGAATGGGATGTCACTTAAGCTCATATGTGAGTCAAGGCAGGTGAGCGAATACAACTCCGATTCCAAAAAAGTTGGGACAAAGTACAAATTGTAAATAAAAACAGAATGCAATAATTTACAAATCTCAAAAACTGATATTGTATTCACAATAGAACATAGACAACATATCAAATGTCGAAAGTGAGACATTTTGAAATTTCATGCCAAATACTGGCTCATTTGAAATTTCATGACAGCAACACATCTCAAAAAAGTTGGGACAGGGGCAATAAGAGGCTGGAAAAGTTAAAGTACAAAAAAGGAACAGCTGGAGGACTAATTTGCAATTTATTAGGTCAATTGGCAATAAGTCATTAACATGACTGGGTATAAAAAGAGCATCTTGGGGGGCGTCGTGGCTCAGGTGGTTAAGGCGCCATACCATGAATGCGGGCGACCCGGGTTCGATTCCGGCCCGAGGTCATTTCCCGATCCCTTCCCGTCTCTCTCCCGCTCATTTCCTGTCTCTACACTGTCCTATCCAATAAAGGTGCAAAAAGCCCAAAAAAATATCTTTAAAAAAAAAAAAAAAAAAAAAGAGCATCTTGGAGTGGCAGCAGCTCTCAGAAGTAAAGATGGGAAGAGGATCACCAATCCCCCTAATTCTGCGCCGACAAATAGTGGAGCAATATCAGAAAGGAGTTCGACAGTGTAAAATTGCAAAGAGTTTGAACATATCATCATCTACAGTGCATAATATCATCAAAAGATTCAGAGAATCTGGAAGAATCTCTGTGCGTAAGGGTCAAGGCCGGAAAACCATACTGGGTGCCCATGATCTTCAGGCCCTTAGACGGCACTGCATCACATACAGGCATGCTTCTGTATTGGAAATCACAAAATGGGCTCAGGAATATTTCCAGAGAACATTATCTGTGAACACAATTCACCGTGCCATCCGCCGTTGCCAGCTAAAACTCTATAGTTCAAAGAAGAAGCCGTATCTAAACATGATCCAGAAGCGCAGACGTCTTCTCTGGGCCAAGGCTCATTTAAAATGGACTGTGGCAAAGTGGAAAACTGTTCTGTGGTCAGAGGAATCAAAATTTGAAGTTCTTTATGGAAATCAGGGACGCCGTGTCATTCGGACTAAAGAGGAGAAGGACGACCCAAGTTGTTATCAGCGCTCAGTTCAGAAGCCTGCATCTCTGATGGTATGGGGTTGCATTAGTGCGTGTTGCATGGGCAGCTTACACATCTGGAAAGACACCATCAATGCTGAAAGGTATATCCGGGTTCTAGAGCAACATATGCTTCCATCCAGACGACGTCTCTTTCAGGGAAGACCTTGCATTTTCCAACGTGACAATGCCAAACCACATACTGCATCAATTACAGCATCATGGCTGCGTCGAAGAAGGGTCCGGGTACTGAACTGGCCAGCCTGCAGTCCAGATCTTTCACCCGTAGAAAACATTTGGCGCATCATAAAACGGAAGATACGACAAAAAAGACCTAAGACAGTTGAGCAACTAGAATCCTACATTAGACAAGAATGGGTTAACATTCCTATCCCTAAACTTGAGCAACTTGTCTCCTCAGTCCCCAGACGTTTACAGACTATTGTAAAGAGAAAAGGGGATGTCTCACAGTGGGAAACATGGCCTTGTCCCAACTTTTTTGAGATGTGCTGTTGTCATGAAATTTAAAATCACCTAATTTTTCTCTTTAAATGATACATTTTCTTAGTTCAAACATTTGATATGTCATCTATGTTCTATTCTGAATAAAATATGGAATTTTGAAACTTCCACATCATTGCATTCTGTTTTTATTTACAATTTGTACTTTGTCCCAACCTTTTTGGAATCGGGGTTGTACTTTTGGCAATATAGTGTATCTTTATTATATTTATTACATTTAATATAATTTATTATAGGGCGGCACGGTGGTGTAGTGGTTAGCGCTGTCGCCTCACAGCAAGAAGGTCCAGGTTCGAGCCCCGTGGCCGGCGAGGGCCTTTCTGTGTGGAGTTTGCATGTTCTCCCCGTGTCTGCGTGGGTTTCCTCCGGGTGCTCCGGTTTCCCCCACAGTCTAAAGACATGCAGGTTAGGTTAACTGGTGACTCTAAATTGACCGTAGGTGTGAATGTGAGTGTGAATGGTTGTCTGTGTCTATGTGTCAGCCCTGTGATGACCTGGCGACTTGTCCAGGGTGTACCCCGCCTTTCGCTCGTAGTCAGCTGGGATAGGCTCCAGCTTGCCTGCGACCCTGTAGAACAGGATAAAGCGGCTAGAGGTAATGAGATGAGATATTGGTCACCTCACAGCAAGATGATTCTGGGTTCGCGTCCAGTGGCCGGTGGGGGCCTTTCTGTGTGGAGTTTGCATGTTGTCTGCGTGGGTTTCCCCCACAGTCCAAAGACATGCGGTTAGGTTAATATGGGATGGCCTTGGGCTGAGGTGCCCTTGAACGAGGCACCTAACTCCCAACTGCTCCCCGGGCGCTGTTAGCATGGCTGCCCACTGCTCTGGGTATGTGTGCGCAGGTGTGTGTTCACTGCTTCAGATGGGTTAAATGTAGAGAGGAATTTCACAAGCATGTGATGAATAAAGTTCATCTCATCTCATTATCTCAAGCCGCTTTATCCTTCTACAGGGTCGCAGGCAAGCTGGAGCCTATCCCAGCTGACTACGGGCGAAAGGCGGGGTACACCCTGGACAAGTCGCCAGGTCATCACAGGGCTGACACATAGACACAGACAACCATTCACACTCACATTCACACCTACGGTCAATTTAGAGTCACCAGTTAACCTAACCTGCATGTCTTTGGACTGTGGGGGAAACCGGAGCACCCGGAGGAAACCCACGCGGACACGGGGAGAACATGCAAACTCCGCACAGAAAGGCCCTCGCCGGCCCCGGGGCTCGAACCCAGGACCTTCTTGCTGTGAGGCGACAGCGCTAACCACTACACCACCGTGCCGCCCCATGAATAAAGTTCTTAAAATAAATAATTTATTACATGAGAAATGCATTATTTCACCAGTGATTATTGTTTAAAAAGACTTTGAACTGACAAACACGAACCAAACCTGTACTACCGAATAATGTTCCAAAAGAATCAGTTTTCCTGATTCACATGTTTAACTCTGAACTTTCTGGAATTGGCGATACTGAACAGTCCTGCTGTATTTTCTGTGAATTTGAGTTTAGTTCATGATGGGTTTTGTGTGCCATTTGTTGCTGTGATTACAAAACCTGCGCTCTGTTGGACTGCCTCCTCAAAGATCTCATTAACAGAACCGATTCATATTTTTATACGATAAGTTTGTTTTATTCTGTTCACATTCACTGGATATGAGCAATCGTGCGCTCTGATTGGCTACTCTACTACTAGGATATCAGCTCATATACCATGAGTAGATTAAAACAAAATGGCGGAGCGTGTTACTGAACTAACCGAGGACGAAATAAAGACACTACTTGAAAACAAAACCACAAAAAATAAAAAAAAGCAACAAATATGGAATGAAAGTATTTGATGGTAAGAACATGGTTACATCACTGATGATGTGTCCCAGCGCATCAGCAAGATGTATCTTTCACCTGTCAATCTGGCCTAGCCAGTGACACTCAGGAACAGACTGGGTGGCAACCAGGGACAGTCTGGTGACAACTGGAGAGACAGTTGACAGCTCGGAAAGACGGCAACCGGGGCAGGGAGGGTTAGCACCCCAACCTGCATCTCCCGTGAGGGAGAAACCTAAATCTGCTACGAAAAATCCTTCTGAGACATACCCCCAGGGGAGCCCGAGAGGGGGGGAGAATGAGAGCCCCATCCGGACGGACCTCACGGCATCGACAAACAGCAATGGAAATTCGACTATGAATGCACAGTGCATCTGCGGAAAAGTGTGCAAGAACTTGCGTGGCCTCAAGATACATTTGGCCAGGATGAAGTGTAGGGACCAGGGGAACACACTGCAGCGCACAGGACTTGGTCCTGGTGAGACGCAGGAGGAGCCCGGCCAGGAAGCACCCCACAGTGCCCAGCCCCTCCAACCAGTAGAGCCTCGGAACCCCTGCAGGACATCCCATCAGAAGCGGATTAAGTGGCCTTCATCCAACAACCAGGCAGCATGGGCACAGTTTGACACAGACGTAAGCCAGATCTTGGAGACCACCGCAAGTGGATCTGGGCAAACAGCTGAAGATCCCAGCTAGAATAACATCAACACGGCTCCAACCAGACATGATCATTGTTTCAGATGCCACCAAACAATTGATCATTCTGGAACTCACAGTTCCCTGGGAAGAACGCATGGAGGAGGCAAATGAGAGGAAGCGTGCCAAGTACCAGGAGCTGGTGGAGGAGTGCAGGAGCCAAGGCTGGAAGACCTACTGTGAACCCCTGGAGGTTGGATGCCGAGGATTTGCAGGGGGGTCCCTCTGCAAAGTCCTCACCATGCTGGGCCTCACTGGTGAGGCAAAGAGGAAGGCCATCAGGTCTGCAACTGAAGCCGCAGAAAGAGCCACAAGATGGCTTTGGATTAAGAGGGCTGATCCGTGGACGAATGCTGCTGGGATACAGGCCGGAGTCTGATCACCTCCGGTTGGGTTGCCTGGGCGAGGGTGTCTGATGTTGAAAGACCCGAAACACCCAGTGACTCCAGGTTACATCACTGATGATGTGTCCCAGCGCATCAGCAAGATGTATCTTTCACCTGTCTTTTTTTAATTTTTCAAGAATTATCGCATTTTTCACAAATTGTTCCTGTCATTTCGCCGGTTTGTTTAGATTCTAAGCAGAAATGATTTTGTCGGATGTTTTGTATAAAGTTTTTATTTATCGCATTTGCAGAAAATAAAAATGCTCTGTTTCTCAAACTCCAGTGAATGCGAATAGAATAAAAGTTATTCCAATCAATCTCGTCGCACATGGCTTATAGACAACTCGGTGCTATGTGCCTAATCAGCTATCAGCTCATGTCATTTTTTTTCCTCCGTGCTCTCATGGAAGGCGGTCGCATCTCTGCTCTCCTCTCCTCTCCTCTCCTTTTTTTCCCGCTTGTGCTCTTTGTTCATCTCGTCTGCTTTTTTTTTTTGAGAGACTCTCTCCGCATTGAATTTCTAAACTAAAAAAGCATGGATTTGATAAACTGGTCTCCTAACGAAATTGACACAGTTTCTGGGTTCGGGGGAACCCACCTGTCCTGCCGGAACGTCTGTGGAGGACGTTGAAGATATCTACCTATTCGGAACCATGATTACAGGACTTTTGCTGATTGGATTAGGCATTGCCCTGATATATTGAGGAAATCAGACAACGGTGACAGCTGTTCAAAGCCCCACAAAGCTGCCCGATATGATTGGAGTGGTGGGCAAAGCTGTTGGCACTTGGACTGTGGACATTCAGAACTTTAACCACAAAATGGTTGTTATCTCGGAGCGGCTTTCAGCTTTGCAAGGAATACGTATTTCGGAGACCAAATGGAATTGAATTGAACAGAATGGATGAAATGGACAGATATGGACGAGTGGTGTGGACGTGTAAAGACTGCGTCTGTTTGAAAGACTAAATCTCTATCTTATTGACATTCGGCTCCCTGAACAGCACTGGCCTTGATCAAGGCCGTTGCTGGGGTAATATTTCCCCCAGAAGGTCACTGCTGGGAGACACTCTCGCCCTTCCCCAATTTTCCGCGGTCGCCGTTTTTCACCCCCAGTGTGACAAGCGGGTGTGTGACCAGCGCCGTATGCATGGCTGCAGGAGCGGACGGCTGCTTGCTTGCGCTGGGTTACCTCTACCTCCTCCCCTCCCCTCCTACCCCCACCCCTGATTGCCCCCTCCCCCCCCTCAAGTCCCATGTTTCAAAGTGTACTTGTGTTATTGTGTGCTTTTGCGGAGGTTTTTAAATGCTCCCACACTGTACTCCTGATAGGAGCATAGTGGGGGGGTGTTCTTTTTTCCTCATCTTTCCTTTTTTTCTTTTCTTTTATCCCTGTCTTCCTGTCCTGTTCCCCCTCTGTAAGGACAGGTTGATGGTCAATTTCACTGGTAACAGTGACAATAAAGGGTTCATTCATCATGTACGACTCGATTTTGTAGAATAACTGTTAAATATTCCTTCAGTATGCATTTGAATTGGATTTGATTTTAATGACTACATCCAGAAGATAGCTTTTCAGTATTAATGAGCCTTTTTAAACAATATTTATACTGTAGGTTATTACTTCCGCCAGCTTTTTGTTTTCGCCTCCGTTTGTTTGTTTGTTCCCAACATAACTCAAAAAGTAATGAACAAATTTTGATGAAATTTGGAGGAAAGGTGGGCCAAGGAACAACTGATGCAAATCTGGATGTACGTGTGGGTCCAGGATGTATTTTTGTCAGTTCCCAATGTAACCCCAAAAATTCCATATCACATGTTCCATGGAAAGTGGGGAAAAAAAGATGGAACATCTGTTACACATACTGTATTCATACTTGACTTTGTTGCTTTCGGTAAAGACAGCATCACTAGAAATATGTACAAAATACACCAAACCATGCATCTTGTATAAGAACACAAGTATTGTGAAAGCTACGCTGACATTCCTACAAAATTTTCTCGCTCTAGCATGGTTCATGAGTTGTTTACGTTGCCGTGGAGACGATAATTATGCAATCTGATGCAAACAACCACATAGTTCTGATCAGGCAGAATATAAAATGATTAGCTTGTAGTTAAAATTAAACTTTAGTGAGGGATATATTTATTGAATATGCAACTTCAATTCCAAAAAAGTCGGGACGCTGCGTAAAATGTAAATTAAAACAAAAAACAACACGATAACGTGCAAATCACAGAATTCGCATCTGCATTGAGGTTGTAGCATTAGTAAATGATTACTTAATGAAAGCTCGAAGAGTCATGTGCACGGTCAGAAATAAGGGTACAGTAGGAGTCCATTTCTGTCCCCCAAGGTACAATGTACACTAACGTACCCCCGAGGGCTCATTATTGGACCTCAAGGTAACTGTGTGTACCTTTTTAGGACCAAAAAGGTACATATATGTTCCCAAGTTGTACATAAAGGGTACAGATAAGTACCTTAGAGGGCACTGATCCAGTCACAAGACGTTGCACACGTAAAGGTACAATAATTAACGGTTATTCCACAAAATCGAGTCGTACATGAGCCGATAGCCAATGATGCGCATAGCACTGAGTTGGCTATTAACCATGTACAACGAGATTAAATGGATTAACTGTTTTATTCTATCCACATTCACTGGATTTTGAGAAACAGAGCATTTTTATTTTTAGTAAATTCGATAAATAAAAACTTTATACAAAACGTCTGACAAAATCATTTTCGCTTAGGATGTAAACAAACCGGCGAAATGACAGGAGCAATTTGTGAAAAATGCAATAATTCTTGGGAAAAAAAAAAAAAAAGATACATTCTTACCATCAAATACTTTTATTCCTTTTTTTTTTGTATTTTTTGGGGTTTTGTTTTCAAATAGAGCTTTTATTTCGTCCTCGGTTGGTTCAGCAACACGCTCCACCATTTTGTTTTTCCCTACTCATGGTATATGAGCTGATATCCTAGTAGTAGAGCAGCCAATCAGAGCACACGATTGCTCATATTCAGTGAACGTGGATAGAATAAATGCACTGTATTTTTTGAACGTGCGCGTGCTAATGATGGTGAAATGGAATGTTACTGTTTTGAGGAACGAAAACAAAATCAGTTACTTCTGACTGAAAACAAAAAAGCCGTTATTAAGGAAAAATTCAGAACAAGTTTCAGAAAATCAGTAGTGTTTTAATAAGTGTTTGTAAATCAGTTGCTGACTCTAAACAAAAACAAGGAAGGACCGTACCCATAAACCGGTCACCAAAACCAAACTAATACATATCGAGTCAATGTGCAGGTTCTGCGTCATACACATCACATCATATATCTGTGTTATCACATTATTAGCTTTAAGCTGGAATGTAGGGCGAGAGCGCACTGAATGATTCATTACCACCGGATCAAACAGTTGGTTATATTGGTGGCTTTATTGCCTGGAATAGATATCTATATATCTAAACTAAAGCAGTGGGCTTTAATCGTTTATTACAAATCAGTAATAAAGAAGAAGGTGATCCACAGTTGACTGTATTGTCATCTTGTTATTTTCACCCAAGGAGTACACAAAGATCAAATCTATGCGGTTGGGTCTTGAACATTACTAGTCCTCTATAGATTTGATGTATCTCTCATACGCTGCTTCATCCATCAGCGCATCCACTTCTTCCGGTATTGATATTGTCATTTTTATCAGCCAGCCTGAACATAGTGGGGAAAAAAAAAACAAAACACAATTTCAAGCTAAAAATCACACATTTTACAGATACAGAGTCACCAAAAGGGATCTGAAGTGTTCTGGTGATCCTCATCATGCTTAAAGGAGAACTGAAGGCAAATTTTTTATTCTCAAAATTCTATTCATTCATCGCATTTTATTAAATGTACAAATGCATTTTTTGATCGCTATTTTGTCACTGCTATAGCAAGTTATGAGTGTTTGAAATATGGACTGATATATTACAGAGCATATGTCAAAGCGATGGCCGTAAACGAGATTCGTTGAGACCTGTGCGAGACATCGTAGGACGGATGTAAAACGTACAGCGGAAATCAAAGCGACTGACATCTGCCAACGTCGTCAAAAGATGCGCTCGCTAAAAACCGAATAGGCCGATAAGTATAATATTTAATTGCAATTAGCTGCCAATACAAGTCACGATATAAGGTTACTAAAACCGAAAATGTAATTAAATAACACGTTAATTAAGAAATAAAACAAGTTTAAAAATGATTTCAGTTCTCCTTTAAGACATATACTGTCAGCACACTGGAGGCTGATTTTGATACACAAACAGCTGCAGTCAGATAAATATCCAAATATGGACATGAATCACAATACTGGGCTTTCAATAATTTCTTTGACTTGTTATTTTTCTGTAGCAGAATGATTGTATCACATATTTAATAGAAAATCCAAGAATTCATTTTGGGTTTTCTGAAATCAGCACCATCAATTCAGCGGTACTGAAAGTTCCAAAATGTCTTAACTTGCTAAGGTCAACCAAGGCTTCTTAACTTCCTGTTCGTGATCAAGATTGACTACAGCTAGTAGCAGGACAGTGCTCATTATTGGACTGACCAACACACAGTATAATGGGAAAGTCCAATGAGCTCAGTGCAGATCTGAGAAAGAGGATCAGAGATTTACACACTCAGGAATGTCTCTGGGAGCCATATCTAAACAACTGCAGATTCGATTCAAAGACCGTGAGTTCAAACAATTGTATGGAAAGTACAGGTTATTTGGAGGTGTAGCCACTTTGCTGGAAGAAGACCCAAACTGTCACCCACAGCTGAGAAGAAATTGGTTCAGATGGCTAGGAACAACCCAGGAAACATCAAGTCACAGGACTGCCATGAACTGCTGGAACACCAGTGTCACTGTCTACAGTCAAGACAGTTTTATATTGTCATCGACTCAGAGGCTGCCATCCAAGAAAGAAGCCCCTGCTCGTTTAAGCTCAACCAAAGCCAATGGAACTGGACTAAATGGATTACTACAGAACTCTTCAGCATGCTCAAACCATCAGAAGCTTGGACATAATTGGGTGTTCCAACAGCACAATGACCCCAAACACACAACGAAGTTATGAACTGTGCTTAAAAGTCAGGTCTGCGCCAGGAAACCAACAGATTGAGGTTAACCGAACTCTACCAATTCTGCCAAGAAGAGTGGTCAAATATCCAACCAGAACTCTGCCAGAACCTTGTTGATGGCTACCAAAAGTGTCTGGTCAAGGTGAAACTTCGTAAACTTAATATTTAACCAAATATTGGTGTACTACATGTGCAATTTTGACCGTGTTGACTTCAGGAATCTCAAATTCTTGTTTATTTTATGACGATGTATGGTGGCATAGTGGTTAGCACTGTCGCCTCACAACAAGAAGGTTCTGGGTTCAAGCCCAGTGGCTGGCAGGGGCCTTTCTGTGTGGAGTTTGCATGTTCTCCTGTGTCTGAATGGGTTTCCTTTACAGTGCATAAAGTGCCCTTGAGCAAGGCACCTAACCCAACTGGGCACTGTAGCATCGCTGCCCAGTGCTCTGGGTATGTGCGCCCCATATACTGCATGTGTGCACTCTCACTGCTTCAGATGGGTTAAACGAGAGGAGGAATTTCACTGTGCTTAAGTGTACGTGTAATAAACAGTGTGTTTTCTTTCTTCTTGTATTATCATTCTGCTACAGAAAACAGTTCAAATAAATCACTGAAAGCCCAAGACTACCATGACATTCATGTCCATATACAGTATGTAAACTTCTGACAGCAACTGTACAAGTACAGTGAACTTCCTTTTCTTTGTTAGGAAGCTGGGATCATGATATAACGCCCCGGGAGCAGAGAGGGTCAAAGGACTTTGGCAATTTGGCAGTGCTGGGGTTTGAACTCTCAACCTTCTGATCAGCAGCCTGGAGGCTTAACCACTGATCCACCACTGCCCCTGGTGGAAGAATACTTTCTACAGCCACCACGTGGTCTTGTGCCTTATTTATGCCGTGTGTGTTAAGAAGTGTGCTGCCAACTTATTAAGAAAGACCAGGAATGAAGAATCTCACCATCTTTGTAGCAAGACTGATTGATCAGTCCAGGATTGCCAGCGAGAGTGTGGTTAACATCGGTCACCTCCCCTGTTAAAGGAGAGTACAGCTCACTCACTGCCTTCACACTCTCCAGAGTGCCAAACTCCTCTACACACACACACACAATGCATGGATGTACAATCACTTGCGAAAAAACAAATTACTTTCAGTACAATTTAAAAATCAATGCCTTTCATTCCTACTAGAAAAGAAATCCCAAAGAATACTGAAAGATTATATATACACTCATTGGCCACTTTACTAGGAACTTGTTCTGGATTCTAAGATCCCTGTTCTTGGCTGTAGGACTGGAACTCAATGTGTTCTTCTGCTGTTGCATGCTGAGATGCTTTTCTGCTCACCACAGTTGTAGAGTGATTATACGAGTTACTATATCCTTCCTGGCAAAAAAAAATCTCAAACCAATCTGGCCATTTTCTGATCTCTGACCTCTCTTACCAACAAGATGTTTATTCCACCCACAGAACTGTCGCTCACTCAACTCTGTTTTTTGTTTTTCACACCATTCTGTCTGTGTAAACTCTAGCGACTGTTGCTTGTGTGCGAAAACCCCAGGAGGAGATCAGCAGTTTCTGAAATACTCAAACCAAAAATACTCATCTGGCTCAAACCAACGCCCATGCCGTAGTGAAAGAAAGTCAGTCGCACTTTGAGATCACTATTTTTACCGTTCTGATGTTTGAACATTGCGAACATGAACTGAAGCTCTTGATTTTATGTCAAGGGACTGGCTGATTAGAGAACTGCATCAAACAGCAGGTGGGAGCTTCTAATAAAGTGGCCAGTGAGTATTAGGGTGCATCAGTTGCCCTCACTTTCATAAAATCTGATGCATTTTTGTCTGGGTGTTCCTTTTCACCAATAAAGACATCCTGTAAAACTTTTTGACCATATTCAAAAGTCTAATGGTGGCACCATGAGGCTCATTTTTTTTTTTTTTGCCAAAAAACGCTTATTTTATGTTTTCGCGTAAGGTTTGAATCACAATGTTGGACTCCGTTTATTGATTTCTTGTGAGCCAGAGATCATGTTAAGAACCTTTGCGAGGGATTGAGAAGCATTAATGTGATTCATAATACATTTGTATTGTTTAAAAGTAGTTGAACAATGATTCAATGAGCAGCTAAAACTCAAACTGTGCTTGATAATATATTTAGAATATGTACTAAAAATGTGTATCGAAGATATTTGGTATACTCTATAAGGTGCCATAATGTTTCATGAAAAGTGATCGAAATTGTGTGATAAAATAGCAGCTTTTTCCATAACTTTGAGCTCCTGGTGCCACCATTAAACTTTGTCAAAATATTTCACCCAGTGTGTTTTCTTACCAAAAGGAACATAAAAACAAAAATGCATCATGATCGGAGGAACTTTTCATTTTTAGGGGGCAACTGATGCACCCTAGTGAGTATGTACAGTTGTGTTCAAAATAGTGTGTTTAAAAACGTGAGTAAAGCTCAAAATCCTTATAATAGTTTTTATTTCCATGCATTGGGAACACTGCACATTATATTCTATATCAAAACATGAAGAAAAATGTATGAATATTTTAATTACTTTACAGAAAATGAAGAAAAATGAACATTGGGCTGTTCAAAAAAATAGCAGTGTCTGCATTTTTCATTACAAACTCCAAATATTTACTGTATAAACTGAAAAAATCTTAAGGATTTAGTATTCCTGTGAATCACTAAACTAATATTTAGTTGTATAACCACGGTTTCTGAGAACTTCTGGCACCTGTGAACAGGTATTCCAGCCCAGGATGATTTGACAACATTCCACAATTCCTCTGCATTTCTTGGTTTTGCCTCAGAAACAGCATTTTTGATGTCACCCCACAAGTTTTCTATCGGATTAAGGTCCGGGGATTGGGATGGCCACTCCATAACTTTCATTTTGTTGGTCTTGAACCCTGATGCTGCTCGCTTACTGGTGTGTTTGGGGTCGTTGTCTTGTTGAAACACCCATTTCAAGGGCATTTCCTCTTCAGCATAAGGCAACATGACCTCCTCAAGTATTTTGATATATGCAAACTGATCCATGGTCCCTGGTATGCGATAAATGGGCCCAACACCATAGTAAGAGAAACATTCCCATATCATGATGCTTGCACCACCATGCTTCACTGTCTTCAGAGTGTACTGTGGCTTGAATTAAGTGTTTGGGGGTCGTCTGAAAAACCGTCTGCGGCCCTTGGACCCAAAAAGAACAATTTTACTTTCATCAGTCCACAAAATGTTTTTCCATTTCTCTTTAGGCCAGTCGATGTGTTCTTTGGCAAATTGTATCCTCTTCAGCACATCTTTTTAACAGTGGAACTTTGCGGGAGCTCCTTGCTGATAGATTAGCTTCACACAGGCATCTTCTAATTGTCGCAGTACTCACAGGTAACTTCAGACCGTCTTTGATCGCCCTGGAGCTGATCATTGGCTGAGTCTTTGCCATTCTGGCTATTCTTCGATCCATTCGAATGGTAGTCTTCTGTTTTCTTCCACATCTCTCTGGTTTTGCTGTCCATTTTAAAGCACTGGAGATCATTTTAGCCGAGCAGCCCATCATTTTCTGCACTTCTTTACAGTATACGTTTTACCTCTCCAATCAACGTTTTAATCAAAGCACGCTGTTCTTCTGAACAATGTCTGGAACGACCCATGTTTCTCATGTTTTCAGAGAGAAATGGATGTACAACATGTGCTGGCTTCATCCTTAAATTAGGGCCACCTGACTGATGTGTTTTTTCACAGAATGAATGACCTCAGTAACTGAACTCCACACTGCTATTATTTTGAACACGCCCCTTTCACTTAATTATTCGATTACACAGACTCAGGAGCATGCATATCATGAATGTTGGGTCTGTTGGTTTTCTATGACTCTACTACACCTACTGGTAAATTATTTGCCATGTAGTAATATAATTTCCACCAAAAACAGTGATTGATCTGGTTAGTCGTGTTGGACTGCTATTATTTTGAACACAAGTGTATATAGCTAAACAGCAAACACTCATTAATGATTCTGACCTGACTGGGAGAACTTTTTGCCAACATCAGGGAGCTCACAGTAGACCACATCACCCAAAGCCTCCTAGAGGGACGAAGCAGAAGAAGTCAAAAAGAACAGCATGAAAACCAGACACTTGTGGATGCGATATCTCTGTGAAAGGCCTTAATCAAGCTTTATGCTACACCATAAACCAAACCATTCATATAAAAATACCTAATTAAAGGTTACTTCCGGCCACTACAGAGCACCAAAAGGGGATTTCAAACATCATTCTCCACATATTAACTAAGACGGTGGCGTCGTAAGGCCTTACTCAGGGCTATAACCCTGGGTATTTTCACCCTCGGAAAAAAAAAAAAAAAAAAGGAGAGATTAATAGAAAACACCTGACTGAAACAGATCGGTGCTTGAGTTGCAGCATCCGAAGACGGAGGGGGGATATAATTGAGAGCTACACAGTGCACATTCAACATTTTGGTAATCGGCAACAGTAGAACAGTCAGAACGGGTTGAAAGACAACTTCCAAAAAAAAAAAACCCAACAATCCACTATTGTTGGATTTTTCCATGATGAACACAGATGGTAAGTCATCAACCATGGGTGTGCGTGTAATTTAATTTACACACACACACACACACACACACACACACACACACACACACACGTACGTAATTTCTGAATGAATTTCATACAAGAGTGCCACACCTTGGCACATGCAGCAGACAGACTCTGGGCGCTTCAGACATTATTCACTTTAAAGTGAATTTAAACTTCATATTAAAATAAGACTCCACTCTAATCTCACTAAATAAAACTGACTTTGGTTTCGATATTACATATAAAAATCAGACACGTGATGTCGCCGTCTGTAAACAATATTTTCTTATTTTAAAGATGCACTGAATCTCTAAGAACACCGACTAGCCGACTCACCTGAGCGAAGTTGCTGATGCCCACAGTGCCGATGCCATTTTCCACTCGCACCCACTCGTGTTTGTCTGTGTACTTCAGTTCTGAGGATTGAGACGCAAAATTAGGACCTGGTGTTATTATACGGATTAGCCAACATCACACGGTTTAATTTTTTTAAAAACATACCTATAAAGTCCTGGGAGATTTTGATAGTTTGAAAGTTTATTTAACAAAGGGACAGCATATATTATTAACATTTAAAAAAAATGCAAAATATACAAGATTGTAGCAAAAAGGCTAATTTCCATCTTTTGTCCCTAGACAGGTTGATGGTCCCTAAGAAAATAAAAACAAGTATTGCACAGATTGTTAAAATAAATAAATAAAAAATATTGCACACATTAAGTAAATAATGTAAAATTAGTTAAAAACAAACAAAAAGAAAAAAAACCAAATGCAAATACAGACTATGCAGAGTTATGTTGACAGTCAGTGCGTTTACATGCACATAGAGAGAATCGAATTTCTGCCGTTGCTCGACTGAAATCGAAGTTCAAAATGCCATGTATACACCTTAATTCGGCTGAAATTGAACCGAACTTGATTTCTCGGAATCGAGCTACACGACCTAGATTATGCGATTTCTGCCGAGCTACTTAGTGCATGTATACCCTATTGAGCTACGTAGTCGAGCTACTTACTTCAGCACCGCCCCTTCCGGAAGTGACGAGTGACGAGACCACAAGGGAAGCACAACAGCCTCGGTCGGCATGACAACGGCATGAATCTTTTCTTTTTGTGGCATTGTTTGCACTGTTAAAATTTAGCTCACTTACTGTATCACCAAATACATCTGTACAGCTGTTGCATAGCTGTGAATTGTGTACATAAACAAGTCATTGTATTTGTGTGTGTGTGTATATACACACACAAATATATGTCCAACATCTGAAGAATGTCAATAAAAACAAAACAATTGAACTTTTTGTGTGTTTATTAAGACATAAGTTAAATTGTAAGCAAAAAATATATATATTTTTTTGTAAGCAAAAAATGGACTTTAGAAAAATATTATTGTGCAAAATAAGTTGTCTTACAAAACAGTGGTCTGCGCCGGACGGTTTGTAGCCATACAGTCTGTTAGAGCAAGCCTAACAGCTTGAACACGGAACTGCCAGTGTTGCCAGATTGGGGGGTTTTAAGTGCATTTTAGCGGAATTGAACATGTTTTGGACTGGAATACGTCAGCAGTATCTGCCAACACTATAGCTCTTCTTCATGACGACAACCGGAAGTGTACCAACAAGATGGGGCGTGTAGCGCCACTTGTGGCTTGGGTGCACAATGCACCTTGCACAATAGCCCGATTTCACTTGTGCATGTAGGATTGGATTTCTCTGGCACCCCTGCTGGGACCCTTTGCTCGATTACCGACAGTAGCTCGATTTGGACGTGCATGTAAACGTACTGAGTGTTGATTATCCAATAGCCATAATTTTACCTGTTTACTAAAGGAGTTGAACGTTTGTAGTTCTCTAATTGTGCTAGGAATGGTGTTCCAGGCGTGAGAAGCTCTGTATGAGAATACAGCCTGACTAAAAGCGCTCTTCCTAAGTGGAACAGAGCAATCACCCCTGGAACTGGCTCTGGTTGCCCTGTTTGTGCTTTTCGTAATAAATGTCTGTAGGGGAGGAGGGGCCAAACCATGAAGGATTTTGTAAATTAAAACAGCGTCATTGTATTTAACATAGTTATTCCAGTCCAATAGTTTGTGTTTTTTCAATATATGACAGTGATGGTATGTTTTGGGTTTTCTGTCTAAAATTTTCAGTGCTTGTTTGTATAATGTTGTAATGGCTTTTAAAGTTGTGACATTAGCTGATGCCCAACTGGTTAAACAGTAAGACATATGTGACAATCATTGCATTAAAATACAATTTAGCTGACTCAATTGTTAAATTGTTCCTAATATACCTAAAATTAGATAAATTAAATTTTATTTTGGCAATAGTTTTCTTCACATGTTGCCTAAAACCAAGTTGTGAGTCAATTATTACTCCAAGGTACTTAAATTCTTGAACAACGTTCAGTTTCTCACCATGCACCATGACGCTGGGATCAAGGTCAGTGCTAACTCTTTTTGAGAAATGCATACAGACCAGTCTTTGACACATTAAGATGAAGGTGTGAGTTTTGCAACCATGTACACACATTGTTCATGACTGATGTTAACTGTTGTGCTACTACAATTTTGTCTTTTGCATGGACATACAACACTGCGTCATCTGCATATAACTGGCAGGTTACTGATGCAGGACAGCAACTTGATAGGTCATTAATATACAGGCTAAACAACAGTGGGCCTAGTATGGACCCTTGTGGTACTCCAAGATGGTTTGAACATGTTGTTGATGTTGTGTGTTGCACTCTGACACACTGTGTCCTTGATGTTAGGTATGACTCCATCCATTTCGATGGGTCACTAGAAAAGTTAAAATGAGTGAGCTTTTGTAACAGTATCTGATGGTTGACTGTATCAAAGGCTTTTCTAAAATCGAGGAAAACAGCCCCAACACCACCACCTGCATCAAGTTTATATTTAACATTTTCCAGAAAGAAGCAGACAGCTGTCTCAGTTGAGTGATGTTTTCTAAACCCAAACTGCAAGCTGTTAAGCACAAGACTATTATTTAGGTGCTGAATGAGTTGTTCTGCCACCAGTTTCTCAGTTATTTTAGACATAGAGGATTTTATGAACAAGGTTGAGAGAGCTCAACAACCTTTTGCATATTTTCGGAATATACAAGATACCCAGGATTGTCTTTAGGAATGTAGACGACATGCTAAAAGTATGTGGACACCTGCCCATTATACCCATGTGGGTCAAAGTTTGAAGCACACAACTGTTTGGAACGGCTTTGTACGCTGAAGCATTAAAGGAGAACTGAAGTCATTTTTAAACTTGCTTCATTTCTTAATTAACGTGTTATTCAATTACGTTTTCGGTTTTAGTAACCTTATATCGTGACTCGTATTGGCAACTATTGCAATTAAACATTATACTTATCGGCCTATTCGGTTTTTAGCCATGTTGAATTTAGTTCGTTTGGTCCACGGCAGGCGTCGCTTATCCGCGCGATCTTCACGGGACTTGTGCGAGACTTCAAAACGTGAAGTGTCAGCCAGGTGTTAGTGCCGCCATTTTATTGCACAAAAACGAGTTTAAATGACGATTACTGCCTACTTTTTTCAAACTTTCCTGATTGCTATCAGAACAAACAAAACTTCAGGCTTGATTACATCAGCATTCAAAAGAGGGTGCACGCGTCTTTTGACGACATTGGCAGATGTCGGTCGCTTTGATTTCTGCTGTACGTTTGACTTCCGTCCTACGATGTCTCGCACAGATGTTGACGAATCTCGTTTACGGCCATCGCTTTGACATATGGACTGATATATTACAGAGCATATTTCAAACACTCATAACTTGCTATAGCAGCGACAAAATAGCGATCAAAAATGCGTTCCGATATTTAATAAAACGCGATGAATATAATTTTGATGATAAAAAATTTGCCTTCGGTTCTTTAAGATTTCCCTTCACTGGAATTAACAGGTCCAAATCAGTTCCAGCATGACAATGCTCCTGTGCACAAAGCGAGCTCTATGAAGAAATGGTGTGTTCGAACTCGAGTGTCCTGACCTCAAGCCTCATCATTTTGGGGATGAACTAGAACACCGATTGGACCCCAGGCCTCCTCACCCAACATCAGTGCCTGATCTCAGTAATGACCTGTTGCTGAGAAGTACACAAATCCCCACAGCCACGCCCCAAAACCTAATGGAAAGCCTCCAGTCTTCTGGGAAGGATATTACTGTATACTCGTACTCGATCATGAACCAAATCCTGTTACGGTGCCAGTTTCATAGTAAATCAAATGTCCGATCAGAGAGTTACCTTCACGTTTGACTTTTTCCAAAATACAGAAAAACCACACTTTTCCGTCCATTGTTTTATTTTTACCAGATCAAATTCCTTTTGTGCCCGACTGCGACTTTCCAAAAAAAATCCAGGATAGATTTCATAACTGCAGTAAACCCTTTCGCTGTATAATCTGCTACTGTTGCACCTTACATTGCTTCCTCTGCTGCTGCACTTTCATAACTTTATCATACACAGTGGTTATTAAATGCATACACGAACACGATGCTGCAGACTATTAACAAAAAACTTTTTTTTTTTTTTGGCTAAGCAGTGATGCACTAATTAGAATTACGGTACTTTTTTTTTGTGGTTCAGGGTGCTGCCTTTCTTCATAGTCACTCAGAATGACAACATGGAAAAATAGGTACCCTGTGTGTACATGTGGCTACTGCTTATAAATAAAATAGTTTTCTGATCCCATGTCCATACAGTAAATATAGCATATATACATGTTATTAATTCTACTCGCCTCATCTCTTGCAAGCATCACCGAGCTGTGAGCAGCATCAGGGCTTGGAGTGTTTTGGTCAAAATGCAGTGCTGTGAACTCGATCCATTTTCAAAATAGTAAGAAAGCACTTGTTCGTGAATTGTCTTAGAAGCATTATTTAGGGCTAATGAGCACGTTTTGTTTCACAAGTGTAGCGTAAAGACACTAAAATAAAAAATAAATTAAAGTGAATAGCGGAAGTTTGATATCGGCTTCTCAAGACATCTCCCAAAAAGCTAAAAAAAAACTTAAAAAAAACCCTTACAAAACCTTTATTTGACTTTTCAGAAGGACCAAACAAAAGCTGTGATAATCATCAAAAGGTCAATTTTCATAAAATAAACACCACTTACTTGATATCGAATCAGTAGCCTTGGCGAACCACGAGGTGAATTTCGTTTAGCTTTTTATCTGCCAATTATCTTCCGATACTACGAAGTTATAACGAGGTTTCTCTTATTTCATTTCTGGTTCTGACTGGTTCCGAAGTTTATCAAGAAGTAGAACGGGTAATCGATCTTGATCAGGATAAGTGCTGATTGGTTACGAAGTTTCGCTATTGTTACTCATTCTTACAACACGATGACACTGTGGCTACTGCCTCGCTTCACCTCTATGAGGCAGTAGCCACAAAATACTGAGAATATAAGAGAGATTTAATGCAAAAGACAGACAGACATTCTTAAAATTATATTTGCTACATATCTGAGAATTGCTATAGCGCAAAGATGCCTTCAGAAATAATGAAATGAAAGGTTTCTACATTAAAAAAAAAACTATAAAGAGCAGTAAACAAATAAAAAACACAATATTTGGCATGACAACCCATTGCTTTAAAAAAAAAAAAAACACCCAGTGTCTCAGGTAGTGTTGTAGGACTTGAGACCGGTTTCAAAACCGGTCTTTGTTTCGTCATGGAATTGACCACACTTTTACTCAGTCTCAGACATGGAGGACTCTGGATTTTATTTCAAGACCGGTCAAGACTAGTCTGGCTAACGCGACTTCAAAGCTCTGCGAGCATTGGTCTGGCAAAGATATTAAGCCCAACCGTTTCCCAAAGCGCGTGGTTGACCCGCCTCCCTGAAATGCCTCAGTTTGCTACTGGTCGAAGCCAGAAAAGGCTGTGACGAAGCTTAAACCAATCACATCACTCTTTTCTCTGACGTATGTGACGCGACGGAAACTGTTTGAGTAACAGGAAGAAGATAAATACCTCCAGGGCTGCTCTTTGCTCCGTTTTCAATGAGAACTTCCCGTTGAATGCTTTCAATACAGCATCTACCGCTGTGTCAAAGGCTTGCCGCTGCTCCATGTTCGTAATGTTTCTAGTGAATGAAGCGCTTCCGGCATAGATTCTGTAAACAATCTATGGCTTCCGGTCGCAGTTCTACTACGTCACTGCCTTGAACACGCCTCTACCCAGGGCCGTTGGAGATGCTCAACAGGGTTTTTTCTAGAAAAATTTAGTATGAGGGTGCTCATCATGGCGAGGGAGCGAAGCGGGGGGATGGTGCCAGTTGTCCTCCCCCGCCGTGCAAAGCCTTTGAAAAATGCTCCAATGGGACATTCTGAGGCTATCTGAGAGGGAAATTGTAACAAATTGTCTGTCAACATTGAAAAAGAAAGAAGTAATCATCTTCTGCCCCGGACAGTCTTTGGCTTTCTTCCGCTTCGTGCCGCGGGATGACATCTTTAAATGCCCAGGTGTCAACAAAAACAACTCGCGAACTACTTCTGTCAAAAGCTCCCGCGCCGGTGGGTGAAAGGTCATTCAGTCTCAAGAAATCTCGCTCAACAAGTCAGCTGACCTTGTATGTAACCCATGTCAAATCTCGCAAGAGCAGCCGCGACAAGTAAACAACTAAACAACATGGCGCCTCAGTCTGGAAAACGCCAATTTGGATTGTTTTTGCACCGTCTGGCGGTGTATCTACTATGATTGGAATATTTTTGGAGCAATTATAACGTATTTGATGATCAGACACATTGTCACGTAGTGTTGCTGGGATGTTTTCACGGAGTCGGTAAGGGGGCGCACGCCGAGAGTAAGAGGGCGCAGCGCCCCTGTTCCCCCGTTTAGACGAAAGCCTGCTCAAAGTTGATTGGCTCCCGATTTTTTGGGAGCTTGGAAGAGCTGTAGATAGCTTGCCTGGCCAGACTAGGCTCGCAACAGGCCCTCGTGTTGCGTCACGCTTAGGATGGGCGGGCCCAGGCTAGGTCAAGACCACATATGCGGGCATGTCACTAAATTCCCTGTGCATTATGATTTATTTGTTAACATCGTTACGGTGACTGGATGTAAAATATCCTGCTTCAAATGCAACCAATAACGCAGGGATGAGAGTGGGTGGTCACCAAAAAAAGCAGAAAACAAGATGGCGCCCGAAGCTGGGGGTCTGGGAGGGATACCCCCCCCAGGAAAATTTTGAAAAATAAGGCCTTACAAACCACTTTTCCTGCAATCTGAGCTGTAGTAGATAAAAAAAAATCTGTTGTCTCTTTTATATATTTACATGAAAATATGTTTCAAATCAATAGGAGTATTGTTTGAATTCAAAATAAAATCACATTCTACATTCAAGGGTATGGTTATAATTTATGATCAACAAAAATGACAAACTAAATTCACATTAAATGCAAGTTTTATTAATTATCAAAATGTTCATATATTAAATAAAATTTCTTAGGGAGAAAAAGTCAGTCACCCTATGTCCTCATTAGTTGCATATGATTTCAGAAAGTATTTTGAAATATTTAAGTTTTCAAAACTGTCAGCATTAATTCAGATTTACTGACCATCATATACATGTTCAATGTATTAAATCAAACGAATGCTAAGTTTATGGGATAATGTCTATGTACACTTTATACAATTATTTATAGTTCACAGTCACTTCTCATTTTCATTTAATCAATTCGACGACTTCTTCAGCTTTTTGGCCAAAGACAAAAGCTTGTCAGCTTGTCTCTGCTTTTTATACCAGCATCGATTTCACGTACCTTCGCTTCGTCTCGCTTGTCAATTGTATTCGGCATTTTGAGTAAAAAAGCCGATACGAAAGAGAAACGTATTTTTGAAGCTCAGCAACGATGAACATGTGCAAGTTTCGATAAAATAGAACAGATGCGGGTACTTTTGTGAGAACTGTTATGATTGGCTTTTGTTCTCTCCCACACTCCTGTAAGAACTGTTATGATTGGCTATCATGCTCTCGCCAGCGATGTTTTGGCCAATTACATTGTAGAAAACACGTATTCTACCGCGAGACTTAGCGAGACTAAAGATGGCGAAAATGTAAACGTAACATCGTCGTACGCTTGAGTATCACGAAGGAACATACCCCAACCCCCCCAATGAAAAAAAAAAATCTCAACGGATTTGGCATAATATCGATTTTCGCTCAGAAAAAGCGGAAATCCGCCGAAAAGCGGAAAACTCTCATCCCTGATAACGTGACTCACTGCTAATTTGAGATTTTTCTTCCTGTTAACAGCCATCACCCCTTCCCCACTCCCTTCACACACACCCGTCTGGTCCTGATCTTGACCCGGTCTTGCCCTTGACTTGATCTCAACCCCTCAAAGTCTTGGTCTTGTCTTGTTCTCGATACACTCTGATCTTGGTCATGACTTGCTCTCAGTTTAGGTGATCTTGACTACAACACTACTGTGTAGTTTTATAAGGAAACGAGCCGTTCGTTTTACTGAGTGTCTTGCAGAACCAGTTCCACAGTTCTGGAGCCTTTGGCCGTCACACCTGCTTCTCATTTTTTTCAGCAAAACCCAGCAGCCTTCATTTGCCTAAAAGTGAGCTTTTATGCAACATGCTGCTTTACATACAAACATTTTTTTTTTCTGTGCTGGAAAATGAATGTTTGGAAATCTAGAATGTTTTTGTACCGTCTTAATAATGTAGAAGTCACAGACATACACACACACACACAGTCAGTGCGTTTACATGCACATAGAGAAAATCGAATTTCTGCCGTTGCTCGACTGAAATCGAAGTTCTGAATGCCATGGAAACACCTTAGCTCGGCTGAAATCGAACCGAACTGGATTTCTCGTAATCGAGCTACGCGACCTAGATTATGCGATTGTAGCCGAGCTACTTAGTGCATGTAAACCCTATCGAGCTACGTAGTAGAGCTACTTACTTCAGCGCTGCCCCTTCCGGAAGTGACGAGACCACAAGCGGGAAACGCAACAGCCTCGGTCGGCATGACAACGAATCATGACAACGGCATGAATCTTTTCTTTTTGTGGCATTGTTTGCACTGGTAAAATTTAGCTCAGTTACTGTATCACCAAATACATCTGTACAGCTGTTGCATAGCTGTGACTTGTGTACATAAACAAGTCACTGTATTTGTGTGTGTGTGTGTGTATATATATATATATATATATATATATATATATATATATATATATATATATATCTCCAACATCTGAAGAATGTAAATAAAAAAACAAATGAACTTTTTGTGTGTTTTTTATTAAGACATAAGTTAAATTGTAAGCAAAAAATGGACTTTAGAAAAATATTTTTTGTAAGCAAAAAAATGGACTTTAGAAAAATATACAATTGTGCAAAATAAGTTGTCTTACAAAACAGTGGTCTGCGCAGGACAGTTTGTAGCCATACAGTCTGTTAGAGCAAGCCTAACAGCTTGAGCACGGAACTTGTGAACACGGAACTGATAACCAGTGTTGCCAGATTGGGCGGTTTTAAGTGCATTTTGGCGGATTTTAACATGTTTTGGGCTGGAAAACGTCAGCAGTATCTGGCAACACTGCTGATAACTTTGTTTATACTCTTGAATAGCTCTTCTTCATGACGACAACCGGAAGTGTACCAACACGATGGGGCGTGTAGCGCCACCTGTGGCTCGGGTGCACAATGTACCTCACACAATAGCTCGATTTCCTTGTGTGCATGTAGGATTGGATTTCTCTGGCACCCCTGCTGGGACCCTTAGCTCGATTACCGACAGCAGCTTGATTTGGATGTGCATGTAAACGCACTGAGTGTGTATGCACATATAAGTATGATGGTAACTGCAATATCTTGACTGCCCAGAGACCAATGCAAGAATCCTGTTGATAGACTTCAACATCATAACTCCAGAAATTCCTGGGCTTGTGCAACCCCAGTGGCTGCATATTTTACCTAACCTGCATGTCTTTGGTCTGTGGGAAAAGCCAGAGCACCCGGAGGAAACCCACACGGACATGGGGAGAACATGCAAACTCCACACAGAAAGGGCCCCTGTCGGCCATGAGGCTTGAACCTGGAACCTTCTTCTTCTGTGAGGTGACAGTGCTAACCACTACACCACCATACCGCCCAGCATTCATATTTATAATGTATACTCTATATTATTCACTGGATATGAGCAATAACACTACTCTACTACTAGGATATCGGCTCATGTACCATGAGTAGAGAAAAACAAAACGACGGAGCATGTTGCTGAACCAACCGAGAACGAAATAAAAACTCTACTCAAAAACAAAACCCCCCAAAATACAAAAAAAAGAACAACAAAATATGGAATAAAAGTATTTGATGGTAAGAACGTGTCTTTTTTTTTAATTTTTCAAGAATTAACATTATAGCATTTTTCACAAATTACTCCTGTCATTTCGCCGGTTTGTTTACATTCTAAGCGGAAATGATTTTGTCGGACGTTTTGTATAAAAAGTTTTCATTTATCGAATTTGCAAAAAATAAAAATGCTCCGATTCTCAAAAATCCAGTGAATGTGGATAGAATAAGACAGTTATTCCAGTCAGTCTCATCGTACATGGCTTATAGACAACTTGGTGCTATGCGCCTCGTCGGCTATCAGCTCATGTACGACTCGATTTTGTGGAATAGCTTTATTGATCTAGATATTTTTATGCATAATGTATTATAGCTAGATATTTTATAATACAGGTATTGTATATTATGCATCTCCATAACCGCTTTTCCTGTGCAGGGTCATGGACAAGCTGGAGCCTATCCCAGCTGACTATGGGTGAGAGTTGGGGTACACCCTGGACACCAGGTCATCGCAGGGCTGACACACAACCATTCAGATTCACACCTACGGTCAATTTAGAACCTCCAGTTAACCTAACCTGCATGTCTTTGGACTGTGGGGGAAACTGGAGCATCTGGAGGAAACCCACACAGACATGACGAGAACATGCAAACTCAGTAAGTACACTACCGTTCAAAAGTTTGGGGTCACTTTGAAATGTCCTTATTTTTGAAAGAAAAGCACTGTTCTTTTCAATGAAGATCACTTTAAACTAATCAGAAATCCACTCTATACATTGCTAATGTGGTAAATGACTATTCTAGCTGCAAATGTCTGGTTTTTGGTGCAATATCTCCATAGGTGTATAGAGGCCCATTTCCAGCAACTCTCACTCCAGTGTTCTAATGGTACAATGTGTTTGCTCATTGCCTCAGAAGGCTAATGGATGATTAGAAAACCCTTGTACAATCATGTTAGCACAGCTGAAAACAGTTTAGCTCTTTAGAGAAGCTATAAAACTGACCTTCCTTTGAGCAGATTGAGGCTACATCCACACGACAACGGCAACGAGATGTTATTTAAAAATATATCGCGTCCAAATGGGCAACGATCAGTAAAATATCAGGTCCATATGGCAACGCAACGCTTGCTGAAAACGATGCAATACACATGCCACACCTCTAGGGGCGCTGTAAGACGGTCCCTTCGGAGACACCAGAACAATAGAAGTAGTAAGGACGCATGCGCGTAAACTTATGCGCGAGACTTCATATTAGCCACAAAGTCAGGAAAATCTGTTCGTAAAATTACATTATAATGACCAAATACAATGAAAAGTATTTTTCCAGTCTCACCTGTGAAAGGTAATCCCATGTGATCTCGTTTGGACGGCAAACCTGTTGGTACAGTTAAACGCAGCTAATCTTTATTCTCCGCTTTGACCTATCCAATATGGCGGCGAGGATGACGTATGATTCTACGCGGAAGGCGGCATCTTTAATGGTCCGGAATAAATTGAATGCTACATGTTGATGGATTAATTTGCTCTTCTACGCCCTTTTTAAGGAATGTATTGTAGGACTTAAACCAACATCTGAAGAGGTGAGATCGCTCCTTTTTTTCCCTATTTTTGTTAGCGGGATTGACTCTGCCCTAAGGGCAGAGTCTCTCTCTCTCTCTCTCTCTCACTTTGCACCATTACACAATAAATATTCACAGTGAAAATATTTTGTAAGCGCATTTCATGAACCAAGTTATAGGATTTGTTGACACCTCGCATCGAGTTTGTTACACTTCTACCTGGCGTGAAGCACTCACAGTCATGTGGTTGTGACGTCATCGTAAACAAATCCGTTCTACTCATCCAGACGACTTCACAACGGCAACGTTGCCAGATCTTTCCACTCTGGAACCCGTTCTCAAAAAGATTGCGTTTTGGGCACCCAAAACGCCGGTGCCGTGTGGACGCCAGGCCTAAACGATAAGCAATTGTATCGGAGTCACCTGAATCCGTTGCCGTGTGGACAGGGCCTGAGTTTCTGGAGCATCACATTTGTGGGATCGATTAAATGCTCAAAATGGCCAGAAAAACGTCTTGACTATATTTTCTATTCATTTTACAACTTATGGCGGTAAATAAGAGTGTGACTTTTCATGGAAAACACAAAATTGTCTGGGTGACCCCAAACTTTTGAACGGTGGTGTAAGTAAAGTAAAATGTATTTATATAGCGCTTTTCCCAGACAAAACAGTCACAAAGTGCTTCACAATAACAGAATAATTAAAAGGCTAAAACACAGTAACATAACAGATAATGTACAAATAGGTATACAATGTTAACCAAAAGCTAGTTTAAAGAAATGTGTCTTTAGCTGCCTTTTAAAACAGTCTACAGAGACAGAAAACCTGAGATGAATAGGTAGGGCATTCCACAATTTAGGGGCAACTGTCTCAAACGCACAGTCACCACGGGTTTTTAGACGAGTACATGGGACAGACAGAAGGTTTTGATTGTCAGACCTGAGAGAGCGTGCCAGTATGTGGGGGTGAATTAAGTCTGCTAAATAGGCAGGGGCCTGGCCATGTAGTGTTCTATAGGTGATGGTGAGAATTTTAAACGGAATCCTGTCCTGTACAGGAAGCCAGTGAAGGGAGCTGAGAATGGGAGTAATGTGGGAATATCTGCTTGATTTAGTAAGTAGCCTAGCAGCAGCCTTTTGAATGGACTGTAAGCGAGAGAGGACAGATTTGTTAAGGGAAGAGAAAAGAGCGTTACAATAATCAATGCGGGAAGAGATGAAAGCATGAAGAAGCATCTCTAACTCTGTGTAAGGGCGTATTCACACCTACGTTGTTTGGTCCGGACCAAATGACCCAAATTTCCCTTGGTCCGGACCTTTTGGGTTGGTCTGAATACAAACCACCGAACTCTGGTCCGGACCAAACAAGCGGACTGAGACCGAGCTGCAAGGTCGGATTCGGTCCGGACCAAAGGAACCCTGGTGCGGACCTTTTGGAGGTGTGAAAGCAGACCGGACCTAATCCGACAGTTTTGCTTTTTTGTACCTCGGGAGCTTCCGTCGTTTGTCGAGCATTATCGGAAACAGAGTCTTGACACTCCACCGCAAAGCGCAAACACTGTTTCGGTTGTCAAGGGAACCTTACAACAGTCGTTCAGTCATTCAGACCAGTGGTAGGCTAGACTACAGAGTACAAAAAATGAGTAGGGGGCAAACGTGGGCCGAGGAAGAAACGCGCACCCTTGTGGATATATGGGCAGATGTCCACATATCTGAGCTTTTGGAGAGAACACACAAAAATGCCGACGTGTTTGCTGTATTCAGTGAGAAAATGAAGAAGGGGTTCACGCGCTCCCCAGAACAATGTCGGCTAAAAGTGAAGAAACTCCGTCAGACCTACATTAAAATCAGGGACATTCTTTCAAAAAGTGGCAGTACTAGCGACTTGCGTGAAGAGCCAGAACTGTCACAACATGATGTGCGCTCATCAGCGCTATCCTCCATGACTACTTTTGAACTTAACGCCTTGTGCGCGTGTCGTCTCTGACCAATAGCTGAACGACCTCAGGGCGCGTGGCGTTGTTGACAGATTTTGGTCCGCTTACTAAAATGTACAGTGTGAAAGTGAACCGCACCAAAATGAAAAAAAATAAAAAAAACATTTGGTTCGGACCAAAGCAAGTGAACTATCGAACTATCCTGGTCTGAATACACCCTAAGACACCATAGATCTCAGTTTACTAATGTTACGCAGATGAAAAAAAACATGATTTGGTTAACTGTTTGATATGTGTTTCAAAAGACAAGGACTTATCAAAAGTCACCCCTAGGTTTCTCAGACTGGATCGAACAAAAGATGAATAAGGCCCAATATTCTGTATAATCTCAGGTGTGGGCGGCACGGTGGTGTAGTGGTTAGCGCTGTCGCCTCACAGCAAGAAGGTCCGGGTTCGAGCCCCGTGGCCGGCGAGGGCCTTTCTGTGCGGAGTTTGCATGTTCTCCCCGTGTCCGTGTGGGTTTCCTCCGGGTGCTCCGGTTTCCCCCACAGTCCAAAGACATGCAGGTTAGGTTAACTGGTGACTCTAAATTGACCGTAGGTGTGAATGTGAGTGTGAATGGTTGGCTGTGTCTATGTGTCAGCCCTGTGATGACCTGGCGACTTGTCCAGGGTGTACCCCGCCTTTCGCCCATAGTCAGCTGGGATAGGCTCCAGCTTGCCTGCGACCCTGTAGAACAGGATAAAGCGGCTAGAGATAATGAGATGAGATGAAATATTAACACCTCTAACACTTTCTTGCTCAGAACACAGAAAGGCCCCTGTTGGAACCCAGAACCTTCTTGCTGTGAGGTGACAGTGCTAACTACTACACCACTGTGCCACCCCTGTATATTGTATATAACAGTTATTGTAGACTGAATGTCTATATTGTCCATATAATTCTTCTTATATTACATATTGCTAGAGAGCCACCAACAGCCTGAACCAAATTCCTTGTGCGTCAACAAACTTGGCCAATAAACATGGTTCCCATTCCGATTCTATATATAAAGTTCCTACGCCTCATAAAGACTACGTTCAGACTGCACCCTGAAACGACCCATATCCGATTTTTTTGCCCATATGCGACCTGCATCCGATTTGTTATTGACAATTTGAACGCCACAGATCCGATTTTTTTCACATGCGACCCAGGCCGCTTGGATATGTGGTCCTAATTCCGATGCATATCCATTATTTTCACAAGCGACTGCAGTCTGACCAGACAGGTCGCATTCATGCGACCTACACGTCATCAACAAGAGACAAACGTCACTATTCTGCGTTGGCTAATCCCGCCTCTTTGGTGGAAAACAACATTTGTACAGTTTTCAGAATTTAAATAGACTTTTATAGAATTGATCAAGCTAATGGTGGATTTGGTAGGGACCTGGGATGTTGATCTGTTAGCCTGATTAAATAAAACAGTTTCTATAACTAATTTATAACTTAAACCATCCTGTATTACAAGATTATAAGATTGTTCTGGAAATTTCCAGTAATTTGACACCTTCGGTCTCATTAGTCTGCTGCCCACATTAATCAGATTATTGTGTGAGTTCCGCCGCCGCCACAAAAACCACATCGCCAGGTCTCGCCTCATCTCCATGCTTTACTTGCAAACTTGAAGAGTGCGCTTTTTTTTTTTTAACGTATTACGTAGATGTGCTTATTACGTGTCAATTTGCGCATGCGGGACACTTTTGGGTCGTTTTCCGTTCATATTGGAGATCGCATACAAGTCTCATATAATTGGTAATGTGAACGGCCTAACAAAAAAATCGGATTTCACAACAAATCGGATATGGGTCGTTTCAGGTTGCAGTCTGAACGTAGTGATATTCACTCTGAAGTGCTGCCAGTAACACGTTAACCAGCAGTTAATAAATACAACGAACTAAACCGAGTACAGCTCCAGCCAACAGAACCAGTCGTGCATGTGATTTAACTTCACTAGGGGTTGTTTTACAATCAGGGTACAAAGTTTGTGTCACAGGGGTCCAAAATTCAAATTGATTCAAACTGGTTCTTGTACCAGTTTTTAAGTGAAGGACAAGTTAAAGAACAGATTTCAGGTAATTTTTTGACATGTGTATGGCAGTTTTGTGTAATCTGCTATAAGATAAAGAAGATTAAGTGTAGCTTTAAGCAGGGCTGGGAGAAACAAATGAAGTGATTCTCGGAGAGGACTTTTTTGACAATTCAGAATCCGCTACTTCCATAGTGCTTTTAAATATACACTACCGTTCAAAAGTTTGGGGTCACCCAGACAATTTTGTGTTTTCCATGAAAAGTCACACTTTTATTTACCACCATAAGTTGTAAAATGAATAGAAAATATAGTCAAGACATTTTTCTGGCCATTTTGAGCATTTAATCGACCCCACAAATGTGATGCTCCAGAAACTCAATCTGCTCAAACGAAGGTCAGTTTTATAGCTTCTCTAAAGAGCTAAACTGTTTTCAGCTGTGCTAACATGATTGTACAAGGGTTTTCCAATCATCCATTAGCCTTCTGAGGCAATGAGCAAACACATTGTACCATTGGAACACTGGAGTGATAGTTGCTGGAAATGGGCCTCTATAGAGATCTTGGAGTCACGTGACCGGAAAGTACACAACCGCCATCTTGTCGGTCAAAAACACCGCTGAATACTGCTGCACTCGTGTACAGAATGGATCAATTTCAACCGACGGACTACACAGCTCATTTTTCTAATGAACAGATAACTAGATACATGTCTAAAATAAACGATCTACAGATTAGTGACCCTTATGGCTTTCCGGACGGAGTTTTCACGACCGTGTCAGTGGATATGGAACTGCCAGAGGTGGAATACCCGGACGTGTATAATTACCTCATTAACTTTCCCTCGCTGTTCAGTGGTGAAGCACTGCGCGCTTATAAATCTCTGGACAGTTATCTTTACAGAAATTCAGGATTTGTCAGCGACTCAGATGTGGCATCTTGTAAACAAGAATCCTCATTGGATGGGTAAGTCACTTAAGTATTACTAGTACTGATACTAGATGCACTGACCAGCCGATTATAGAATAGAATAAGGTAATTCCAGCTGTAATTCCAAATCGTCCGTCTTGTTTACATGGATCTGGCGTTGGAGAGGTAGAGGCTTAGCAGTGGAGGTTTGAGTGGCTGTTTTCTGAGCTTAGTCAACAGGCCGGCTCTGCCTGCAGCCTCGCTTTTGCTTCCGCTCCCGGCGCTGCCTCCTTCGCTTTGCTTCCGATAACAATCCATGGAGACCCCGCTGGTCTCGCCCGGAATGTGTTTTTTTTCTCGTCCGGAATGTTGTGCATGCGATGGAAATCGCTACAAACCGTCATTTTCTGCTGGAAACCAATGTCCAGTAAGTCCATACGGTTGTAGTGGATATTGAAGTCCGGTACAGACGAACAACACGCAAAAATACACACAAAAAACATAAAAAACGTGCGCAGGTAGGGAGAGCTTGTAGCCGCAGTCGTTGTAGTAGAATTGTGTATAGTAGGGTTTTCCAGAAGAAAAGGTAGAAGTAAAAGCAGAAGTAGAAGGCGGAATATGGCGTTTGACCGACAAGATGGCGTCTGTCACAATCTGGATCGGCTGTGACGTCACATGCAAGTGCTCCATACACCTATGGAGATATTGCACCAAAAACCAGACATTTGCAGCTAGAATAGTCATTTACCACATTAGCAATGTATAGAGTGTATTTCTGATTAGTTTAAAGTGATCTTCATTGAAAAGAACAGTGCTTTTCTTTCAAAAATAAGGACATTTCAAAGTGACCCCAAACTTTTGAACGGTAGTGCAAGGCTGTAAGCTTTGTGTTAGTTGTCTCTAATATTTATGTCCCAATATCTTGACCACATTTTAGGATGAAAATAATCATTTTAGATATGTTATTTTATATTGAAAAATTAGCTGACTCGGAAAGGACTTTTTTTGACACAATTACATACTAGTCTGAAAACTTACTGGCATTCAACATTAAAACTTAACTATGTTTCCAACGATATGGAACCAAATATTTGTTTTATGGTATAAAGAATGATTTAAGTGCATCCCTTTTGGAGCTACCTGTGGTCAAAAAAAGCACTTTTTCTAAATGACACGAGTAATTTTTGCTAAATATTGCCATACATTCACCAAAAATAACGTTATCACCACATTTTTTGCATGGTAAATAGAGCTATCACAGGGCTACAATAAACAACCAGGTTTATTTAGTCAAGCCTTTTGATATTGAAGACAATAAGTGTTAAATGTGATTTTTAGCTTGCGTACCCTGATTGTAAAACAATCCCTAGCTGGACTAGTATCAGACCGGTTTATATCAACTGTCCTACAAGTTTCTGTGGACACACACCAACCCAGACTAAATGAGCGAATACCTGAATAAAAGCGAGGAGTCAGTGACAGGTTTCTCTTAAAACATCTTTTCTCCAACAGTTCCGCAGAAGAGAAAACATTTCTATGCAAAACTCGGGGCAATGCATAAGTTAAGTTTGTAGAAACACGTCTCAACAGAAAGGATGCCGCCATCTTCCTCAGTGACGTCAAAATCAGTGGCCCGCTCGCGGCGCGCTTTGTAAACGTCACTGCCGATGACGCATTAGTCTTTAGTTTGAGCTAGAAATGTAGGGATCACAGAGAAACACTTGTACACTTATTTTGGTCATGCTCTCATACAAAGACATTTTGGTCTAAACTATCAAGATATATTATAGATTCTGTCTACCCTGATTTTGCTTTGAAGTGGGAAAATGTACTCTTTGGTTTTGTTACTCAAGACAGGAATGCCACTTCTGAGTTTTACTTAATTAACCTCATTATCATTTTAGCCAAACATTATATACACAAGTCAAAATTTCAAAATGTAAAGCCAACCTTTATTGAATTCTCCATTTATGTAAATCATTATATAGCGTCCATGTCTTGCTCTCTTAATAAGAAAGCTGTGAAGTCTTATTCCCTTTTTGTGCTGTACAATGCATTCATGTAAATTTATTTATTTTCCTGTTTCTGTTTATTTGTTTTTGTTTGTTTTTTTTACTATTATTTCCATGCCATAACACCTGGCAGACTGTTATATATGTTTTTTATACAAAATGTATGCAATGCTATCTGACAATAAAAATAAATTTTAAAAAAAAAGTTTGAGCTAGAAATCTGGTGTCAGGTTTCTACTTGATTCCTGTCCTAAAGGTCCTTCTCAGTCTCCTCCAGACCTGAATCCCTCTTCTCTTTGTATAGATGGTAATCTTTTTATTAGCAGTGAGTTTACTAACAAGAAAATTAGATCTATCCTGCTTAAACCTAGTATCTCCACCCCTGCGTGTGTTAGTTATTGGAATAATCATTTTGAAAATATTGATTGGTCAAGATTTTGGTCACTTAGAAAATTTATGATCACAAACAAAGTTGCTGAAATTTCACTTCAGATTGTACATAAATGTTACCCTTGTAACTATAGGATGTCTAAGTTTTCCCCTAACATCTCTCCTGACTGCTCTTTCTGTTCCTCTCACGCTGAAACAATTGATCATTTATTTTGGAATTGTAATTACACTAAGGTCTTCTGGATTTTTTTTTTTGCAGTCTTTATTAAACAACACATTGACAAGGACTTTACTTTAACCATTGATATCATATACAACCCCGATTCCAAAAAAGTTGGGACAAAGTACAAATTGTAAATAAAAATGGAATGCAATAATTTACAAATCTCAAAAACTGATATTGTATTCGCAATAGAACATAGACAACATATCAAATGTCGAAAGTGAGACATTTTGAAATTTCATGCCAAATATTGGCTCATTTGAAATTTCATGACAGCAACACATCTCAAAAAAGTTGGGACAGGGGCAATAAGAGGCTGGAAAAGTTAAAGGTACAAAAAAGGAACAGCTGGAGGACCAAATTGCAACTCATTAGGTCAATTGGCAATAGGTCATTAACATGACTAGGTATAAAAAGAGCATCTTGGAGTGGCAGCGGCTCTCAGAAGTAAAGATGGGAAGAGGATCACCAATCCCCCTAATTCTGCGCCGACAAATAGTGGAGCAATATCAGAAAGGAGTTCGACAGTGTAAAATTGCAAAGAGTTTGAACATATCATCATCTACAGTGCATAATATCATCAAAAGATTCAGAGAACCTGAAAGAATCTCTGTGCATAAGGGTCAAGGCCGGAAAACCATACTGGGTGCCCGTGATCTTCGGGCCCTTAGACGGCACTGCATCACATACAGGCATGCTTCTGTATTGGAAATCACAAAATGGGCTCAGGAATATTTCCAGAGAACATTCTGTGAACACAATTCACCGTGCCATCCACCCTTGCCAGCTAAAACTCTATAGTTCAAAGAAGAAGCCGTATCTAAACATGATCCAGAAGCGCAGACGTCTTCTCTGGGCCAAGGCTCATTTAAAATGGACTGTGGCAAAGTGGAAAAATGTTCTGTGGTCAGACGAATCAAAATTTGAAGTTCTTTATGGAAATCAGGGACGCCGTGTCATTCCGACTAAAGAGGAGAAGGGCGACCCAAGTTGTTATCAGCGCTCAGTTCAGAAGCCTGCATCTCTGATGGTATGGGGTTGCATTAGTGCGTATGGCATGGGCAGCTTACACATCTGGAAAGACACCATCAATGCTGAAAGGTATATCCAGGTTCTAGAGCAGCATATGCTCCCATCCAGACGATGTCTCTTTCAGGGAAGACCTTGCATTTTCCAACATGACAATGCCAAACCACATACTGCATCAATTACAGCATCATGGCTGCGTAGAAGAAGGGTCCGGGTACTGAACTGGCCAGCCTGCAGTCCAGATCTTTCACCCATAGAAAACATTTGGCGCATCATAAAACGGAAGATACGACAAAAAAGACCTAAGACAGTTGAGCAACTAGAATCCTACATTAGACAAGAATGGGTTAACATTCCTATCTCTAAACTTGAGCAACTTGTCTCCTCAGTCCCCAGACGTTTACAGACTGTTGTAAAGAGAAAAGGGGATGTCTCACAGTGGTAAACATGGCCTTATCCCAACTTTTTTGAGATGTGTTGTTGTCATGAAATTTAAAATCACCTAATTTTTCTCTTTAAATGATACATTTTCTCAGTTTAAACATTTGATATGTCATCTATGTTCTATTCTGAATAAAATATGGAATTTTGAAACTTCCACATCATTGCATTCCGTTTTTATTTACAATTTGTACTTTGTCCCAACTTTTTTGGAATCGGGGTTGTATTTTGGTGCTCCACAGGACCCCAACACTGTAACAAACCGGGACTTTCTTATCAACTTGTTTCTTTTCTTGGCTAAATTCTTCATTCACAAAATAAATTTCTAAAAAGAAAACCTTTATTTTTTATCTTTAAAAAAGATGTAAAATGTTACTTATCATCAATTGATCACTCACTTTGCCCTAAAGCTATTAATACTCGTTTAAAATGTGCTATATTTGGTGTAAGTAACCTCTAGTCTGTTCATGTTCAATATTAAGTGTTTGTATGTCTTTGTTCTCTTGTTGTATGTGCAGATTTACGCTGAATATTTCGTACTGTATGTTTGGATTTTTTCTTTAATAAAGAAAGGGAAAAAAAAGTTTGAGCTAGAAAAGTTTTTTTTTTTAAACCAGGTTGGGGGTCTCTCTTTTGTTCTAAAATGCAATTATTCACCTACAAAATTATCAGTTTCTTTATCAAAGTTTCACCAACAGTGTCTTCTTGCTTGGAGATTGTTTTGTTCACAATTTCTCTCCTCACAAACACTCATCTCATCTCATTATCTGTAGCCGCTTTATCCTGTTCTACAGGGTTGCAGGCAAGCTGGAGCCTATCCGAGCTGACTACGGGTGAAAGGCGGGGTACACCCTGGACAAGTCGCCAGGTCATCACAGGGCTGACACAGACAACCATTCACACTTACATTCACACCTACGGTCAATTTAGAGTCACCAGTTAACCTAACCTGCATGTCTTTGGACTGTGGGGGAAACCGGAGCACCCGGAGGAAACCCACGCGGACACGGCGAGAACATGCAAACTCCACACAGAAAGAAAGGCCCTCGCCGGCCATGGGGCTCGAACCTGGACCTTTTTGCTGTGAGGCGATAGCGCTAACCACTACACCACCGTGCCACCCCACAAAACACTCATTTGGAATAATGCAGACATTACCATCAGAAACAAGTCTCTCTTCTTCACCAGATGGGTTGATAATGGCATCCAAAACATTATATCGCTGTTTGATAATTCTGGCAATGTATTATCATATGAGCAATTTTTATCACGCCACGGCCTCCCAGTCCCTTTTAGGGAGTTCAACTTATTGATCAAGGCTATCCCCGCGGGGTTGGCCCAACTTATAAAAAAAAACATTTATCCTTTGGTACAAGCAGTGTACTGCAATATAATTTATGTTTGGATGGAGTTGATCTGGTTGATAAGAAATGTGACAATAAACATCTCATCTCATCTCATCTCACCTCATTATCTGTAGCCGCTATATCCTGTTCTACAGGGTCGCAGGCAAGCTGGATCCTATCCCAGCTGACTATGGGTGAAAGGCGGGGTACACCCTGGACAAGTCGCCAGGTCATCACAGGGCTGAGACACAGACAACCATTCACACTCACGGTCAATTTAGAGTCACCAGTTAACCTAACCTGCATGTCTTTGGACTGTCGGGGAAACCGGAGCACCCGGAGGAAACCCACGCAGACACGGGGAGAACATGCAAACTCCACACAGAAAGGCCCTCGCCAGCCACTGGGCTCGAACCCAGGACCTTCTTGCTGTGAGGCAACAGTGCTAACCACTACACCACCGTGCCACCCTGCGTAATATAATTTTTTATTTAAAAAAAAGGAGCTACACCATCCATCCATCATCTGTAGCCACTTATCCTGTTCTACAGGGTCGCAGGCAAGCTGGAGCCTATCCCAGCTGACTATGGGCGAGAGGCAGGGTACACCCTGGACAAGTCACCAGGTTATCACAGGGCTAACACAGAGACAACCATTCACACCTACAGTCAATTTAGAGCCACCAGTTAACCTAACATGCATGTCTTTGGATTGTGGGGGAAACCTGAGCACCCGGAGGAAACCCACGCGGACAACATGCAAACTCCACACAGAAAAGCCCTCACCGGCCGCTAGGCTCGAACCCAGGACCTTCTTGCTGTGAGGCGACAGTGCTAACCACTACACCACCGTGCTACACCATACAACTGGAAATAGGTTAAAACAATAATGACTTAGAAATCGGCGGCACGGTGGTGTAGTGGTTAGCGCTGTCGCCTCACAGCAAGAAGGTCCTGGGTTCGAGCCCCGGGGCCGGCGAGGGCCTCCTTTCTGTGTGGAGTTTGCATGTTCTCCCCGTGTCCGCGTGGGTTTCCTCCGGGTGCTCCGGTTTCCCCCACAGTCCAAAGACATGCAGGTTAGGTTAACTGGTGACTCTAAATTGACCGTAGGTGTGAATGTGAGTGTGAATGGTTGTCTGTGTCTATGTGTCAGCCCTGTGATGACCTGGCGACTTGTCCAGAGTGTACCCCGCCTTTCGCCCGTAGTCAGCTGGGATAGGCTCCAGCTTGCCTGCGACCCTGTAGAAGGATAAAGCGGCTAGAGATAATGAGATGAGAATGAGATGAGACTTAGAAATCTGATGAGAAATACTTCCAGCCACCTTCCAGTCTTTTAAACTAAGTAATACAGAATAGTACAATTTGAATTCATTCATACAACAGGAAAATGCGGGTTTGTTTCCTCTCCATTTGTTACAATGGATGTGATATTTGGCTAAAAGTAAGACGACTTCTTCTACTAGCTGCTCCTGCTTCTCTGCGGGGTCGCTGCAGCAGTCAGTCTTCTCCAATGCCCGTGGTCTAATGTGTCTTTTTTCACCGCTCCGATGACCTCCATATCATCTCTGATGTTATCACTCCATTGCCTCTTGGGTCTCCCTCTCTTTCACTTGCCTGGTGGTGCCATGTACAACACCCGTTTCCCCACGTACTGATCGTCTCTTCTCTCGACATGGCCATACCAGCGTAGCCTTGCTGTTCTGCATCTGGTCAAAATACTCTCCACTCCCAACACATCTCGCACTTTCTCATTCCTCTCATGGTCCAATCTTGTCCATCCACATGCCCACCTACACATCTTCATCTCCGCTACTTCAAGTTGTTTTTCTTGTTTTCCTATTAGGGGTACAGTTGCCATTGCGTACAGCATGACTGGGTGTACTACCATGCTGTAGATCTTCCCTTTAACTTTCCCTGGGACTTTCTTGTCACACAGGATCTCCGTCATTTTCTTCCAGTTCCTCCACCCAGAGTCTACCCTCCTCTTCACTTCTTTGTCTGATGTTCCTGTGTTGGTCAGCATACTGCCCAGATTCTTAAATTCTTGGGCCTTTGGAACTTGTGTGTCTTGTAGCCAGATGTTGTCAGCTTCTGTCCCATGCAGGCAGAGGTACTCTGTCTTGCTTCTTGATACCTTCATCCCCCAGGATTCCAGCGCCTCCCTCCACTTCTCTAGGTCTTCCTCCAGTTTCTCCTTGTCTGTGGCACACAGAACCACATCGTCCCCAAACATCATCTGCCACAGTGCTCTTTCCCTCACCCCCTCTGTTAAGCAATCCATAATGATGGCAAACAGAAATGGGCTAAGAGCTGAGCCCTGATGGAGGCTTACATTGACTGGGAAAGCTTCTGTTGTGCCAGCTGCACAGCAGTGAGGGTTCGTTTCCTCTCCATTTGCTACAATGGAGGTGATATTTGGCTAAAAGTAAGACTATATCAACAATATTTGTCGCATCTCCAAAATTAATTAATGTCCACACAAGCATTCCCGTTTTGTTGGTCTTTTTCAGAGCGCAGGCAGCAAATACATACAGGCAACAGGTAGCACGGCCTAACTGCAAGTGACTGACCTACTAGGCAAAGTCGGCGTCCACCCTATATGGTAGGGCCAGGTGTTTACTAATCAACATGTTCTCTTAATTCAAGGTGCCACCTAGTGGTCAATAATGATATACACTAAACATGTTCTAGATGGAAACTATTAAGAACACATTCACGTGCAAACACTATCAATACCAATATATAATGTCTACGATATCACATCTCCCCCACCTTTAAGCAGATATTACATCGTTTCCCTTAAAAGTTAACTATTGGTATGACAACGTAAAGCTTCACAGTATAAAGATACGTCATTACATTCGAGGCTCCAATACAATGACATGGAAATCTTTTTTTTTTTCAGTTTTTTTTCTTTTTCTTTTTTAAGTTTTTTTTTTCCGTTTCTTTTTTTTTGGTTAAGTCCTTTGTTCTTGTCCAGTTCTTCTTGTATCCAAGTGTGTGTGTGTGTTTCTTATTGAACCTAAGCTAGGAAGGTACGTCCTTCCAGTGAGATCAGAGCGCATTGTTGCTCTATTCCTGGAAAAGATCTCACCTCTAACTAATAGCGCAGATATGCAGGTGGACGTCTCTCTCGCCCAGAGCGCCGCAACTCCACTGGGGCAGCGGAGACAGCTGGTGGAGGTCTTTGCTGCGTGGAGCGTTGCACCTCTGCTGGCACCAGGGGGTCAGGAGGTACCTGCACATCTGGAACCGGAACAACTGGAGACGATGGACGCTCCAGCTCTGGTGAAGGAAGTTCCTCCACTGCAGTCACGCCAGATTCCACTGGCGCAGAGTCTGTAGCACCTTCAGCCATGTCCACAGACAGGTTGAACTCTCTCTTGAGATCCTGACTTGGGACAGTGTCAGTCAGTCTGGCTCTCACTTGATCCACATGTCTCTTCATGATTTGACCGCCTCCGATGACTACAGTATAGGACAGGGGACCTGAGCTATCCTGAATGACTGCTGGGATCCATTTAGGACTGTAGGAATAGTTCCTGATGTAAACTTTGTCTCCGGGTATGAAGTTTCTCAGTCGTTTGTTTGTGTCATGAGCTCGTTTCTGTTTCAGTTGTTTGTTCTGCACTTTTGTTTTCACATTTGGCAACATCACATCAAACACAGATCTAAGTCTCCTTGACATCATTAACTCTGCAGGGGACAAACCTGTTGTTGCATGAGGTGTGATGCGATAACTGAATAGAAACTTTGACAGTCTGGTCTGCATGGTGTCTCCTTTTATCTTCCTCATCCCCTCCTTTATGGTCTGGACCACCCTCTCCGCTAGCCCGTTGGATGAAGGATGGAAAGGTGCCGACCTCACATGTTGAATGCCATTCTGTCGCATAAAAGACTCAAATTCCATACTTGTGAAACATGTACCATTGTCAGACACTAGCATTTTAGGAAGTCCAAAAACACTAAAGCTTTGTCTTAGTCTCTCTATGGTAGCATGAGATGTGGCTGTTTTCACTGGATAGATGTCTAGCCATTTACTGTGAGCATCGCCTATCAACAAGAACATCTCACCTTGGAATGGTCCGGCATAATCCACGTGAATTCTTGACCATGGCGACTCCGGCCAATCCCAGGGGTGTAATGGCGCAGTGGGTGGTGACTTGTGGTTCTTTTGACACTCCTCGCATGACTGTACTTCCCTCTCCACCTCTTGGTCCATGCCCGGCCACCATACGTAGGACCTTGCCAAGCCCTTCATCCGTGACATGCCAGAGTGTGTTTGATGAAGCAACTTCAGCACTTGCTCTCGGCCTTTTGAGGGTATAATCAGTCGTGCCCCCCACATTACACACCCGTCTTTAACACTGAGCTCTGTGTGTCTCTTGTGGTATGGCTGTAGATCATAGTCTACTTTAGCAGGCCAGCCCCTCAGGACATGTTCATGAACTTGGGACAGCACTACATCTTTAGCTGTCCAGCGCTTTATCTGTTCGGGGTCTAACAGTGTGTCATCCAACAGATCCATCATCAAGACTTGTTCTTTTTCTTCTTCACGCACTTTTCCTGCAACTGGTAGCCTACTAAGTGCATCTGCATTGGCATGATGTTTGCCTGGTTTGTAAACCAGATTGTACTCATACGCACTCAAGTGTACTGCCCAGCGCTGAACTCGTGGAGATCCCATCTGTGGTATGGGCTTTTTCTCATTGAACAGGGATATCAATGGTTTGTGATCTGTGTAGATGGTGGATGTACGGCCATACAGATATTTATGAAATTTCTGAATGCCGAAAATGATGGCTAAGCCTTCCTTATCTAACTGTGAGTATCTTTTCTCAGCAGGAGACAGTGTTTGGGACATGAACCCCAATGGACGTTCACTGCCATCTTGCATTCTGTGTGACAAAACAGCGCCCACGCCGTATGGCGAAGCGTCACACGAGAGAATCAGTTCTAAGTCAGCCGAGTAATGGACTAGCACTTGTGCTGAGCTTAAGAGATCCTTTGACTTCTGAAAAGCCTCTGCTTGACTTTGCTGCCATTTCCAGGGCACATCTTGCCTCAGGAGTTCATGCAAGGGTGCTAACAGTGTAGCTAAATTGGGCAGGAATTTGTTATAATAGTTCAATAAGCCCAAATAGGATTTCAGTTCAGTGCCATTGGTAGGTGTGGGTGCTTCCATGATCGCTTTTACCTTTTTCTTGACAGGATGAAGTCCCTGTGCGTCCACCCTGTGTCCAAGGTATTCCACTTCCTCTTGTAGGAATGTGCACTTGCTGCGCTTCAGCCGCAGGCCAGCTTCCTCCAGCCTTGTGAGCACAGTGTGAAGATTTTTCAAGTGATCAGCCTCGTCCAGCCCACTGACCAATATGTCATCTAAATAGCATGCGACATGAGGAATCCCCCTCAACAGACCCTCAATAGTTCTCTGGAACAAAGCTGGGGCCGACGCAACGCCAAAGGGTAGTCTGTTATAGGTGAACAGCCCCCTATGGGTATTGACAGTCAGATATTTCTTGGACGCGTCATCCATAAGGATCTGTAAGTATGCGTGGCTCATGTCCAGTTTAGAGAATTGCTTTCCTCCTGACAGTGCTGTGAAGAGATCCTCTACTCGAGGGATTGGATACTGTTCCAAGGATGAAGCGGTGTTTACTGTTAACTTATAGTCTCCACATAGTCTGATATGGCCATCCGGTTTCAGAATTGGGACAACGGGAGCAGCCCATTCGGACCACTTCACCGGCTCTATAATGCCTTCATTCAACAGCCTGTCTATCTCTTCATCAACTTTGGCGCGCATGGCACCGATCTGGGGCGGAAGAAGCGAGGGACTGCATTGGCCTTGACATGAAGAGTGGCCTGTGTGCCTTTAAGCGTGCCCAATTCATCTTTAAAGACATTTTCATGTTTGTCTAACACGTTCTGTAGTGTCATTTTCTCTGTCTTCACATTCAACACATTGCATGCTTTGGGATGTGCTTTAATTTCTTTCCAGTCAAGCTGAATTTTCTCCATCCAGCCACGTCCTAAGGCCCCGGTCACACCGCCCAAACTTTGCTGGAGCGTTCCTGGAGCGGTGAAAAAAATTCATCACCGCTCGTAACCGTTCACCACCGTTTAACAAAAGTTGGCCCCCGTTAAAGCAACACTCGGCCACCGCTGATGTTTCTCGAGGGGCCCTCCTACCGCTCCGAAAGTTTTGAGCTGCACAAAATATTGCGAGCGGTGAGGAGGGGGCAATTTTCCGCCCCGACAAAGTTCACCCCCGCTCCACCAACGCCCAGTCAAAGTTTGGCACCGCTAGACGCAAGTTCGTGGACGCTTGGGTCCGCTAGGCCAACGCAGAAATCTTGAACGCTGGACCACCGCTGCTTTGCCAGCGTTGCCCGGGCGGTGATTAAACGTTGCACAAACTTCGGTGGAGCGGTTGTAAGTGTTTTACGAGCGGACACGGGGTTGCTGGAACGGTGTCGGGCGTTGAAGCAGCTATCCATGGCGGCGATGAACTTTGGTTTGGCGTTGGTATAGAGGTGTCGGAGCGGGACCAGAATTTGGCTATAAATACGGGCAGGGGCGCAGATACGTTTTTTGAACTGGGGGGGACAAAAAACTGGGGGGGACAAAGCTGCCAGCAAACCAACCCCAACCCCGATATGCCTGTCAAGCTTGTTGTGGGTTACCATAGCAACCAAGCTTGAGCTCACAACCTGTGCAGTCTGCGCAGCTCAACCAACCGAATATCAGTCTTTGTTTTGTTTTATGTGAGTTGTTGCAACTATGTATACACTGCCGTGCACCTCAATAAACCGAATGGTAATTAGTCTTTTGATTTTTCCGTGAGGTTTGCCTTATGCAAAGAAAGACAGCACAGACGTTTTTTCCTCCCTATAAGTGGGGGGGACCGAACGAAGTGAATTTAAATCTGGGTGGGACGAATCCCCCCCGTCCCCCCCCTCTATCTGAGCCCGTGAATACGGGGAGAAATGGACCAGGAGCTCATTTGGAATCGAGCTGCCGTTGAGTTCAGACCTCATCTATATCGAATTTGCTCAAAGTTACAGTAAAACTGTATCACCATGGATGCTGAGAGACTTGCTATGATTGGTGCTAAACCAACTTTATACCCCCGCCGAGCCAAAGCCCGCATGCGCAGAACGCCGCTATACCAACGCTCGCTACCGCTAAACCAACGCTAAAGCAACGCCGGCTTCAGCGGTGCACCACTAAGCCAACGCCCGTGTTTTCGATTTTTTTTCCCATTTTGTGCGCGGTGACGAGCGTTGTCGAAATTCGGCCCCCCCTCCCTACCGTTCAAGGAACGCTCCAGCAAAGTTCGGGCGGTGTGACCGGGGCCTAAAGGCCAATTTATGCTGACAACCCAGTTCTCGCATACAGTGTCGCAGATAGCGTCTGCGTAGCCCCCCCCACCTTCGCAGACGCTCTGCGCGCACCTCCCAAAAATTGTGACCACCGCAGAAGCCTCGCAGACAGCGTCGCAGACAAGAGGGCTCTGATTGGTCCACTCTACATCCGCTGTACACGCACTTCCGCTTCCCTACTTTCCCAGTTTGTTTTGTTTTCACGACCGGCATTTTTAAAAACACGAGCAAAGATGGAGCAGCACGAAGAGCGGTTGATTGAGGAAGTACGTACATCTATACGACTCCAGTTCTAGTCATTATATAAAAAAAGTTCTAGTCATTATAAGTAACCAGAGGATAAACACTCCACTAACCACACCCACCAACTACTCCTAGCAACTTCGCGCCCCCTTGCGTTGTGCCGGTGAATAACATCGCGCACGCCAATACTCCCCACTCAACAATAAATTACAACTGTCTGCGAAAAGCTATCTGCGAAAGCCTTGTTGCAAGAGCATGCAGAGGCCTTGAGAGACTGGGGCCGTTTCCTCCGACCACCACTAGGGGCAATTTGCAACTTTGCTGCTGGTATTTAACTTTCACAGATGCGATACCCAGAACTTTAACAGGGTCGCCTGTGTACGTCTCCAAATGAATTTTGGCTGGCTTGACCTCTGGCACTTTAGTGTCTTTCCAAGTCTTTTTGAACATTTGTTCATTCATTACTGTAAGACTGCAGCCAGTATCTATCTCAAATTCGACATCTTTTTTATTTACTTTTAACTGCACCACATAGGGGTCTACTTTTCTCACATGCACATCACTCATTTGCCCCAATTTGTATTTCATGAAGTGGAAAGGCAAGGCATCTTCTGATGAGCTATCACTTTCATCCTGTCTTACCTCCACTTGGTGGGAGCGGTGGTAGGCAGCTGGTTTCTTTCCTTTCTTTCCATCTCTGTATCCTCTGCTGCCGGACTCCTGTGCGTCCTTGTTACGGCAGGCTTTTGCGATATGTCCAATTTTGCCACACACATGACACTTCACTTGCTTGAATTTGCACTCTGCAGCCGTATGCTTGGTTCCCTTGCACCGATAACACTCTGTCGTCGCTCCTTTAAATCCATCAGCCCCCTGCGAGCCCCTCTTCGTCTTCATGAATTTCACTGTGGCGCTTGGCATTTTCAAATCTTGCGCATTTTTGTTTGCAGTCTCTACGGCTAAAGCGATGGACAGTGCTTTCTCGTAGGTCAATTCCGTTTCAGACAGAAGGCGTCTTTGAATACGCTCATCATTAATCCCACAGACAAGCCTATCCCTCAACATTTGCTTTAGTTTATCGCCATAGTTACAATCTTGCGCCAAACGGCGTAGCTCTGCTACATAATCAGATACAGACTCGCCAGGTTTCCTGGTGCGCGAATCAAACTTGTATCGCTGCACAATTTCAATAGGCTTCGGATGGTAGTGGTCTTTTAACAATTTCACTAGGTCCTTGTAACTTTTGTCCTTCGGTTTCATCGGGCTAAGAAGGCTTCTCATCAAACTGTATGTAGTTGGCCCTACTACACTAATGAGCACAGCGCGTTGCCTCGCTGCATCAGTTATCTCATTGGCCACAAAAAACTGTTCCAGTATTTCACAGTATTCTTCCCACGTTTGGGCTTTAGCATCAAATGCCACTAGCGTGCCAATTGTAGTAGCCATTTTTAACTTACTTCAGTTCCGTTTTTAATTCCTTCTTTTCTCTCCCCTCACTGACAGGTCCAGTGCATCCAGGCTTCAAACAATCCACTTCGCATCCACTTTGTTAATTCCAGTCCGAAAGTCCATTAGTTTTCATCCTCGTCGCCAGAAAGATGTCGCATCTCCAAAATGAATTAATGTCCACACAAGCATTCCCATTTTGTTGGTCTTTTTCAGAGCGCAGGCAGCAAATACATACAGGCAACAGGTAGCACGGCCTAACTGCAAGTGACTGACCTACTAGGCAAAGTCGGCGTCCACCCTATATGGTAGGGCCAGGTGTTTACTAATCAACATGTTCTCTTAATTCAAGGTGCCACCTAGTGGTCAATAACGATATACACTAAACATGTTCTAGATGGAAACTATTAAGAACACATTCAAGTGCAAACACTATCAATACCAATATATAATGTCTACGATATCACAATATTGGAGTTAGATGGGCTTAAATTATCCATATAAATTAAAATGTGAGTAATACTTAATGAAGGAATATTATGTTTAAGAGATAACCAGTTTCTGATATTCACCCAAAAAAGTTGAGTCCAGTGGCATGAAAAGAACAAATGCTCCAGGGTTTCATCAACAGAATTACAAAAGATGCACAAATCAACTACAAATTTAAATCTTGTCTTAAGAAATTGGGCTACTGGATATATATTATAAATTATTTTAAAGTGAGTCTCTTTGACTTTAGGTGGAATAGGCCACTTTATGAATTTTGAATGAGCGTTAGTCATAATGGATTGATTGTCTATATTCAGCAATTTCTTGAAAAAAGCTCTGCTATAATCATGGTAAATTTTTTGTTTCATAGCATCATTAATTAGTTTGTTGTTGCACTTACCATCTATTAAATTGAGCTGTAAAAGATAGATGCTCTGAAAACTTTAATTTAACTATTGATAAGACAATGAGAAACTTAATCAATGGCTTCAGAGAGATTTATCCTTGAAAAGAGGAATATTACTGACAAAGGCAAAAGGATTATCCCGTTTTACATATACAGTCAAGTCAAGTTTATTTGTATAGCGCTTTTAACACTAAACATTGTCGCAAAGCAGCTTTACAGAATTTGAACGACGGTGGCAAGGAAAAACTCCCTCAGACGACCTGAGGAAGAAACCTCGAGAGGAACCAGACTCAAAAGGGAACCCATCCTCATTTGGGCAACAACAGACAACATGACTATAACATTAACAGTCCTAACATAAAGTCAGCTTCGTTGATGCTATAAACCCCCCACCGACGGAAACCCGAGCGCAAAACCGTTCACAACAACCGCAGTCCCAAAGTCAGCAAGTCAACTGCAGTCCTAAAGTCGGCAAGTCAACTGCAGTCCCCAGCCACAAAAGCACCATTGCAAGAGTCCAGAGCGTCCTCCAGGCGCGACCCCCAACTGTCCACATGGGGCTGCCCTCCACAGGAGCAATGTGATGAGACTCCAACCAGACACAGGGCACCAGGATGGATCAGGCAGGTCCAAGGGGCAGAAGAGGTCAGCACCTCGATCCCAGGACCGACATGTAACTCAGAGGGACAGATTTGGGGGGGGGGGGAGAAAACACAGGTTGTTAGGTATGCCCAATGTCACCTGAATAAGTGGGAGCAGTATACATATTGCACCGAGTACAAGCAGGCACTCCGGCTTGTACAGCATAACTAAAAGGGGAGAGCCAGAAGGTAACACAGGCATGAGGGAGCCCCGGGACATAAAGCAGCCAGCCACGACACCGTCAACAAACTCGAGTGAGCAAGCAAGTGGGGGACTGACAGCATCCATACATCCCAGTTTACCAAAACACTCTATGTCTGAGGACCCTCCAGATCTACACCTTTACCTCATAAACACCATTAACAAAAGGCTTGACTAAACAGATATGTTTTCAGCCTAGACTTAAATACTGAGACTGTCTGATTCGCGAACATTACTTAGAAGGCTGTTCCATAACTGTGGGGCTTTGCAAGAAAAGGCTCCGCCCCCTGATGTAGTCTTCACTATACGAGGTACCAGCACATAGCCCGCACCTTTTGATCTAAGTAGGTGTGGCAGGTCATAGAGGACCAGAAGTTCACTCAGGTACTGTGGTGCAAGACCATTCAGTGCTTTAAAGGTCAACAGTAGTATTTTATATTCAATACGAAATTTGATACAGTCCCCCCGTCTGTCGGCAAGCAGCTCTGTAATGCCAATGATAAGTTACTGTTCAATTTTATTTGGGAAAGCAAGATACATTATGTGAAAAAGTCTGTTGTTATGAACACTTATGATTCTGGTGGTCTAAACTTTCTTCATTTTACTACCCTTACAGCAGAAAATCATGACTGTGAGCCATTTCATGTTTGACAATGTTAGGCACACATTTCAGAATTATAGAAACCAGAATAACTGTAGTGTTTGAGTGTTTTCAGATAAAGTACCGCAAGGACTGTCAGATGTCGAAAACCGCACATTGATCTATGCAATAATAAAAATTTGACAGCAATGAATGTGGGTCAGGGCGGCATGGTGGTGTAGTGGTTAGCACTGTTGCCTCACAGCAAGACAGTCCTGGGTTCGAGCCCCGTGGCCGGTGAGGGTCTTTCTGTGTGGAGTTTGCATGTTCTCTTCGTGGGTTTCCTTCGGGTGCTCCGGTTTCCCCCAAAGACATGCAGGTTAGGTTAACTGGTGGCTCTAAATTGACCGTAGGTGTGAATGGATGGTTGTCTCTGTGTCAGCCCTGCGATGACCTGGTGACTTGTCCAGGGTGTATCCCGCCTCTCACCCATAGTCAGCTGGGATAGGCTCCAGATTGCCTGCGACCCTATAGGACAGGATAAGCGGCTACAGATAATGGACGGATGGATGGAATGTGGGTCAAAATTGCTACGATTTCATGGATTTTTTTGTCTCATTTTTTTCAATGAGGAAAGTTGTACACCTTCTGTATTGTAGTATAATATGATTTCAACTTATTGGATGCACTGTTTGTGCTAGTGTATCATATTTCTTCATCTTTCAGGCACCATTATGTTGCAAAATATACATCTTGTTAGACCACGCACGAAATGTCTGCAGCGTGACAGATTTACTATTGAGATATTTTCTGTCAAATTTATCAAGCTCATGATGTCAAATTTGCATTTAATGTCTAGTTTATAATGAATTTCTCATCTATAAAGTATCCAGATGGGGCAAAATCCCCCAAACATGTTCACAATATACTGTAACTTCTTAATACTACTGAGGTATGATTCAAAATGGTATGTCAAAATGACAAAAATTTCCGTAGGGTCCGTAGGCCCCCCATGTACACAATGCTGAGAGACACACAATGAGCTCAGTACAATAACTATGAAGGGTCTTTAGGAACAACACAATATGTCTTACAGTGGTGCTTGAAAGTTTGTGAACCCTTGAGAATTTTCTATATTTCTGCATAAATATGGCCTAAAACTTCATCAGATTTTCACACAAGTCCTAAAAGTAGATAAAGAGAACCCAGTTAAACAAATGAGACAAAAAATTACACTTGGTCATTTATTTATTGAGGAAAATGATCCAATATTACATATTTGTGAGTGGCAAAAGTATGTGAACCTTTGCTTTCAGTATCTGGTGTGACCCCCTTGTGCAGCAATAACTGCAACTAAATGTTTCCGGTAACTGTTGATCAGTCCTGCACACCGGCTTGGAGGAATTTTAGCCCATTTCTCTCTACAGAACAGCTTCAACTCTGGGATGTTGGTGGGTTTCTTCACATGAACTTCTCGCTTCAGGTCCTTCCACAACATTTTGATTGGATTAAGGTCAGGACATTGACTTAGCCATTCCAAAACATTAACTTTATTCTTCTTTAACCATTCTTTGGTAGAACGACTTGTGTGCTTAGGGTCGTTGTCTTGCTGCATGACCCACCTTCTCTTGAGATTCAGTTCATGGACAGATGTCCTGACATTTTCCTTTAGAATTCGCTGGTATAATTCAGAATTCATTGTTCCATCAATGATAGCAAGCCGTCCTGGCCCAGATGCAGCAAAACAGGCCCAAACCATGATACTACCACCACCATGTTTCACAGATGAGATAAGGTTCTTATGCTGGAATGCAGTGTTTTCCTTTCTCCAAACATAACGCTTCTCATTTAAACCAAAAAGTTCTATTTTGGTCTCATCCATACACAAAACATTTTTCCAATAGCCTGGCTTGTCCACGTGATCTTTAGCAAACTGCAGATGAGCAGCAATGTTCTTTTTGAAGAGCAGTGGCTTTCTCCTTGCAACCCTGCCATGCACACCATTGTTGTTCAGTGTTCTCCTGATGGTGGACTCTTGAACATTAACATTAGCCAATGTGAGAGAGGCCTTCAGTTGCTTAGAAGTTACCCTGGGGTCCTTTGTGACCTCGCTGCCTATTACACACCTTGCTCTTGGAGTGATCTTTGTTGGTTGACCACTCTTGGGGAGGGTAACAATGGTCTTGAATTTCCTCCATTTGTACACAATCTGTCTGACTGTGGATTGGTGGAGTCCAAACTCTTTAGAGATGGTTTTGTAACCTTTTCCAGCCTGATGAGCATCAACAATGCTTTTTCTGAGGTCCTCAGAAATCTCCTTTGTTCGTGCCATGATACACTTCCACAAACATATGTTGTGAAGATCAGACTTTGATAGATCCCTGTTCTTTAAATAAAACAGGGTGCCCACTCACACCTGATTGTCATCCCACTGATTGAAAACACCTGACTCTAATTTCACCTTCAAATTAACTGCTAATCCTAGAGGTTCACATACTTTTGGCACTCACAGATATGTAATATCAGATCATTTTTCTCAATAAATAAATGACCAAGTATAATATTTTTGTCTCATTTGTTTAACTGGGTTCTCTTTATCTACTTTTAGGACTTGTGTGAAAATCTGATGATGTTTTAGATCATATTTATGCAGAAATGGTACTTGGAATTACAAAATGCAGGACGATGAACTCACTTGTAGTGTCCGTAGGCTCTGTGTTATCTCATATAAAGAGTCAATTACATAAAAAGCTATAGGCAACTTATTGAAGAAATCAGGAAAAATCATTCATTTTCTCTGTATGTGACACAGAAACAAATACACAAGGAACTTTTTTCATGATATTTGGAAGATTTAATTATAGTTCAAAACACATGCCGAAAATTCTGATCTTGCTAGAGTTCAAACAAAGTATTGGAATAGTATTGCTTTAAAAAATTGTAGACCTGAATATCGTTAGTTAATCAGAACATGAAAAGCATGCATCACATGTACAAAGTAATATGGCAAAATGTAGTGTCCGTAGGCCCCTGATAGTGTTGTAACTTGAATGTATGTAACTTTTTTGCTGTTGAAGATTAGTGAGAACATTTTTACAGGTATATATTTTGTGGCAATATACCATAGGTTTCTGCTGGAAAGGACAGGGTCAATTTTTGGTCCTCAGTGAGACACATTTGGTCTAGGGCGTAATTTTGGGTAGGGACGCTAGGGACGTGTCCCTACCAATATTCAGCCACTACTGTGTAATCACGATCAATAAAACCGATGTCCTAACCTGAGCAATGATTATATGGCACACAAAGGGTTAAATGTATGACACTGCTAATAATCCCCCCTCTAACGTAGATATCATTCTCTGATTAGCTACCTGTTTCTCGCTAACTTACATGGTTGGCTATCCCAGCTGTCACTCCATTTGCTGTAAAAGCAGCACACTTCCCACAGCAGCTGTGACTACCCGCCCATCAACCCCCCGTATCTCACACGTACACACCTGACCTACCCCACGCACCCCCCACTCTCCGTCAGCCTACAAATTGAGCTGGACTTCGATGTCCATGCATGCTTGCCCTACGACTCGCATGCTGACTTGAGTATCATGGATGACGGCCCCCCTCCCAAGAAACGAGACATTCATTCATTCTTCTTCAAAGTCAAGAATGTAAGGGCAGGGTTTCCGTTGAGCTTTAAAAACTCAACAAAATCCTACTGATGTATGGAAACCCTTCATAAAAGTATTGCTGCGGCTCCTTAGGCAGGTTTAGCAACGTGACAGGACGCATCAGAGCTAGGCTACTGCATAGCTACAGAGAAAAGGAATGCTGGAGCAATGTAACTTGGTGTTAGATAATATCCTCAATGTTAAATTTATAGACCTAATGGTTTTACAGAATGTAAGTAGTCATTCATGGCCATGCAGATGTGCGACTTGCATTTCATGAGTAAAGCTCTGAAGTTGCCTCCTTGACTTTCATTACATTAAACTGACGCTTTTATCCAAAGCAACTTACTGTTACTATTTTGGTACAGGGTATTGGTTACAGTCCCTGGAGCAATGTTGGGTTAGGTGCCTTGCTCAAGGGCACTTCAGCCATGGATGGAGATGTAGGGAGAGATTTGAACCTGCAACCTTGGGATCCAAAGACCAACTCCCTAACCATTAGGCCACGGCTGCCCTCATTAATCTATAAGATCTGCATGACATGAAATTATGATTGCTAATGGAAAAAAAAAACACCTTTTGGAAGCTCTGCCTTGGATCACTTTTGTGTCCCCACCAATGTCAAAATCAAAGTTACTCCCTTGCATTTGGTACACATTAGTGATTTTCTGCTGTTAATAATACCTTTAAAATTAATTGGATAAAACAGTTTCTACATAATCCCACATCCACATGGAACTTTATACCCAGGTACATTTTCTCTACGATTGGAGGTCTTGAATATGTACTTTTTGTGATTATAAAATAGAGAAACTTTGCCTAATCCTGTCCAGTTTCTATAAACAAATGCTCTTGGCATGGTCATTAATTTATAAACACAACTTCTCCCCACATAGATGCTTCATCTGGAATATTCAGCACATTAAATATAAAAATAAATCCTTATTTTTTCAATCCTGGTTCAATAGCAACATAATTCTAGTAACCCAGCTACACAATGATAATGGAAATCTGCTAAATTATTCTGAGTTCCTCCAAACATTTGGTATTCCTGCTACCCTGAAAGAGTTTGCCATTGTAATGGATGCCATCCCCTGTGGTATCCTAACCCTTCTAAGAGGGGCTGAAAAAACAGTTTATTTACCATCTCTGGACCCCATATTGACCTCAGTGGGTCATGTATGCTTCTCTGTCACATCCAAGAACAATAATCACAATATTCGCGCATTATTCCAGACATATATCACCACTACCCCCTCTGTGGTTCAGTATTGGACTGGTCTTATTGGTGACCTGAACTGGAGCAGTGTGTAGAACCTCCCATACAGATACTTCCTTACAAACAAAGTAAAGGAGGTGTCTTTCAAACTGATTCATAGATACTATCCTGCCAAGCATTATCTGCTTAAGTTTAAGAGAGACATTTGTGTGGACTGTTCATTGTGTGAGATGGACCCGGAAACAATAATGCACCTGTTCGGGCAATGTCCCTTTACCATCACATTCTGGACAGAAATAACCCGGTACATTACAGCCAAGCTTGACTCTGATTTTTCTCTGTGTTGGAAAAATGTACTGTTTGGTTTCCATAACAACACAAGCAAAAAATAGAAAGTTATATAGAATAAATTTGTTGATCATTTTAGGAAAATACAGTGGTGCTTGAAAGTTTGTGAACCCTTTAGAATTTTCTATATTTCTGCATAAATATGACCTAAAACAACAACATATTTTCACACAAGTCCTAAAAGTAGATAAAGAGAACCCAGTTAAACAAATGAGACAAAAATATTATATTTGGTCATTTATTTATTGAGGAAAATGATTCAATATTACATATCTGTGAGTGGCAAAAGTATGTGAACCTTTACTTTCAGTATCTGGTGTGACCCCCTTGTGCAGCAATAACTGCAACTAAACATTTCTGGTAACTGTTGATCAGTCCTGCACACCGGCTTGGAGGAATTTTAGCCCGTTCCTCCGTACAGAACAGCTTCAACTCTGGAATGTTGGTGGGTTTCCTCACATGAACTGCTCGCTTCAGGTCCTTCCACAACATTTCATTTGGATTAAGGTCAGGACTTTGACTTGGCCATTCCAAAACATTAACTTTATTCTTCTTTAGCCATTCTTTGGTAGAACGACTTGTGTGCTTAGGGTCATTGTCTTGCTGCATGACCCACCTTCTCTTGAGATTCAGTTCATGGACAGATGTCCTGACATTTTCCTTTAGAATTCATTGGTATAATTCAGAATTCATTGTTCCATCAATGATGGCAAGCCGTCCTGGCCCAGATGCAGCAAAACAGGCCCAAACCATGATACCACCACCACCATGTTTCACAGATGGGATAAGGTTCTTATGCTGAAATGCAGTGTTTTCATTTCTTCAAATATAACGCTTCTCATTTAAACCAAAAAGTTCTATTTTGGTTTCATCTGTCCACAAAACATTTTCCCAATAGCCTTCTGGCTTGTCCACGTGATCTTTAGCAAACTGCAGACGAGCAGCAATGTTCTTTTTGGAGAGCAGTGGCTTTCTCCTTGCAACCCTGCCCTGTACACCATTGTTGTTCAGTGTTCTCCTGATGGTGGACTCATGAACATTAACATTAGCCAGTGAGAGAGAGGCCTTCAGTTGCTTAGAAGTTACCCTGGGGTCCTTTGTGACCTCGCCCACTATTACACGCCTTGCTCTTGGAGTGATCTTTGTTGGTCGACCACTCCTGGGGAGGGTAACAATGGTCTTGAATTTCCTCCATTTGTACACAATCTGTCTGACTGTGGATTGGTGGAGTCCAAACTCTTTAGAGATGGTTTTGTAACCTTTTCCAGCCTGATGAGCATCAACAACGCTTTTTCTGAGGTCCTCAGAAATCTCCTTTGTTCGTGTCATGATACACTTCCACAAACATGTGTTGTGAAGATCAGACTTTGATAGATCCCTGTTCTTTAAATAAAACAGGGTGCCCACTCACACCTGATTGTCATCCCATTGATTGAAAACACCTGACTCTAATTTCACCTTCAAATTAACTGCTAATCCTAGAGGTTCACATACTTTTGCCACTCACAGATATGTAATATTGGATAATTTTCCTCAATAAATAAATGACCAAGTATAATATTTTTGTCTCATTTGTTTAACTGGGTTCTCTTTATTTACTTTTAGGACTTGTGTGAAAATCTGATGTTGTTTTAGGTCATATTTATGCAGAAATATAGAAAATTCTAAAGGGTTCACAAACTTTCAAGCACCACTGTACCATATTCATAAAGCCAAATTTAGTCGTTCAAACCCTTCATTTATAACCTTTGAAAAGGAAACTGAATAGTATATCAAAATCATCTCTGACTCTAAAAACAAGAAAGCTGCTAAAACTTTTCATTTGTGCTCATTATTTAATGTCTTTATTTGAAAACTTCCACGGCTCTTGGTTTGTTGTTTGTGTGTGTATTAATAACTGTATTTGTAATTTGTTGCTGTTATTTTCAATAAAGATAAAAAACAAAGTTTGAGCTGTAAAGGACTTTATTCTTTACTATAGAAATGTTATATTTGGTTGTTATGATCACAGTAAGAAGGTCAATAATGCATTTTTCTTCATCAATCTGATCTTACATCTTGACAAATTTCACATTCATAAATGTAAATTCACAAACAAAAAACCTCATTTATTGGTGCTTGACACAGAAATGGAGAAGTACATTGCAACAATTTCCCCTGTACAAAACAAAAAAGCAGTTAAAACAATTAATATATGCACTATGTTTAATGTCTTGACTTGATTTTTTTATTCAGTAACCTTGCATTGACCGTTTTATTTTTTGTATTATTAGCATAAGTGTTTATGTATTTATTTTTACTATTATTGTTATCTGTTTATTTTTTCTTTTTCTTTATTTCATTTAATTTGTCTCTTTTGTATTAAATAAAAAAAAAGTTTGAGCTGTAAAGGGTTTGAACATACAAAATAATTCTGGAAAGATCTCAGTCGATTTATTATCAACCATACTGGGTCAGAATTTAGTGTTTGTCTAGATGATGTATAAATTGCTTAGACTTAGTAGATATGACAACAAGTACAAACAATATTTTGCCATTAATTTAATTATAAATATTATGGAAAATTTTTTATTCATAAATAAAATAAAATAATTCAAGGCGTGTGTTGACATACTTTGACTCTATTCAAACTTTCTTGAGGGATTTTCTTTTTTTGTGTAATCAAATCTGTCCCCTGGATCCTTTCTTTTTTCTTTATGCCTGTTTTACAACTCCAATTCCAAAAAAGTGGGGACTCTGTGTACAACATAAATAAAAACAGAATGGGATCATTTGCAAATCATGGAAACCATATATTTCACTGAAAATAGTAAAAAGATGAAATATCAAATGGTGAAACAGAAATTGTATTGATTTTTTAAAAAAGATATGTTCATTTTGAATTTGATGTCAGCAACACATTTCAGAAAAGTTGGGACAGGGCAAGAAAGGACTGAAAAAGTTGTGTAATGCAAAAAAAATTCTCACTTTCAACATGTGATATGTTATATTTGTACGATTTTCAATTAAATAGTAGAAATATAATTGGAATTGTGGTTAGTACATTAAAAAAACATACTAAAAAGAACAGTAAACAAATGAAACAATGGCAGTCTTTGGTGTTAAAACCATTGCTTTAAAAAGTGTTTTACTGGTGTGCTCGAGTAGAGACTCCACCCATGAGAAGGTGATTGAGGTTATGATGATGGATGTTGTACCTGTGCTCAGGTAGAGACTCCACCCATGAAAGGGTGATGGAGTTTATTATAAAGGAAACTATACTATAATCTATACTATAATCTATAAACTATACTATAATCAGGTAGAGATTCCACCCATGAGACCGTGATTGAGGTTATGATGATGGATGTTGTACCTGTGCTCAGGTAGAGACTCCACCCATGAGAGCATGAATGAGGTTATTATGATGGATGTTGTACCTGTGCTCAGATAGAGACTCCACCCATGAGAGGGTGATTGAGCTTATTATGATGGATGTTGTACCTGTGCTCAGGTAGAAACTCCACCCATGAGAGCGTGAATGAGGTTATTATGATGGATGTTGTACCTGTGCTCAGGTAGAGACTCCACGCATGAGAGGGTGATTGAGGTTATTATGATGGATGTTGTACCTGTGCTCAGGTAGAGACTCCACCCATGAGAGGGTCTCATCTCATCTCATTATCTCTAGCCACTTTATCCTGTTCTACAGGGTCGCAGGCAAGCTGGAGCCTATCCCAGCTGACTATGGGTGAAAGGCGGGGTACACCCGGGACAAGTCGCCAGGTCATCACAGGGCTGACACATAGACACAGACAACCATTCACACTCACATTCACACCTACGGTCAATTTAGAGTCACCAGTTAACCTAACCTGCATGTCTTTGGACTGTGGGGGAAACCGGAGCACCCGGAGGAAACCCACGCGGACACAGGGAGAACATGCAAACTCCGCACAGAAAGGCCCGAGCCGGCCACGGGGCTCGAACCCGGACCTTCTTACTGTGAGGCGACAGCGCTAACCACTACACCACCGTGCCGCCCCCATGAGAGGGTGATTGAGGTTATTCTGATGGATGTTGTACCTGTGCTCAGGTAGAGACTCCACCCATGAAAGGTTGATTGAGGTTATTATGATGGACACCATACCTCACTCAGATAGAGACTCCACCCATGAAAGGGTGATTGAGGTTATTATGATGGACACCATACCTCACTCAGATAGAGACTCCACCCATGAGAGGGTGATTGAGGTTATTATGATGGATGTTGTACCTGTGCTCAGGTAGAGACTCCACCCATGAGAGGTTGATTGAGGTTATTATGATGGACACCATACCTCACTCAGATAGAGACTCCACCCATCAGAGGGTGATTGAGGTTATTATGATGGATGTTGTACCTGTGCTCAGGTAGAGACTCCACCCATGAGAGGTTGATTGAGGTTATTATGATGGACACCATACCTCACTCAGATAGAGACTTCACCCATGAAAGGGTGATTGAGGTTATTATGATGGATGTTGTACCTGTGCTCAGGTAGAGACTCCACCCATGAGAGGTTGATTGAGGTTATTATGATGGACACCATACCTCACTCAGATAGAGACTCCACCTATGAGAGCATAATTGAGGTTATTATGATGGATCTTGTACCTGTGCTCAGGTAGAGATTCCACCCATGAGAGGTTGATTGAGGTTATTATGATGGACACCATACCTCACTCAGATAGAGACTCCACCCATGAAAGGGTGATTGAGGTTGTTATGAAGGATGTTGTACCTGTGCTCAGGTAGAGACTCCACCCATGAAAGGTTGATTGAGGTTATTAAGATGGACACCATACCTCACTCAGATAGAGACTCCACCCATGAGAGCGTGATTGAGGTTATTATGATGGATGTTGCACCTGTGCTCAGGTAGAGACTCCACCCATGAGAGTGTGATTGAGGTTATTATGATGGACACCATACCTCACTCAGATAGAGACTCCACCCATGAGAGGGTGATTGAGGTTATTATGATGGATGTTGTACCTGTGCTCAGGTAGAGACTCCACCCATAAGAGGGTCTCATCTCATCTCATTATCTCTAGCCGCTTTATCCTGTTCTACAGGGTCGCAGGCAAGCTGGAGCCTATCCCAGCTGACTACGGGCGAAAGGCGGGGTACACCCTGGACAAGTCGCCAGGTCATCACAGGGCTGACACATAGACACAGACAACCATTCACACTCACGGTCAATTTAGAGTCACCAGTTAACCTAACCTGCATGTCTTTGGACTGTGGGGGAAACCGGAGCACCCGGAGGAAACCCACGCGGACACAGGGAGAACATGCAAACTCCGCACAGAAAGGCCCTCGCCGGCCACGGGGCTCGAACCAGGACCTTCTTGCTGTGAGGCGACAGCGCTAACCACTACACCACCGTGCCTCCCCCATGAGAGGGTGATTGAGGTTATTCTGATGGATGTTGTACCTGTGCTCAGGTAGAGACTCCACCCATGAAAGGATGATTGAGGTTATTATGATGGACACCATACCTCACTCAGATAGAGACTCCATCCATGAGAGCATGATTGAGGTTATTATGATGGATCTTGTACCTGTGCTCAGGTAGAGATTCCACCCATGAGAGGTTGATTGAGGTTATTATGATGGATGTTGTACCTGTGCTCAGGTAGAGACTCCACCCATGAAAGGTTGATTGAGGTTATTATGATGGACACCATACCTCACTCAGATAGAGACTCCACCCATGAAAGGGTGATTGAGGTTATTATGATGGACACCATACCTCACTCAGATAGAGACTCCACCCATGAGAGGGTGATTGAGGTTATTATGATGGATGTTGTACCTGTGCTCAGGTAGAGACTCCACCCATGAGAGGTTGATTGAGGTTATTATGATGGACACCATACCTCACTCAGATAGAGACTCCACCCATCAGAGGGTGATTGAGGTTATTATGATGGATGTTGTACCTGTGCTCAGGTAGAGACTCCACCCATGAGAGGTTGATTGAGGTTATTATGATGGACACCATACCTCACTCAGATAGAGACTTCACCCATGAAAGGGTGATTGAGGTTATTATGATGGATGTTGTACCTGTGCTCAGGTAGAGACTCCACCCATGAGAGGTTGATTGAGGTTATTATGATGGACACCATACCTCACTCAGATAGAGACTCCACCTATGAGAGCATAATTGAGGTTATTATGATGGATCTTGTACCTGTGCTCAGGTAGAGATTCCACCCATGAGAGGTTGATTGAGGTTATTATGATGGACACCATACCTCACTCAGATAGAGACTCCACCCATGAAAGGGTGATTGAGGTTGTTATGAAGGATGTTGTACCTGTGCTCAGGTAGAGACTCCACCCATGAAAGGTTGATTGAGGTTATTAAGATGGACACCATACCTCACTCAGATAGAGACTCCACCCATGAGAGCGTGATTGAGGTTATTATGATGGATGTTGCACCTGTGCTCAGGTAGAGACTCCACCCATGAGAGTGTGATTGAGGTTATTATGATGGACACCATACCTCACTCAGATAGAGACTCCACCCATGAGAGGGTGATTGAGGTTATTATGATGGATGTTGTACCTGTGCTCAGGTAGAGACTCCACCCATAAGAGGGTCTCATCTCATCTCATTATCTCTAGCCGCTTTATCCTGTTCTACAGGGTCGCAGGCAAGCTGGAGCCTATCCCAGCTGACTACGGGCGAAAGGCGGGGTACACCCTGGACAAGTCGCCAGGTCATCACAGGGCTGACACATAGACACAGACAACCATTCACACTCACGGTCAATTTAGAGTCACCAGTTAACCTAACCTGCATGTCTTTGGACTGTGGGGGAAACCGGAGCACCCGGAGGAAACCCACGCGGACACAGGGAGAACATGCAAACTCCGCACAGAAAGGCCCTCGCCGGCCACGGGGCTCGAACCAGGACCTTCTTGCTGTGAGGCGACAGCGCTAACCACTACACCACCGTGCCTCCCCCATGAGAGGGTGATTGAGGTTATTCTGATGGATGTTGTACCTGTGCTCAGGTAGAGACTCCACCCATGAAAGGATGATTGAGGTTATTATGATGGACACCATACCTCACTCAGATAGAGACTCCATCCATGAGAGCATGATTGAGGTTATTATGATGGATCTTGTACCTGTGCTCAGGTAGAGATTCCACCCATGAGAGGTTGATTGAGGTTATTATGATGGATGTTGTACCTGTGCTCAGGTAGAGACTCCACCCATGAGAGGTTGATTGAGATTATTATGATGGACACCATACCTCACTCAGATAGAGACTCCACCCATCAGAGGGTGATTGAGGGTATTATGATGGATGTTGTACCTGTGCTCAGGTAGAGACTCCACCCATGAAAGGTTGATTGAGGTTATTATGTGGACACCATACCTCACTCAGGTAGAGACTCCACCCATGAGAGCGTGATTGAGGTTATTATGATGGATGTTGTACCTGTGCTCAGGTAGAGATTCCACCCATGAGAGGTTGATTGAGGTTATTATGATGGACACCATACCTCACTCAGGTAGAGACTCCACCCATGAGAGCGTGATTGAGGTTATTATGATAGATGTTGTACCTGTGCTCAGGTAGAGATTCCACCCATGAAAGGTTGATTGAGGTTATTATGATGGACACCATACCTCACTCAGATAGAGACTCCACCCATGAAAGGGTGATTGAGGTTATTATGATGGACACCATACCTCACTCAGATAGAGACTCCACCCATCAGAGGGTGATTGAGGGTATTATGATGGACACCATACCTCACTCAGATAGAGACTCCACCCATGAGAGGGTGATTGAGGTTATTATGATGGATGTTGTACCTGTGCTCAGGTAGAGACTCCACCCATGAGAGGGTCTCATCTCATCTCATTATCTCTAGCCGCTTTATCCTGTTCTACATGGTCGCAGGCAAGCTGGAGCCTATCCCAGCTGACTACGGGCGAAAGGCGGGGTACACCCTGGACAAGTCGCCAGGTCATCACAGGGCTGACACATAGACACAGACAACCATTCACACTCACGGTCAATTTAGAGTCACCAGTTAACCTAACCTGCATGTCTTTGGACTGTGGGGGAAACCGGAGCACCCGGAGGAAACCCACGCGGACACAGGGAGAACATGCAAACTCCGCACAGAAAGGCCCTCGCCGGCCACGGGGCTCGAACCCGGACCTTCTTGCTGTGAGGTGACAGCGCTAACCACTACACCACCGTGCCGCCCCCATGAGAGGGTGATTGAGGTTATTCTGATGGATGTTGTACCTGTGCTCAGGTAGAGACTCCACCCATGAAAGGATGATTGAGGTTATTATGATGGACACCATACCTCACTCAGTTAGAGACTCCATCCATGAGAGCATGATTGAGGTTATTATGATGGATGTTGTACCCGTGCTCAGGTAGAGATTCCACCCATGAGAGGTTGATTGAGGTTATTATGATGGACACCATACCTCACTCAGATAGAGACTCCACCCATCAGAGGGTGATTGAGGGTATTATGATGGATGTTGTACCTGTGCTCAGGTAAAGATTCCACCCATGAGAGGTTGATTGAGGTTATTATGATGGACACCATACCTCACTCACATAGAGACTCGACCCATCAGAGGGTGATTGAGGTTCTTATGATGGATGTTGTACCTGTGCTCAGGTAGAGACTCCACCCATGAAAGGTTGATTGAGGTTATTATAATGGACACCATACCTCACTCAGATAGAGACTCCACCCATGAGAGCGTGATTGAGGTTATTATGATGGACACCATACCTCACTCAGATAGAGACTCCATCCATGAGAGCATGATTGAGGTTATTATGATGGATCTTGTACCTGTGCTCAGGTAGAGATTCCACCCATGAGAGGTTGATTAAGGTTATTATGATGGATGTTGTACCTGTGCTCAGGTAGAGACTCCACCCATGAGAGGTTGATTGAGGTTATTATGATGGACACCATACCTCACTCAGATAGAGACTCCACCCATCAGAGGGTGATTGAGGGTATTATGATGGATGTTGTACCTGTGCTCAGGTAGAGACTCCACCCATGAAAGGTTGATTGAGGTTATTATGATGGACACCATACCTCACTCAGATAGAGACTCCACCCATGAAAGGGTGATTGAGGTTATTATGATGGACACCATACCTCACTCAGATAGAGACTCCACCCATCAGAGGGTGATTGAGGGTATTATGATGGACACCATACCTCACTCAGATAGAGACTCCACCCATGAGAGGGTGATTGAGGTTATTATGATGGATGTTGTACCTGTGCTCAGGTAGAGACTCCACCCATGAGAGGGTCTCATCTCATCTCATTATCTCTAGCCGCTTTATCCTGTTCTACATGGTCGCAGGCAAGCTGGAGCCTATCCCAGCTGACTACGGGCGAAAGGCGGGGTACACCCTGGACAAGTCGCCAGGTCATCACAGGGCTGACACATAGACACAGACAACCATTCACACTCACGGTCAATTTAGAGTCACCAGTTAACCTAACCTGCATGTCTTTGGACTGTGGGGGAAACCGGAGCACCCGGAGGAAACCCACGCGGACACAGGGAGAACATGCAAACTCCGCACAGAAAGGCCCTCGCCGGCCACGGGGCTCGAACCCGGACCTTCTTGCTGTGAGGTGACAGCGCTAACCACTACACCACCGTGCCGCCCCCATGAGAGGGTGATTGAGGTTATTCTGATGGATGTTGTACCTGTGCTCAGGTAGAGACTCCACCCATGAAAGGATGATTGAGGTTATTATGATGGACACCATACCTCACTCAGTTAGAGACTCCATCCATGAGAGCATGATTGAGGTTATTATGATGGATGTTGTACCCGTGCTCAGGTAGAGATTCCACCCATGAGAGGTTGATTGAGGTTATTATGATGGACACCATACCTCACTCAGATAGAGACTCCACCCATCAGAGGGTGATTGAGGGTATTATGATGGATGTTGTACCTGTGCTCAGGTAGAGATTCCACCCATGAGAGGTTGATTGAGGTTATTATGATGGACACCATACCTCACTCAGATAGAGACTCCACCCATCAGAGAGTGATTGAGGGTATTATGATGGATGTTGTACCTGTGCTCAGCTAGAGATTCCACCCATGAGAGGTTGATTGAGGTTATTATGATGGACACCATACCTCACTCAGATAGAGACTCGACCCATCAGAGGGTGATTGAGGTTCTTATGATGGATGTTGTACCTGTGCTCAGGTAGAGATTCCACCCATGAAAGGTTGATTGAGGTTATTATGATGGACACCATACCTCACTCAGGTAGAGACTCCACCCATGAAAGGTTGATTGAGGTTATTATGATGGACACCATACCTCACTCAGATAGAGACTCCACCCATGAGAGGGTGATTGAGGTTATTATGATGGACACCATACCTCACTCAGATAGAGACTCCATCCATGAGAGCATGATTGAGGTTATTATGATGGATCTTGTACCTGTGCTCAGGTAGAGATTCCACCCATGAGAGGTTGATTGAGGTTATTATGATGGATGTTATATCTGTGCTCAGGTAGAGACTCCACCGATTAGAGGGTGATTGAGGTTATTATGATGCACACCATACTTCACTCAGATAGAGACTCCACCCATCAGAGGGTGATTGAGGGTATTATGATGGATGTTGTACCTGTGCTCAGGTAGAGACTCCACCCATGAGAGGGTGATTGAGGTTCTTATGATGGATGTTATATCTGTGCTCAGGTAGAGACTCCACCGATTAGAGGGTGATTGAGGTTATTATGATGCACACCATACCTCACTCAGATAGAGACTCCACCCATCAGAGGGTGATTGAGGGTATTATGATGGATGTTGTACCTGTGCTCAGGTAGAGACTCCACCCATGAAAGGTTGATTGAGGTTATTATGATGGACACCATACCTCACTCAGGTAGAGACTCCACCAATGAGAGCGTGATTGAGGTTATTATGATGGATGTTGTACCTGTGCTCAGGTAGAGATTCCACCCATAAGAGGTTGATTGAGGTTATTATGATGGACACCATACCTCACTCAGATAGAGACTCCACCCATCAGAGGGTGATTGAGGGTATTATGATGGACACCATACCTCACTCAGATAGAGACTCCACCCATGAGAGGGTGATTGAGGTTATTATGATGGATGTTGTACCTGTGCTCAGGTAGAGACTCCACCCATGAGAGGGTCTCATCTCATCTCATTATCTCTAGCCGCTTTATCCTGTTCTACATGGTCGCAGGCAAGCTGGAGCCTATCCCAGCTGACTACGGGCGAAAGGCGGGGTACACCCTGGACAAGTCGCCAGGTCATCACAGGGCTGACACATAGACACAGACAACCATTCACACTCACAGTCAATTTAGAGTCACCAGTTAACCTAACCTGTATGTCTTTGGACTGTGGGGGAAACCGGAGCACCCGGAGGAAACCCACGCGGACACAGGGAGAACATGCAAACTCCGCACAGAAAGGCCCTCGCCGGCCACGGGGCTCGAACCCGGACCTTCTTGCTGTGAGGCGACAGCGCTAACCACTACACCACCGTTCCGCCCCCATGAGAGGGTGATTGAGGTTATTCTGATGGATGTTGTACCTGTGCTCAGGTAGAGATTCCACCCATGAGAGGTTGATTGAGGTTATTATGATGGACACCATACCTCACTCAGATAGAGACTCCACCCATCAGAGGGTGATTGAGGGTATTATGATGGATGTTGTACCTGTGCTCAGGTAGAGATTCCACCCATGAGAGGTTGATTGAGGTTATTATGATGGACACCATACCTCACTCAGATAGAGACTCGACCCATCAGAGGGTGATTGAGGTTCTTATGATGGATGTTGTACCTGTGCTCAGGTAGAGACTCCACCCATGAAAGGTTGATTGAGGTTATTATGATGGACACCATACCTCACTCAGATAGAGACTCCACCCATGAGAGCATGATTGAGGTTATTATGATGGACACCATACCTCACTCAGATAGAGACTCCACCCATGAGAGCGTGATTGAGGTTATTATGATGGATGTTGTACCTGTGCTCAGGTAGAGACTCCAACCATGAGAGGTTGATTGAGGTTATTATGATGGACACCATACCTCACTCAGATAGAGACTCCATCCATGAGAGCATGATTGAGGTTATTATGATGGATCTTGTACCTGTGCTCAGGTAGAGATTCCACCCATGAGAGGTTGATTGAGGTTATTATGATGGACACCATACTTCACTCAGATAGAGACTCCACCCATCAGAGGGTGATTGAGGGTATTATGATGGATGTTGTACCTGTGCTCAGGTAGAGACTCCACCCATGAGAGTGTGATTGAGGTTATTATGATGGATGTTGTACCTGTGCTCAGGTAGAAACTCCACCCATGAGAGTGTGATTGAGGTTATGATGATGGATGTTGTACCTGTGCTCAGATAGAGACTCCACCCATGAGAGTGTGACTGAGGTTATTATGATGGATGTTGTACCTGTGCTCAGGTAGAAACTCCACCCATGAGAGTGTGATTGAAGTTATTATGATGGATGTTGTACCTGTGCTCAGGGAGAGACTCCACCCATGAGAGTGTGATTGAGGTTATTATGATGGATGTTGTACCTGTGCTCAGGTAGAGACTCCACCCATGAGAGTGTGATTGAGGTTATTATGATGGATTTTGTACCTGTGCTCAGATAGAGACTCCACCCATGAGAGGGTGATTGAGGTTATTATGATGGATGTTGTACCTGTGCTCAGGTAGAGACTCCATCCATGAAACGGTGATTGAGGTTATTATGATGGCCACCATACCTCACTCGGATAGAGACTCCACCCATGAGAGGGTGATTGAGGTTATTATGATGGACACCATACCTCACTCAGACAGAGACTCCACCCATGAGAGCGTGATTGAGGTTATTATGATGGATGTTGTACCTGTGCTCAGGTAGAGACTCCACCCATGAGAGGGTGATTGAGGTTATTATGATGGATGTTGTACCTGTGCTCAGGTAGAGACTCCACCCATGAGAGTGTGAATGAGGTTATTATGATGGATGTTATACCTGTGCTCCGGTAGAGACTCCACCGATTAGAGGGTGATTGAGGTTATTATGATGGACACCATACCTCACTCAGATAGAGACTCCACCCATGAGAGGGTGATTGAGGTTATTATGATGGACACCATACCTCACTCAGATAGAGACTCCACCCATGAGAGCGTGATTGAGGTTATTATGATGGATGTTGTACCTGTGCTCAGGTAGAGACTCCACCCATGATAGGGTGATTGAGGTTATTATGATGGATGTTGTACCTGTGCTCAGGTAGAGACTCCACCCATGAGAGTGTGATTGAGGTTATTATGATGGATGTTGTACCTGTGCTCAGGTAGAGACTCCACCCATGAAAGGGTGATTGAGGTTATTATGATGGACACCATACCTCACTCAGATAGAGACTCCACCCATGAGAGGGTGATTGAGGTTTTTTGATGGATGTTGTACCAGTGCTCAGGTAGAGACTCCACCCATGAGAGTGTGATTGAGGTTATTATGATGGATGTTGTACCTGTGCTCAGGTAGAAACTCCACCCATGAGAGTGTGATTGAGGTTATTATGATGGATGTTGTACCTGTGCTCAGGTAGAGACTCCACCCATGAGAGTGTGATTGAGGTTATTATGATGGATATTGTACCTGTGCTCAGGTAGAGACTCCACCCATGAGAGTGTGATTGAGGTTATTATGATGGACACCATACTTCACTCAGATAGAGACTCCACCCATGAGAGGGTGATTGAGGTTATTATGATGGACACCATACCTCACTCAGATAGAGACTCCACCAATGAGAGTGTGATTGAGGTTATTATGATGGATGTTGTATCTGTGCTCAGGTAGAGACTCCACCCATAAGAGGTTGACTGAGGTTATTATGATGGACACCATACTTCACTCAGATAGAGACTCCACCCATGAGAGGGTGATTGAGGTTATTATGATGGACACCATACCTCACTCAGATAGAGACTCCACCCATGAAAGGGTGATTGAGGTTATTATGATGGACACCATACTTCACTCAGATAGAGACTCCACCCATGAGAGGGTGATTGAGGTTATTATGATGGACACCATACCTCACTCAGATAGAGACTCCACCCATGAGAGCGTGATTGAGGTTATTATGATGGATGTTGTACCTGTGCTCAGGTAGAGACTCCACCCATGATAGGGTGATTGAGGTTATTATGATGGATGTTGTACCTGTGCTCAGGTAGAGACTCCACCCATGAGAGTGTGATTGAGGTTATTATGATGGATGTTGTACCTGTGCTCAGGTAGAGACTCCACCCATGAAAGGGTGATTGAGGTTATTATGATGGACACCATACCTCACTCAGATAGAGACTCCACCCATGAGAGGGTGATTGAGGTTTTTTGATGGATGTTGTACCAGTGCTCAGGTAGAGACTCCACCCATGAGAGTGTGATTGAGGTTATTATGATGGATGTTGTACCTGTGCTCAGGTAGAAACTCCACCCATGAGAGTGTGATTGAGGTTATTATGATGGATGTTGTACCTGTGCTCAGGTAGAGACTCCACCCATGAGAGTGTGATTGAGGTTATTATGATGGATATTGTACCTGTGCTCAGGTAGAGACTCCACCCATGAGAGTGTGATTGAGGTTATTATGATGGACACCATACTTCACTCAGATAGAGACTCCACCCATGAGAGGGTGATTGAGGTTATTATGATGGACACCATACCTCACTCAGATAGAGACTCCACCAATGAGAGTGTGATTGAGGTTATTATGATGGATGTTGTATCTGTGCTCAGGTAGAGACTCCACCCATAAGAGGTTGACTGAGGTTATTATGATGGACACCATACTTCACTCAGATAGAGACTCCACCCATGAGAGGGTGATTGAGGTTATTATGATGGACACCATACCTCACTCAGATAGAGACTCCACCCATGAAAGGGTGATTGAGGTTATTATGATGGATGTTGTACCTGTGCTCAGGTAGAGACTCCACCCATGAGAGTGTGATTGAGGTTATTATGATGGATGTTGTACCTGTGCTCAGGTAGAGACTCCACCCATGAGAGCGTGATTGAGGTTATTATGATGGATGTTGTACCTGTGCTCAGATAGAGACTCCACCCATGAGAGTGTGATTGAGGTTATTATGATGGATGTTGTACCTGTGCTCAGGTAGAGAGAGTTGCTCCACTTTTGCTGAAGATGGGAATTGGCCGCGAGCCTTTCAGGATAAAAGCTCATCCCAGCGCCTGACCCTGATTTAAACTCAGCGCTTTTTTCATCCTGCTCCCTCAGAGCTGACCGCCGCTTGAACGAAAACCTGAGAGAACAAAAAGGAAAGGAAAAAAATGGCTTCATAATTTTAACGTGTTTCCATTCGGACACCGCCCTGAGATGAACGAACAGCGGAAAGTGAAGCTGTTTTCTCTCTGGACGCTTTTTTTCCTCAGACTGGTCGTATTTCCAGGTATGACACAGATGCTACATTTCTGACGCATTAGTTTACAGACCCTTAATTAGCATATTAGCATAAACACAATTTTATTTGCAGCTCATTTAGCATATAAATTAAAATACTAAAGCTATTAAATATTTTCTATCAAGGTCTTTGCTTTAAATTTGACCAAATTTGATACTTACACAATTATGGCACTTTTATAAACTTTGTATGTTTCTTTATTGGTTAGTTTGTTTCAAATTGTCTTGTCCCTCAGTGATTCACTCAAAAATTATTTCCTGTTTGATAGGATTCCTTTGCCAGGTCTCAAAAACAGAAAATAGCTTGAATAGGTAAGTACTTGAATAAATGTTTGTAAGGTGTTTTTTATTTTATTTTATGTAACTTTATAGAGTAATTTGTATTTAAGAATTAATAAAGGAGTGTTTGTTTTTTTTTTTTGCATCGTTAAGCTCCACTGATGAATTGAGTAAAGGTCAGTGGAGAGAACGTTCTAGAAAAAACTGCACATCAGTGATACATGTGATGTTTTTTATCCTATTCTGGGCACGTTTGAAAGTTTTCAGGTTGTAAATGAGAATATGTTGAATCTCATGGGAGTGTGTGTGTGTGTGTGTGTGTGTGTGTGAGAGAGAGAGAGAGAGACAGAGAGA